>NC_092712.1:288126711-288434072 GCF_047496885.1 Scyliorhinus torazame
CATTGAACGACAACCATCAGGCCATTCTGGAAGTAAGCAAAAGTGTAGCTACGTATTACAATCATGTAATATATCAGAAACCTGGAAGTGAGAAACGAGGAAATGAAAGTATTTGGCTCCTTTGATGTGATGAGGTGCAGAAAATCATTGCAAGACTGTTTGGAAACATTGTGGTTCGCATCAAAGAAGTGTACTTGAGGTGCATTCTCCATTGACCACGTGCCGCATTCTTCGGTCGCCAGGCAGACGCGGACGGAGAATCCTGCCCTTTACTTCTAATATCCAACAATATAAACATACATTACTCAAAACTACCTCTCCTTCCTGACATGAATGATGAAATTGCAAACAAATCTTTTTTGTTTTATTTTCCTGCAGCCGGCAGTAATCCAGAAGTGGCGGACATCATTTTCCTAATCGATGGATCAAGTAGTATACGCTCTCAAGACTTTGAAAAAGTAAAATCAGCAATAGAAACCTTTATCAACAAAAATGAGTTTGGTAAAACCAGAGTCCAAATTGGCATCATACAGTTCAGCACTAAGCCACGTTTGGAATTTCAGCTTGATCAATATGATGACAAAGCAGTATTACTGAAAGCTGTTCATCAGATTCAGCAGTTACATGGGGGTACAAATACCGGCCAAGCACTGAACTTTACAATCGACTACTTTGATAGTTCAAAAGGGGGCCGGCCAGGAAAACGACAATACCTCATACTGATTACAGATGGAGAGTCGGGCGATAATGTGTCTGAAGCTGCCAGAGTCATCAGAGATAGAGGGCTTAATGTTTTTGCCATCGGTATTGGCTCTGCTAATCATGCTGAGCTTGTGACGATTTCAGGATCTCAAGAAAAAACTTATCATCTGGACAACTTTGGTGCTCTAAATGACTTGGATGAATTGTTTTCAGTTGCAGCACGCAGTCCAAATGGTGAGTTTAAAAGTTTTAATATTACTTTTTAAACTAGCTGATTGATTCCATGGTTGGAGAAAAAATTGATGTCAGTGCTAGAATTGGGAGCCTTGCCCACTGACAAGAAATTTTGGAAATTCATGGATGCTTTACTGTTCAGTTTTCCAGTATGCATTGCAAGGTAGCAAGTTTACCATCAGTGGACACATAGAACATTAGGAACAACTGTGTGGTCTCCTCAAGATGGTGATAATTGTTGAGTTCCTTTTAATTCGAGAAGCCTGGCATACTTCAGCCAAGCAGCCACATTGAAAGGAAGAATTTTGAAAACCGTAATAACTTAACAGGTTCCTCTGACAGATGACATCTAACGGTTTTGGTGCTTGATTTGGCTGTTCCAATGCACATTTATTCCTGCTTTTAACAATTTCACTGAGTACCTGGGCTTGAAGTAGGGAGAGTGAGCAAACTGATGCTTCACTCTCTCCAGAGGTTTCTCTTTGCGTGAGGTTGTTTCCCTCACACCCAGGTGATGTCACCGAAGGAACTTGAGAACTAAGGAATTGGACAGGGAACAGCACACGGATTGGGAATTGAAAGATGTAGAGGAAAATATGAAGGAAAAGAGAGTGGCAATGCTGGAAGGTGAGGAAGACTGAAAGAAAATAAATAAATTGGGGAAGAGATTTGGGGAGAGTATTTTGTAGAGGCAGACGAGAGAGAGATAGAGAGAGTGAGGGGATTGGGGAAGTTACAGGAAGAAAATTGGGGGTGCGGGGGAGGGAGAGAAAATATGGGTGGCAGAACGTTACTCTACGAGTATGGTACTTCCGCACCCCAATGTAAAAGTCAGAGGTAAGTCTGCTTCAAATGGCCAGCACACTCTTCAGCCATTTAACTACAATAGGGCCTTTAATTGGCTCAGCCAGAACTTCTGCCCCCATCCAAGAGGATATCCTGCCTCCGGGAGCTGCCATGCAATCAAATAGCCAGCAGAGAGTGCTCTTGTCCTGCAGCACCACCAGAACCGGTGGCCATTTCTGGGACTACACTGATTCCCAAAGAAGTGGAGTCGTACAGAGCCGGACATTAGTTCAAGTTTGGCATCTTGCCGGGACCAGACACAGACTCCGGTGGAGAGCTTAGGGGACCAGGATAGAGAGGGAAATGGGCAGATGAAAGCTGGTGGTGAGAAACAAGGAAATGAAACTATTTAGCTCCTTTGATGTGGTGAGGAGCAGACAATCATTGCAAGAGTGTTTGTAAACATTGTGGTTCGCATCAAAGAAGTGTACTTGAGATACATTCCAAAGTGAAAGGAAAAACAAATAATCTATCACACAGCTCTGCCTGAATCTGGAAGCTGTCAATCACAAGCTAGCCAGTTCTTGCTTGGTGAAGCTGAACGGGTGCTTACTTAATTAATAACTTGTCAGGGGATGTGAGGTTTTTCAAATGCTGGGAGCTTTCTAGGAAGCCTGTCACACTTCTAATAGCTGTTGTTTGAAAGGTTTTTGTCTAAGAGGAGCAGATTTTAGGAAAGGAAAAATGTTTCTTCATTGATTCTTCACGGGAATCCCTGACTGCTCTTCACAGCCCACTCTGAAACCAAGTAGCAGATGACACCCAATCAAACTTCTGTGAATTCCTCCTCAAATCCCCCCAAATGATTCTTACACTGAGAGCCAACTGGCCTCAATGGACTCTGACTTCCACACAAGTGTTTCACAAACTTAACTCTTGAAAAGATATATTAGAATCTTCGTCCAAACGTTTTCCCTCAGCTGCTTTTTTCAGCAAGAAGCAATTTACAGGGTTGTAGAATCTCCTTTGAGTCTTTTCTGTTTTGAATTGCCATGTGCTTTCAATCTTCCACACAATCATTTCAACATTCTGTTCCTGGAGACTCTTTGTCTCTCTGCCCCTTGCTTTAACTTCACTGACATCAAAGAACTGTACTTGAGATGCATTCAAACGTGAAGGGAAAATTAAATACATAATCCATCACACAGTTATGCCTGAACCTGGAAACAGTCAATCACAGGCTAGTGAGGTCTTGCTCGGTGAAGCTAAATGGGTGAAAATGAAATGAAATGAAAATCGCATATTGTCACAATTAGACTTCAATTGAAGTTACTGTGAAAAGCCCCTAGTCACCACATTCTGGCACCTATTCTGGGAGGATGGTACCGGAATTCAACCGGCACTGCTTGGCCTGCTTTAAAAGCCTGCTATTTAGCCCTGTGGGTGCTTACTAAATTAATGACTGTCAGGGGGTGTGAGGTTTTGCAAGTGCTGGGGGCTTTCGAGGAAGCCTCTGACACTTATAACAGCTGCTGTTTGAAAGGCTTTTGTCTAAGGGAGAAGCTTTTACAAAAGAGAAAGTGTTTCATCATTGATTCTTCACTGGACTCCCGGACTGCTCTTCGCCGCCCACTCTGAAACCAAGTGGCAGGTGACACCCAATCAAACTTCTGTGGATTCCTCCTTAATTCCCTCCAGATGATTCTTACACCGCGAGCCAACTGGAGTTTGACTTCCACTCAAGTGTTTCCCAAACTTCACTCTTGAAAAGACATGCCTTAGAATCTTCGTCCCAACAACGATTACTCTTAGCTGCTTTTTCCAGCAATATGCAATTTACAGGATTGCAGAATCCTCATTGAGGATTTTCTGGTTTAAATTGCCATGCGCTGTCAATCTTCCACATGAACTCTAAGGACACAGCCACAACAATAGATCACGATTGCTTCACAGGCTGCATTAAGATATCAGCAACCTTAGGATTACTTCAGATAACTGGCTTCTCGCTAGCCGACTCCATCAGGTCTGTACTTTTCAGCTGTCTTTAACTAGATACCCTCTCTCTCGCTCTCTCTGCCCCTTGCTTTAACTTCAATGAACAGTACCTTTTTTCAATTTCCAGTTTCTTTGTTCTTTTGACATCAGTGTTCCTGGAACATCACTTGTAATTCCTAGGTTTCTAGAACTATCTGTGGATTCGTTTCTGGGACTAGCTTCCTTCCCATGATTTCATTGTTCTGCCTCTCTGCTTCTGGCACAGTTGGGACAGCTGTTTCTCCTCCAGCTACCTACCTCCAGCTGCCCTGTGTCCAGCCTTAAACTAAATGCAAAAAGTCTTTCTCACTTAAAGTGGCCCCAAATCCCAGTGCTTCTGTTTGATTTTTATCGTTGTAAACTCTCTCATAACAATACAGACAAAGTTTGAAATGAAACAGCATTGTTTAGCGCAAATTAAACTGAAGTGTTAACTTATCTTGCACAGAAACATTGAATGATACTCACAAAAATCTGTACCTTTGTCCTGGATTCTCCCACCCTACCACCGGCATGAACGCCACGGGCGAGCCACGTAGAATGGAGATGCATTCTCCATTGACCTCGTGCCGCATTCTCCGGTCGGCAGGCGGACGCAGCTGGAGAATCCCGCCCTTTACATCTAATATCCAACAGTACAAACATGGATAACTTAAAACTACCTCTCCTTCCTCGCACAAATGATGACATTGCAAACAAATCTTTTTTTTTGATTTTCCGACAGCCGGCAGTAATCCAGAAGCGGCGGACATCATTTTCCTAATCGGTGGATCAAGTAGTATACGCTCTCAAAACGTTGAATTAGTAAAAGAAGCTATAGAAACCTTTATCAACAAAAATTAGTTAGGTGAAACCAAAGCCTAATTGCCACTAAGCCACATTTGGAATTCCCGCTTAACCAATATGATGACAAAGCAGTATTACTGAAAGCTGTTCATCAGATTCAGCAGTTACATGGGGGTACAAATACCGGCCAAGCACTGAACTTTACAATCGACTACTTTGATAGCTCAAAAAGGGGACAGCCGAAGAACCGACAGTACCTCATACTGATTACAGCTGGAAAGTGAGGCGACCATGAAGTGAGTCTGGGCAGGGGATGGCAATGGGAACCGGGAGTACTCGTCAATCACGTTCAGGAAGTACGTGTTGCGGTCGGTGGAGGGGAGGGGGCCTTTGAAATTCATGCTGAGGCGTTCAAAGAGACGGGAACCCTTTATCAAGTGCGCCCTCTCTGGCCGGTAGAAGTGCGGTTTGCACTCCGCGCAGATTTGGCAGTCCCTGGTGGCTGTTCTGACCTCCTTGATGGAGGAGGGCACGTTGCGGGTCTTAATAAAGTGGAAAAAGCGAGTGACCCCCGGGCAGCAGAGGTCCTCGTGAAGGGCTCGGAGGCGGTCCACTTGTGCGGTGGCGCATGTGTCACGGGACAGGGCATCAGGAGGCTCATTTAGCTTCCCGGGACGATACAATATCTCATAGTTGTAGGTGGAGAGTTCTACCCTCCACCGCAGGATTTTGTCGTTTTTATCTTGCCCCGCTGTGCATTATCAAAAATGAACGCCACCGACCGTTGGTCAGTGAGGAGAGTGAATCTCTTGCCGGCCAGGTCATGCCTCCAATGTCGCACAGCTTGTACTATGGCTTGTGCCTCTTTTTCGACCGAGGAATGGCGAATTTCGGAAGCATGGAGGGTACGTGAGAAGAAGACCACGGGTCTGCCCGCTGGTTGAGGGTGACGGCCAGAGCTACGTCGGACGCGTCGCTCTCGACCTGGAAGGGGAGGGACTCGTCGATGGCGTGCATCATGGCCTTTGCAATGTCTGCTTTGATGCGGCTGAAGGCCTGGCGGGCCTCCATCGACAGGGGGAAGATTGTGGACTGGCTTAGGGGACGGGCTTTGTCTGTGTAGTTAGGGACCCACTGGGCGTAATAACTGAAAAAGCCGAGGCAGCGCTTCAGGGCCTTGGAGCAATGGGGGAGGGGGAACTCCATGAGGGGGCGCATGCGTTCAGGGTCGTGGCCTATAACTCCATTTCGCACTACGTAGCCGAGGATGGCTAGACGGTCGGTGCTAAATACGCATTTATCCTTATTATACGTTAAGTTAAGGATTTTAGCGGTCTGGAGAAATTTTTGGAGGTTAGTGTCGTGGTCCTGCTGGTCATGGCCGCAGATGGTGACGTTATCAAGATTGCGCGCAAGCCATACCGGTCAACCATTCGGTCCATCTCGCGTTGGAAGACCGAGACCCCGTTAGTGACACCAAAGGGAACCCTTAAAAAATGATAGAGCCGCCCATCTGCTTCGAAGGCAGTGTATTTACGGTCACTAGTACGGAGGGGTAGTTGATGGTAGGCGGACGTGAGATCCACCGTGGAAAAGACCTTATATTGCGCGATCCTGTTTACCAGGTCGGATATGCGGGGGAGAGGGTATGCGTCCAGCTGCGTAAACCTGTTGATGGTCTGACTGTAGTCAATGACCATCCTATGTTTCTCCCCGGTCTTTACCACCACTACTTGAGCTCTCCAGGGACTGTTGCTGGCTTCAATGACCCCTTCCCTCAGTAGCCTTTGGACCTCTGACCTAATGAAGGTCCGGTACTGGGCACTGTACCGTCTGCTCCTGGTGGCGACGGGTTTGCAGTCCGGGGTGAGGTTCGCAAACAGGGAAGGCGGGTCGACCTTAAGGGTCGCGAGGCCGCAGACAGTAAGGGGGGGTATAGGGCCGCCGAATTTGAAGGTCAGGCTTTGAAAGTTACATTGGAAATCCAACCCCAGGAGTGTAGCCGCGCAGAGGTGCGGCAGGACATAAAGGCGGAAATTGTTGAATTTCCTGCCTTGGACCGTGAGGTTTGCTCGGCAGAACCCCTTTATCTCCACTGAGTGTGAACCGGAGGCCAGGGAGATTCTTTGGTTTATAGGGTGGGTAACAAGTGAACAGCGCCTTACCGTGTCGGGGTGTATAAAACTCTCCATGCTCCCAGAGTCGATCAGGCAGGACGTCTTGTGGCCGTTGATGAAGACCGTCGTCGTTGCTGTTGAGAGTGTCCGAGGTCGATTTTGGTCCAGAGTCACCGAGGCCAGATGAAGTAGTTGCGGGTTTTGATCGGGCAGCGTGTAGTCGGCCGTGCTGGGGTCCTAGGGCCCCATCCAAGATGGCGTCTCCCATGGGCCGCACATGGTGGTCGGGGATGAACAAAGTGGCGGCGCCCATCCGTCCAGCATGGTGTCCGAGGAACAAGATGGCCGCGTCTGTGGGCTGCACATGGCCCTAGGATAGGGGGGTGGCTGTGAATGCTGGCCACCTGGGGCCCGAAGAGAAGATTGCTGCGGCGGTCCGGAGTTGCCGCTGGAGACCGCAGCCTCGGCTCGTGCCTGGCAGACCCACACAAAATGGCCCTTCTTGCCGCACCCTTTGCAGGTGGAGGTGCGGGCCGGGCAGCGCTGGTGGGGGTGCTTCGCCTGCCCGCCGAAGAAACAGCGGGTCCCGATGGAGTTAGCGGGCCGTCTTACAGCGCAGGCCTGCGGGTTCACGGGGAAAGTCTGCGGGGCTGCCGCTGCGGGATGCCACGCTGCCCAGGGGGCCACCACGCGGTCGAGCACATAAGATTGTGCGTTTCTGGAGGCAACGTCCATGGACCCTGCCAGGGCCCGTGCCTCTCTAAGTCCCAGGGTGTCTTTTTCTAAGAGCCGCTGGCGGATCTCTGAGGAGCTCATACCTGCCACAAAGGCATCCCGGATTAGGAGTTCCGTGTGCTCGCTCCCCAAAACTTTCTGGCAGCCACAGTTTCTGCCCAGCATCAGTAGCATGCGGTAGAACTCCTCCAACGATTCCCCGGGGCTTTGCCGTCTTGTTGCAAGCAGGTGACGTGCGTAGACCTGATTTACAAGGCTGATATAATGTCCTTTTAACAGTTCGATCGCTGCATCGAAGTCCTCCGTCTCCTCGATGAGGGTGTAGATCCCAGGGCTTACCCTTGAGTGCAGGAGATGCAGTTTCTGCTCCCCCAAAGGTGTGCCTCCAGCCGTCTCGAGGTAGCCTTTGAAGCACGCCAGCCAGTGCTTGAAAATCGCCGCCGAGTTCTCCGCGTGGGGGCTAAGTTGCAGACACTCCGGCTTGATTCGGAGATCCATCCTTTCAGCTTAAGTAGTAGTATATTAAATTGATGCACGATCAATTACTATTAAAATGAGGTAGTAACATAACTGAAGGCTTTAATAGACTAGAACTGTTCCCCAGCAGCTTCGGTACAGAATAAGGGCTGCTGGGATGGCACCGGTTCTTATACCCTGCCTGTGAGGGCGGAGCTACATACAAAACAGCCAATGGTAAACTCCTAGGTTTAACCAATGGTCTTCAGCCTCTCAGGTACTGCAATACCTGATAATACCACACTGAACTTTACAATCGACTACTTTGATAACTCAAAAGGGGGCCGGCCTGGAATACAACAATACCTCATACTGATTACAGATGGAGAGTCAGGCGATCATGTGTCTGAAGCTGCCAGAGCCATCAGAGATAGAGGGCTTAATGTTTTTGCCATCGGTATTGGCTCTGCTAATCATGCTGAGCTTGTGACGATTTCAGGATCCCAAGAAAAAGCATTTATCTCAACAACCTTGATACTCTAATGGACTTGGATAAATGGATTTCATGTGAAGCACGAAATCCAAATGGTGATTTTAAAAAGTCTCAAAATTACTTTTTAAACTAGCAGATTGTTTCCATGGTTGGAGAAAATTTTGAAGCCAGTGCTAGAATTGGGAGCCTTGCCCACTGGCAACGGATTTTGGAAAATCATGGATGCTTTTCTGTTCAGTTTACCAGTATGCGTTGCTCGGTAGCAAGTTTACCATCAGTGCAGACGTAGAAGATTAGGCACAACTGAGTTGTCTCCTCAAGATGGTGATAATTTTTAATGCAAGAAGCCTGGCATACTTCAGCCAAGCAGCCACATTGTAAGGATGAATTTTGAAAACCTTAATAACTTTTTATTTTAACACTTTTCAACAACAACATCCAACAGAGACAGAACCCACTACAAAATAACCATAATCCCCCCCCGAACACAAACCCCAACCAACATGGCTTACCGACACACCCAGAGGGGGCCAGGTCCTTGATGGAGATGGCCTCCTCACGCCCGTCGGGGTACGCTATGTACGCGTACTGTGGGTTGGCGTGGAGGAGACGGACTCTCTCCACCAGGGGCTCCGCCTTAGAGGTCCGCACGTGCTTGTGGAACAGGACGTCTCCCGGGGACAGGAGCCAGGACGGAAGCGATGTCACGGATGCCGATCTCCTGGAGAAGAGAAACATCCGCTCATGAGGGGTAGCATTCGTTGCAGTACACAGATGCAGATTCGTTGCAGATGGAGTGGAGTGGAGTGCGGCAGGGAGGGCCTCCTGCCAACGGGAGACTGGTAGGCCTTTGGACTTGAGGGCTAGCAGCACGGCCTTCCAAACTGTCGCGTTCTCCCTCTCCACCTGTCCGTTCCCCCGGGGGTTGTAACTGGTCGTCCTGCTTGAGGCAATGCCCCTGGCGAGCAGGTACCGACGCAGCTCCTCACTCATGAAGGAGGAGCCCCGGTCATTGTGAATGTAATTGGGATAACCGAACAGCATGAAGAGGTCGTGAAACGCTTTGATGACGGTGGCGGAGGTCGTGTCGGGGCAGGGAATGGCGAAGGGGAACCGCGAGTACTCGTCGATGACATTGAGGAAGTACGTGTTGCGGTTGTGGGTGGGGAGGGGCCCTTTGAAGTCAATGCTGATACGTCCAAAGGGGCGGGTAGCCTTGATTAGGTGCGCCTTGTCTGGCTTTTGGATTGCGGCTTGCACTCCGCACAGACTTGGCAGTCCCTAGTCATGGCCTTGACCTCCTCGACTGAGAAGGGCAGGTTGTGGCTCTTGGTGTAGTGGCAGAACCGCCTGACGCTCGGGTGACAGAGGTCATTATGTAGTGCCCGCAGTCGGTCATCCTGTGCGTTGGCACAAGTACTACGGGACAGGGCATCAGGAGGATCATTGAGCTTACCTGGCCGGTATAAGATACTATAATCGTAGGTGGAGAGTTCGATCCTCCACCGTAATATCTTATCATTTTTGATTTTACCTCGTTGTTTGTTGTCGAACATGAACGCAACTGATCGTTGGTCAGTAACGAGGGTAAATGGTTTTCCGGCCAGGTAGTGCCTCCAGTGCCGGACGGTTTCCACTCTGGCCTGTGCCTCCTTCTCAACAGAGGAGTGGCGGATCTCGGGGCCTTGGAGTGTGCGGAAAAAGAAGGCGATGGGCCTGCCCGCCTGGTTGAGGGTGGCACCCAGGGCAAAGTCGGAGGCATCGCTCTCGACTTGGAATGGTGCAGACTCGTCTACCGCATGCATGGCGGCTTTGACGATAGCGGGTTTTAGGAGGTGGAAGGCCTGGCAGGCCTCGGGCGGGAGGGGGAATGAGGGGGATCGGAGGAGGGGTCGGGCCTTGTCAGCGTACCCGGGCGCCCACTGGGCATAGTAGGCAAAGAACCCGAGGCATCGCCTCAGTTCTTTGGGGCAGGTGGGAATGGGGAGTTCGAGAAGGGGGCGCAGACGGTCGGGATCGGGGCCGAGGACACCGTTCTCCACCACGTAGCCGAGTATGGCGAGGCGGGTGGTGCCGAAAACACATTTTGCCTCGTTGTACGTGAGATTGAGGCGTTTGGCAGTTTGGAGGAATTTAGTGAGGTTGATGTCATGGTCCTGCTGGTTGTGGCCGCAGATGGTGACGTTGTCCAGATACGGGAAGGTAGCCCGCAGTCTGTTCTGGTCCACCATTCGGTCCATCTCCCGTTGGAAGACCGAGACTCCATTGGTGACGCCAAAGGGTACCCTAAGAAAGTGGTAGCGGTGGCCGTCCGCCTCGATGGCCGTGAAGTTACGGTCCTCCGGGCGGATAGGGAGCTGGTGGTAGGCGGATTTCAAGTCGATGGTGGAGAACACCCGGTACTGTGCAATCCGGTTGACCATGTCAGATATGCGGGGGAGGGGATACGCATCAAGCAGCGTGTACCGTTTGATGGTCTGACTGTAGTCAATGACCATGCGGTGTTTCTCGCTAGACTTGACTACCACCACTTGGGCTCGCCAGGGGCTGGTGCTGTGAGCAATGATCTTTTCCGAGAGAAGGCGCTTAATCTCCGCTCGAATGAATTGGCGGTCCCCAAAACTGTAACGCCGACCTTTAGTAGCCATGGGCTTGCAGTCGGGGGTGAGATTAGCAAACAGTGAAGGGGGGGGGGGATCCTGAGCGTGGAGAGACTACAGGTGGGACCCGGGGGGGGGGGATCAGGGGAGAACTGGGGGTTGGAGACCGTGAGGGAGGGGGGAGGGGGCCGTTAAAATGCAAGGTGAGGCTGCGCAGGTGGCATTGGAAGTCCAGGCCGAGGATCGCGGCGGCGCAGAGGTGAGGGAGGACCATGAATTTGAAATCCTGGAACACCGCGCCATTCACTGAGAGGGTGCCGACGCAGTAGCCCGAAACCTCGGCCGACTGGGAGTTGGAGGCCATGGAAATATGCCTGCGCGTGGGTAGTACCTTGAGGGAGCAGCGGCGCACGGTGTCCGGGTGGAGGACGCTCTCCGTGATGACGCTGTCGAAGAGGCAGGTAACAGTGAAACAATTTACCTGAACCTCCATGGTGGATCTGGCGAGCTGATGCGGTCGGTCCTGGTCGAGGACGATGGATGCGATGGTGGAGCTGCTGGAGAAGGGTGCCGGATCCGGGGTGCGGCCTGCGGAAGAAGGTGGCGGCGTCCAGGCGTCGTAGGCTGCTGTTGGAGGCCAGGTTGCTGTCGTTGGCTGCATCTCAGTTGTTTGCAGCATTTCAGTCGAGTGCGCAGGTCCGAAAGTGACGATCGGCGGCGGGGCGGACCCGGAAGCGACGATTGGCTGCGGGCCGGAAGTGACGTGCGGCGGACCAGATGTGAAGGAAGCCGGGCCGGGGATAATCAAAGATGGCGGCGCCCATGCGTCGCATGTGTCGAATAGCTAGCCGGGAACGGAGGATGGCGGCACCCAGGAGTAGCAGGCCGCGGTGTTGGACCCCGAGGCAGCGGTGAAGCGGCAGACGTTTGCAAAATGGCCTTTCTTGCCACAGGCTGAACAGGTAGCATCTCTAGCAGGGCAGCGTTTCCTGGGCTGTTTTGCCTGGCCACAAAAGTAACACTGGGGCCCAGGCATTATTTGTACTGCCGGTGTGGCTGGGTGGGCCGTGACTTGCAGGGGTTGTTGCTGGGCGGGCGGCAGGGAGGTAGCGGCCACATAGGGAACGTGGGCAGGCGCATAGGAAGTTTGGGCAGGCGTGTAGGACGCATTATTGTCATAGGCTGCCTGTTGGGCCTCTGCCATAGTGACTGCCGTGTCCAGAGTCAGGGTAGTTTGTGCCAGTCGGAGTTGGCGAATTGGGATGGAAACGATGCCGGCTACAAAGGCATCGAGCGTCAGGGCCTCAGTGTTCTGCTCAGCGGCGACTGCTGGTGCGTTGCAGGTGAGCGCGAGGGCACGGAGGTCCCGAACGAACACGGATAGGGGTTCACCCGGCTGCTGGTGCCGGGAGGCGAGGCGGTGGCGGGCGTAAATAGAATTAACAGTTCATGCATACCGGCTTTTGAGCTTCACGATGGCATCGGCGTAGGTCGTTGTTCCCGTGATGAGGTCGAAAAGCCCGTAGTCGAGCCGTGAGCACAGGAGGTTGAGTCGGTCAGCGTCCGTTTTGGCGAAGGCGGAGGATGCTTCCAGGTAGGCCTCGAAACACCGGAGCCAGCAGTTGAAAAGGTGATCCGCGCGTCGAGCATGGGGGTCGAGCGAGAGCTTGTCGGGTTTCAGAGCAGCCTCCATTATAACTGTAGTCTATTAAATTGATGCACTAAGCGTCAAGAACCACAAAGACATGTGAGACTTTAAACAAGGCTTTAATACACGACATAGGAAGCTTACACAGACGACCCCAGACAAAATGGGTCAGGTCTCAGAAGCTGGGTCTTATACCTAACTCTCGGGCGAGTGGCCAAGGCAGAGCTCTCCATGGCCAGGTCAGGTTACATACAGGTGACCGAACCTCTACAGAGCTACAGTACAATACACAGTACAATGCACAGGATTACAGGGCCACGTTACACACAACTATTATATAACTATGTACAATGCTAGGGAAGTACAGTGGTGTATCACCACAGAGTGTTCGCGCACTTAAAGGGACTGAAGGCAGATGTCGTCATGCTTCAGGAGATACATTTGAAGGTGGCAGACCAGGTCACGTTAAGAAAGGGATGGGTAGGACAGGTATTCCATTCGGGGCTGGATGCAAAGAACAGAGGGGTGGCAATACTGGTGGGGAAGTGGATGTTGTTTGAGACCAAGGATATTGTAGTGGGCAATGGATGTCGATACGTGATGGTGAGCGGTAGGTTGCAGGGGGCGTGAATGGTATTGGTAAACGTATACGCCCCGAACTGGGATGATGCTGGATTTATGAAGCGTATGTTGGGGCGGATTCCGGATCTGGAGGCAGGAAGCTTGATAATGTGGGGGGGGGGATTTTAACACGGTGTTGGACCCAGCATTAGATCGCTCCAGATCCAAGACGGGGAAGCAGCCGGCTGCGGCCAAGGTGGTTAGGGGGTTTATGGACCAGATAGGGAGAGTAGATCCGTGGAGATTTGCTAGGCCCTTGGCCAGGGAATTTTCTTTTTTTTCTCACGTACACAGAGCCTACTCCCGGATAGATTTTTTTGTTTTGAGTAGGGCGCTGATCCCGAAAGTGGAGGGAACGGAGTACTCGGCCATAGCCATCTCAGACCATGCCCCGCACTGGGTGGAGCTGGAGTTAGGAGAGGAGAGGGACCAACGCCCGCTGTGGCGTCTGGATGTGGGATTACTGGCGGATGAGGTGGTGTGCGGGAGGGTGCGGGGGTGTATTGAAAGGTATTTGGAAGCCAACGACAATGGGGAGGTGCAGGTGGGGGTAATATGGGAGGCGCCGAAGGCGGTGGTCAGGGGAGAGTTAATCTCCATCAGGGCTCACAGGGTGAAGAGAGAGGGCAGGGAAAGAGAGAGGTTAGTGGGGGAGATCCGAAGGGTGGACAGGAGATATGCAGAGGCCCCCGAGGAGGGACTACTTAGGGAGCAGCGAAGTCTCCAGACGTAATTCGACCTGTTGACCACAGGGAAGGCAGAGGCACAGTGGAGGAAAACACAGGGGGCGACGTACGAGTATGGGGAGAAGGCGAGCCGGATGCTGGCACATCAACTCCGTAAGTGGATGGCAGAGAGGGAGATAGGTGGAGTCAAGGATAGCAGGGGAACTACGGTGCGGAGTGCGGTGAAAGTAAATGAGGCATTTAAGGACTTTTATGAGGAGCTGTACAGATCTCAGCCCCCAGCGGGGGAAGAGGGGATGCGACGATTTCAAGATCAACTGAGGTTCCCGAAGGTGGAGGAACAGGAGGTAGCTGGTTTTGGGGCGCCAATTGGATTGGAGGAGCTGGTTAAAGGACTGGGGAGCATGCAGGCGGGGAAGGCCCCGGGGCATGCTCCCATGGCATTAAGGGAGTCCAGGAAATGGAGGGGGGTGGTTTGAGGGGGAGAGGAGCATCGGGTGTCGCTGTATGCGGATGACCTTTTGCTGTATGTGGCAGATCCAGTGGAGGGAATGGTGGAGGTCATGCGGATCCTAAGGGAGTTTGGGGACTTCTCGGGCTATAAGCTCAATGTAGGGAAAAGTGAGCTCTTTGTGGTGCGACCAGGGGACCAGGGAAGAGGGATAGACGACCTACCGTTGAAGAGGGCGGAAAGGAGCTTTCGGTACTTGGGGATCCAGGTAGCTAGGAGCTGGGGGGCCCTGCACAAACTTAATTTGACGCGGCTGGTGGAGCAGATGGAGGAGGAATTCAAAAGATGGGATGTGTTGCCACTCTCGCTAGCGGGCAGGGTACAGTCGATTAAAATGATGGTCCTCCCGAGGTTTCTTTTTCCTATCATGATTACCAAGGCCTTTTTTAGGCGGGTAGGTAGGAGCATCATGGGTTTTGTGTGGGCAAACAAGACCCAGAGGGTAAGGAGGGGGTTTCTGGAGCATAGTAGGGACAAAGGAGGGCTGGCGTTGCCGAATCTGGGTGGCTATTATTGGGCAGCCAACGTGGCGATGATCCGTAAGTGGGTAATAGAGGGAGAGGGGGCGGCATGGAAGATGTTGGAGATGGCGTCCTGCAAAGGAACAAGCCTGAGGGCGCTGGTGACGGCACCGCTGCGGCTCTCGCCGACAAGGTACACCACGAGTCCGGTGGTGGCGGCAACGCTAAAGATCTGGGAGCAGTGGAGACGACATAGGGGTGAGATGAGAGCCTCGGTGTGGTCCCCGATCCGGGAGAAACATTGGTTCGTCCCAGGAAGGATGGACGGGGCTGGCATCTGGCAGGGATCAGAAGGATGGGGGACCTGTTTATAGATGGGACATTTGCGAACCTGGGGGCCCTGGAGGAGAAGTTTGGGTTACCCCTGGGAAATGCGTTCAGGTATATGCAAGTGAGGGCGTTTGTGAGGCGGCAGGTGAGGGAATTCCCGCTGCTCCCGGTACAGGGGATTCAGGACAGGGTGATTTCGGGTGTATGGGTCGGAGAAGGCAAGGTTTCGGCGATATATCAGGAGGTGAAAGAAGAGGAGGAGGCCTCGGTAGAGGATCTGAAGGACAAGTGGGAGGAGGAGTTGGGGGAGGAGATTGAAGAGGGTCTGTGGGCTGATGCCCTGAGTAGGGTTAATTCCTCTTCCTCATGTGCCAGGCTCAGCCTGATACAGTTTAAGGTTATTCACAGAGCGCATATGACAGGGGCGAGGCTGAGTAGGTTCTTTGGGATGGAGGACAGATGCGGGAGGTGCTCGGGAAGCCCGGCGAATCACGGCCACATGTTCTGGTCGTGCCCGGCACTGGATGGGTTCTGGAGGGGTTTCGCGAAGACTATGTCCAAGGTGGTGAAAGTCCAGGTCAAGCCAAGTTGGGGGCTGGCATTATTTGGGGTGGCGGACGAGCCGGGAGTGCAGGAGGCAAAAGAGGCCGGGATTCTGGCCTTTGCGTCCCTGACAGCCCGGCGGAGGATCTTGCTCATGTGGAAGGACGTGAAGCCCCCCAGTGTGGAAGCCTGGATAAATTACATGGCAGGGTTCATTAAGCTGGAGCGGATAAAGTTTGCCTTGAGAGGGTCTGCGCAGGGGTTCTTCAGGCGGTGGCAACCGTTCCTAGACTATCACGCGGAGCGTTAGAATGAGGTCGGTCAGCAGCAGCAGCAACCCAGGGAGGGAGTGGGGGGGGGGGGGGGGGGGGGGGGGGGGGGGGGGGGAGGGGGAGGGGGGTGTCTCTTTCGGCGGGGGGGTATTTGGGCGGGGTTTTCCTCGGGGTACTTGTTAAAAAAAAAAAGCATATGGGAGGGTTAATATGTGCGGGAGAAACCCATTGTATAAGTTCTGTATTATGTTTGATTGATATGTTTACGTTCTGTTCTGTTCTTTTCTCTTTTTCTTTTCTGTTACGGGGGGGTGGATTTAATTGGTTGAAAATTTTTGTTGGAAAAACTTTGAATAAACATATTTTAAAAAAAAAGATAAAGTGGAAGAAGCGAGTGACTCCCGGCTGGCAGAGGTCCTCGTGGAGGGCTCGGAGGCGGTCCACTTGTGCGTTAGCACATGTGCCGCGGGACAGGGCATCAGGAGGCTCGTTTACCTTCCCGGGACGATACAAGAACTCGTAGTTATAGGTGTAGAGTTCGATCCTCCACCGCAAGGTCTTATCGATTTTTATCTTTCCCCGCTGTGCATTATCGAACATGAAAGCAACCGACCATTGGTCAGTGAGGAGAGTGAATCTACTGCCGGCCAGGTAATGCCTCCAATGCCGCACAGCTTCTACTATGGCCTGGGCCTCCTTTTCGACTGAGGAATGGCGAATTTCGGAAGCATGGAGGGTACATGAGAAGAAGGCCACGGGTCTGCCCGCTTGGTTGAGGGTGGCCGCCAGAGCTACGTCAGACGCGTCGCTCTCGACCTGGAAGGGGAGGGACTCGTCGATGGCGTGCATTGTGGCCTTTGCAATGTCTTCTTTGATGCGGCTGAAGGCCTGGCGGGCCTCTATCGACAGGGGAAAAACTGTGGATTGGATCAGGGGACGGGCCTTGTCCGCATAGTTGGGGACCCACTGGGCATAGTAAGAGAAAAACCCTAGGCAGCGCTTCAGGGCCTTGGAGCAGTGGGGGAGGGGGAACTCCATAAGGGGGTGCATGCGTTCAGGGTCGGGGCCGATAACTCCATTTCGCACAACGTAGCCAAGGATGGCTACGTGGTCGGTGCTAAACACGTATTTATCCATGTTGTATGTAAAGTTAAGGATCTTTGCGGTCTGGAGGAATTTTCGGAGGTTGATGTCGTGGTCGTGGCCGCAGATGGTGACATTATCGAGATACGGGAATGTTGCCCGTAAACCGTACCGGTCAACCATTCGGTCCATCTCGCGCTGGAACACCGAGACCCCGTTAGTGACACCGAAGGGAACCCTTAAGAAGTGGTAGAGCCGCCCATCTGCCTCAAAGGCAGTGTACTTGCGGTCACGAATACGGATGGGGAGCTGGTGGTAGGCGGACTTAAGATCCACCGTGGAGAAGACCTTGTAATGCACGATCCTGTTTACCAGGTCAGATAGGCGGGGGAGAGGGTAAGCATCCAGCTGCGTAAACTTGTTGATGGTCTGACTGTAGTCGATGACCATCCTTTGCTTCTCCCCGGTCTTTACCACCACTACTTGAGCTCACCAGGGACTGTTGCTAGCTTCAATGACTCCTTCCCTCAGTAGCCTTTGGACCTCTGACCTAATAAAGATCTGATCCTGGGCACTGTACCGTCTGCTCCTGGTGGCGACGGGTTTGCAATCCGGGGTGAAGTTCGCAAACAGGGAAGGCGGATTGACCTTGACGGTCACGAGGCTGCAGAAAGTGAGAAGGGGTATAGGGCCGCCGAATTTGAAAGTTAGACTTTGGAGATTGCACTGGAAGTCTAACCATGGGAGTGTGGCCGCGCAGAGGTGGGGATGGACGTAGAGCCGGTAATTTTTAAACTCCCTTCCCTGGACCGTGAGGTTTGCTACACAAAACCCCTTTATCTCTACTGAGTGGGAACTGGGGGCCAGGGAAATATTTTGATCAACGGGGTGGATGGGGACAGAACAGCGTCTTGCCGTGTCGGGGTGTATGAAGCTCTCCGTGCTCCCAGAGTCGATTAAGCAGGACGTCTCGTGCCCATTGATTAGTATTGTTGTTGTAGCAGTTGAGAGTTTTCGAGGCCGGGACTGGTCCAGGGTCACCGAGGCTAATCGCGGCAGCAGTTGAGTGTTCTCTTCGGGCGGTGAGCGGTCAGCCGAGCTGGGGTCCTGGGAGTCTATCCAAGCTGGCGGCTCCCATTGGTCGCACGTGGCGTCCGCGGGACAAGATGGCGGCACCCGGGGGCTGCACGTGGCCCCGGAGGAGGAAGATGACGGCACCCGCTGGCCGCACGGGGACCGTGGAGAGGGTTGTGGTGGCGGTCCGCATTCGCCACCGGAGACAGCGGCGACCGCACGGGCCTGGCATACCACCACAAAGTGACCCTTTTTACCGCATCCCTTGCAGGTGGATGCGCGGGCCGGGCAGCGATGCCGGGGGTGCTTGGCCTGCCCGCAAAAGTAACAGCGGGGCCCCCCGGGTTTGCCAGGCCGCCTTGCAGCACAAGCTTGTGGGGCGATGGGAGATGTCTCGGGGTCGGCTGCGGAGGGGTTCCACGCTGCCCAGGGGGCTGCTGTACGGTTGGGGACGTAAACACGGGCGTTTCGGGAGGCCACATCCAGGGAGCCTGCAAGGGCCCGTGCCTCCTTGAGGCCTAGGGTGTCTTTCTAGGGCGATTTGGGAGGACAGCATACCTGCCACAAAAGCGTCCCGGATCAAAAGTTCTGTGTGGTCGCTCAACGAAACGTGCGGGCAGCTGCAGTATCTCCCCAACACCAGGAGCGCACGGTAGAATTCTTCCAGCGATTCCCCAGGGATTTGTCACCTCATTGCTAGCAGATGTCGGGCGCAGACCTGGTTTACCGGGCGAATATAATGTCCTTTTAGCAGCTCCATTGCTGCATCAAAGTCGTCCACGTCCTCGATGAGGGTGTAAATTTCCGGGCTCACCCTCGAGTGCAGGACTTGCAATTCCTGTTCTCCCGTGGGTGTGTTTTCGGCCGTCCCGAGATATCCTTTAAAACATGCCAGCCAGTGCTTGAAGATTGTCATTGAGTTCGCTGCGTGGGGGCTGAGTTGCAGTCACCCCGGCTTGATTCGGAGCTCCATCCTTTTAAATCTAGCTTATTAAATTGATGCACGATCAATGACCACTAAAGCGAGGTTGTAGTCCAACTGAAGGCTTTAATAAGCTAGATGTTTCCCCCAGCAGCTCAGTTACAGAATGAATGCTGCTGGGGCGGCACGGGCTCTTATACCCCGCCTTGCAGGGCGGAGCTACCATACAGCTTGACCAATAGGAAACATACAATATCTACCAATGGTGTTCCAGCATTACCAGGTACCGTAATACCTCTACACAGACTACCACAACAACTTTACTCTATGGGTATGTACCCTAATGTAAAAGTTAGAGGCAAGTCTACCTCCAAATGGTCAACTCACACGTCAGTCATTTAACAACTGGAGGGCCTGTAATTGGCTCAGCCAGAAATCTGCTCCCATCCAAAAGGTTATCCTGTATTGGAGCTGCCAGCCAATCAAACAGTCAGCAGTGCTCTTATTCCGCAGCACCACCAGAACCGGTGGCCATTTTACTGAGTCCCAAAGAAGTGGAGCAGCACATTAGAGTCAGTTCAGCATCTTGCTGGGACCAGACTCATCCTCCAGTGGCGGGCTTAGGGGATCAGTATTGACAGGGAAAGGGGCAGATGAATCCTGGAGGTGAGAAACGAGGAAATGAAACTATTTAGCTCCTTTGATGTGGTGAGAAGCCGACAATCATTACACGAGTATTTATAAACATTGTGGTTCACATCAAAGAAGGGTACTTGAGATGTACCCTTGTTGTAAACTCTCTAATAACATGCAAACACCATTGTTTAGCGCAAATTAAACTGAACTATTAACCTTCCTTACACAGTAACATGAAATTAAACTCACTTAAATCTGTTCCTTTGGGCTGGATTCTCCCAGCCCGCCCGCCGCATGAATGCCATGGGCGAGCTATGTAGAATGGAGATGCATTCTCCATTGACCTCGTGCCGCATTCTCCGGTCACCAGGCGGACGGGGACGGAGAATCCCGGCCTTTACTTCTAATATCCAACAATACAAACATGGATTGCTTAAAACTAACTACCTCTCCTTCCTGGCACAAATGATGACATTGCAAACAAATCTCTTTTCTTTTCTTTTTCTGCAGCCTGCAGTGATCCAGAAGTGGCGGACATCATTTTCCTAATCGATGGATCAAGTAGTATACGCTCTCAAAACTTTGAACAAGTAAAAGAAGCAATAAAAACCTTTATCAGCAAAAATGAGTTTGGTAAAACCAGAACCCAAATTGGCGTCATACAGTTCAGCACTAAGCTACGTTTGGAATTCCAGCTTGATCAATATGATGACAAAGCAGTATTACTGAAAGCTGTTCATCAGATTCAGCAGTTACATGGGGGTACAAATATTGGCCAAGCACTGAACTTTACAATCGACTACTTTGATAGCTCAAAAGGGGGTCGGACGGGAAAACGACAATACCTCTTACTGATAACAGATGGAAAGTCAGGCGATCATGTGTCTGAAGCTGCCAGAGCCATCAGAGATAGAGGGGTTAATGTTTTTGCCATCGGTATTGGCGCTGCTAATCATGCTGAGCTTGTGACGATTTCAGGATCCCAAGAAAAAGCATTTCATCTAGACAACTTTGATACCTTAAAGGACCTGGATAAATGGATTTCATGTAAAGCACGCAGTCCAAATGGTGAGTTTAAAAAGTTTCAAAATTCCTTTTTAAACTCGCAGATTAATGCTATGTTTGGAGGAAACTTTAAAGCCAATGCTAGAATGGGGAGCCTGGGCCACTGGCAATGGATTTTGGAAAATCATGGATGTTTTACTGTTCAGTTTTCCAGTATGCGTTGCTAGGTAGCAAGATTACCATCAGGGCAGACGTAGAAGATTAGTTGTCTCCTCAAGATGGTGACAATTGTTGAGTTCCTTTTAATGCCAGAAACCTGACATACTTCAGCCAAGCAGCCACATTGAAAGGAAGAATTTTGAAAACCATAATAACTTAACAGGTGCTCTGACAGATGACAGATTATCCTCTTTTTTCCTGCACATTTATTCCTACTTTTTACAATTGCACCGAGCACCTGGGCTTGAAGTAGGCTTGAACTAACTGAGTGGTTGTGAGCTAATTGATTCTTCACTCTCTCCAGAGGTTTCCCTTTGCGTGAGGTTGTTTCCCTCATACCCAGGTGATGTCACCGAAGAAACTTGAGAATGAAGGAAGTGGGCAGGGAACAGCACAGGGATTGGGAACTGAAAGATGGAGAGGAAAGTATGAAGGAAAAGAGAGCGACAACGCTGGAAGGTGAAGTCAGAAAGAAAAGAACAGGATTGGGTAACAGATTGGGGGGAGAATTAGATTGGAGAGGCAGACAAGAGAGAGAGAGAGAGAATTGGGGAGTTTACAGGAAGAAAACTGGCGGGGGGGTGGGGGGGGGGGGGGGGGGAGGCAGAGCAAATATGGTTGGCACCACTTTACTCTATGGGTATGAAAATGAAATGAAATGAAAATCGCTTATTGTCACGAGTAGGCTTCAATGAAGTTACTGTGAAAAGCCCCTAGTCGCCACATTCCGGCGCCTGTTCGGGGAGGCTGGTGCGGGAATTGAACCCAATTGGGGTATGTACCCCAATGTAAAAGTTAGAGGCAAGTCTGCCTCCAAATGGCCAATGAACTATTAACCTTCCTTACACAGTAACATGAAATTAAACTCACTTAAATCTGTTCCTTTGGGCTGGATTCTCCCAGCCCGCCCGCCGCATGAATGCCACGGGCGAGCTATGTAGAATGGAGATGCATTCTCCATTGACTTCGTGCCGCATTCTCCGGTCGCCAGGCGGACGGGGCCGGAGAATCCCAGCCTTTACTTCTAATATCCAACAATAAAAACATAGATTGCTTAAAATTAACTAGCTCTCCTTCCTGGCACTAATGATGGCATTGCAAACAAATCTTTTTTGTTTTATTTTCCTGCTGCCTGCAGTAATCCAAGGAGGCTAGTTGGATTGACCACGCTAAATTGCCCCTTAATTGGAAAAAATGAATTGGATACTCTAAATTAAAAATAAAATAAAATCAAATAGGACTGTTTTACTGGTGCCTGTTTCCAGATTAAAATTTGGGATGAGCCCATTGATATATATGTCAGCGTTCCAGAATGCCGATCTGGAATCCTTAATTTCTCTTAAGAAACATCACTGGTCATAGTCTTGGTGTAAATCTTCTATCTCATTGATTCACTTGTGATCCTCTGAAGGATTCAAGGCATTTACACATTTTACTTAAATGCCCCATCTGGTTAGAGTGGAAGCATTGCTTGTGCCCATGAGGCCTTTTGATGCCACAGCACTGGCATGGTTTATCATCATTTTGCTTTTTGTTTGCATATTGCCTTCCTTGCCCTCGAGTGTCTTTGCCCTTTCATTTCTTTGTGAGCTGTACTGTCACTGAAGCTATTTTGTACCGTGATTTATCTTCGTTCCATAATATAGATCTGTTTTGCTGTCTGACTTCAGATTGCCTGATAATCTGGATTGCCTTTTCTAATGTTAATCAGCCTGGTAAATCTTCACTGCACTCGCTCTATAGCAAGAACATCCTCCTCAGATAAGGACACCAAAACTGCACACAATACTCCAGGTGTGGCCTCACCAATGCCCTATACAATTACAGTAAAGCATCTCTATTCCTATATTCAAATCCTCTCTCTATGAAGACCAACATACAATTTGCCTTCTTTACTGCCTGTTGTACCTGTGCGCTTACTTTCAGTGACTGATGCATGAGGTCTCACTGAGTATCCACCTCTCTCAATTTACACCCATTCAAATAATAATCTGCCTTCCTATTTTTGCAACAAAAGTAGATAACCTAACATTTATGCACATTATACTGCATCTGCCATGCATATATGCCCACTCACTCAGCCTGTCCTAATCTTGCTGAAGCATCTCTGCATCCTCCTAACAGCTCACCCTCCCACCCAACTTTGAATCATCTGCAAATTTGGAGATAATACATTTAGTTCCCTCGTCCAAATCATTAATATATAATGTGAACAGTTGGCGTCCTAGCACAGATCTCTACAGTACTCCACTAGTCACTGCATGCCAATCAGAAAAAGGTTCACTTATTCTAATTTTTTCATTCCTGTCTGCTAACCAGCTTTCTATCCATCTCAAGACACTAGCCGTAATCTCATGTATTTTAACTTGACATATTAATTTGCAATGTGAGACCTTGTCGAAAGCCTTCTCAAAATCTAAATAAACCACATCCACCGGTTCTCCCTGGTCAACTCTACGAGTTACATCTTCAAAATATTTTAGTAGATTTGTCAAGCATGATTTTCCTTTCTTAAATCCATGCTGACTGTCTGGTTACACCACTGCTTTCCAAATGCTGTGCTATGAACTCCTTGATAATGGACTCCAGCAACTTCCCTACCACCGACTTTCGGCTCACTGGTCTCACTGGAAACCAGGTGCTCCGGTTTCCTCCCACAAGTCCCGAAAGACGTGCTTGTTAGGTGAATTGGACAGTCTGAATTCTCCCTCAGTGTACCTGATCAGGCACTGGAGTGTGGCGACTCGGGGATTTTCACAGTAACTTCATGTGCAGTGTTAATGTAAGCCTACTTGTGACACTAATAAAGATTAATATTATAGTTCCTTGTTTTCTCTCATACATTCCAGAAATTCCTCCTCTATTGTACTGTGACTAATTTGAGTCACCCAAGCTATTTGCAGATTAAAGTCACCATAATCACAAATATTCCTTTATCACGTGCTACTCTAATTTCTGGTCTAATGCTATTCCCAACATTACCACTGCATTTGGTGGTCTGTTTGCGGATGATACTAAGATTGCAGGAGTTGCGGATAGTGATGAAGATTGTCAGAGAATACAATCGAATATAGATCGACTACAAAATTGGGCAGAGAAATGACAGATGGAATTTAACCCAGACAAATGCGAGGTGATGCATTTTGGTAGATCCAATTCAAGTGGGAACTATAAAATAAATGGCAGAACCATCAGGAGCATAGAGACACAGAGATCTGGGTGTGCAGGTCCACAGATCCTTAAAAGTGGCAGCACAGTTGAAAATAGTGGTAAAGAAAGCATATGGCATGCTTGCCTTCATAGGATGCGGTATCGAGTATAAAAGCTCATAGATTATGTTACAATAATACAGAACGTTGGTTAGGCCACATTTAGAATACTGTGTCCAATTCTGGTCATCGCACTACCAGAAGGACGTGGAGGCTTTGGAGAGAGTACAGAAAAGGTTTACCAGGATGTTGCTTGGTATTGAGGGTATTAGCAATGAGGAGAGATTGAATAAACTCAGATTGTTCTCCCTAGAGAGACGGAGGTTGAGGGGCGACCTGATAGAAGTTTATAAAATTATATAGATAGGGTGAACAGTTGGAGGTTTTTTCCCAGGGCGGAAATGACAATTACAAGAGGGCACAAGTTCAAGGTGAGGGGGGAAAGGTTCAGTGGAGATGTGGGAGAAGTTTTTTACATAAGGGGTATAGAAGGATACAAGCGGTTGGTCTAAATAGGACACCTGATCGGCGCAGGCTTGGAGGGCTGAAGGGCCTGTTCCTATGCTGTATTGTTCTTTGTTCTAGTAGATTAGTCAAGCATGATTTTCCTTTCATAAATCCATGCTGACTTTTTCTGATTACACCACTGCTTTCCAAATGCTGTACTATGAAATCATTGATAATGGACTCCAGCAACTTCCCTACCACCGACGTGAGGCTCACTGGTCTCCCTGGAAACCGGGTGCTCTGGTTTCCTCCCACAAGTCCCGAAAGAAGGGCTTGTTAGGTGAATTGGACATTCTGAATTCTCTCTGTGTACCCGAACAGGCGCCGGAGTGTGGCGACTAGGGGATTTTCACAGTAACTTCATTACAGTGTTAATGTAAGCCTACTTGTGACACTAAGAAAGATTAATATTATAGTTCCCTATTTTCTCTCTACCTCCTTTCTTGAATAGCGGGGTGCATTTACTATCCTCTAATCTGTAAGAACCATTCCAGGGTCCAAAGAACTTTGGAAAATAACCACCAATGGATCTACTATTTCTAGTGCCACTTCCTTAAGTCTGGGGTGAAGATAATCAGACCCTGGAGTTTGTCCGCCTTCAATCCTATTAATTTTCCTAAAACCATTTATTTACTAATACTAATTTCCTTCTGCTCCTCACTAAAACTTGTGTTTCTCAGAACTTCCGGGACATTATTCATGTCTTCCTTTGTGAAGACAGGAGCAAAGTACAAATTTAGTTCCTCAGCCATTTCTTAGTTCCTTGTTTTGAATCCCCCGTTTTTGACTGTACATTATTTTTAATCAATCTTTTTCTCTTTACATACCTACAGAAAATTTTACAGTCAGTTTTTATCTTCTCTGCGAGTTTGCTTTCAAAATGTATTTTCCCCTTCTTAATCAATCCCTTGGTCTGCCTTTACTGAATTTTATAACTTTTCCCAATCCTTAATTCTATTGCTTTTTCAAACTAATTTGTAAGCCTCTTCTTTGAATCTAATACTATCTCTAAATTCCCTTGTTAAGCCATGGTTTGACCACAGTTCCCTTTCTACTCTTGTGCCAAACAGGAATGAACAACGTTTGGAGTTCACCTATTCATTCCTTGAATGCCTGCCATTGCCTGTCCGCTGTCCTTCCTTTCGGTATTGTTTCCCAGTCCGTCATTGCCAGTTCATGCCTCATACCATCATAGTTACCTTCATTGAGGTTCAGGGCCCTGGTCTCAGAATCAGCTACCTCACTATTCACCTTGATAAAGAATTCTACCATGCTATGGTAACTCATCCCCAAGGGTTCTCTCACACAACTAGATTGCCAACTAATCCTTTCTCATTGCACAACATTCATTCCAAGATGGCCTGCTCCCCTGTTGGTTCGTTAGCATACTGGTCCAGAAAACCATCCCGCATACACTCCCGAAATTCCTCCTCTATTGTACTGTGACTAATTTGAGTCACCCAATTTATTTACGGATTAAAGTCACCCACAATCACAGATATTCCTTTATCACATGCAACTCTGATTTCCAGTCCAATGCTATTCCCACCATTACTACTGCAGTTTGGTGGTCTGTATACCACCCATACGAATGTTGTTTGCCCCTTGATGTTTCTTAACTCCACCCAGACAGATTCCACATCATCTGTACTGATAGCTTTCCTCAGTATTGTATCAATATCTTCTTCAATCAAAACTGAAACTTCACCATCCTTTTCTTTCTGTCTGATCTTCCTAAAAATTGAATAACCCTCAATGTTTAGTTCCCACCCTTGGTCACCTTGGAGCCATGTCCCCATAATCCCAACCACATCACACCCCTTTACATCTATCTGCGCAACTATTTCATCTATTTTATTTTGAATGCTCTGCGAGGCACGATCAATTTGACTGGAAACGAAGTTGAATCCAAACTGAGGCTTCAGTAGTATCTTTTGTGTGGCCTCCTACAGCAACTGGCGAAATGGCTGCGAGCTGGAGGCCACGCATATTTATAACCCGGCTCCTGGGCGGAGCTAGCATGCAGGGGCCACAGGTGAACCTGTAGTGCAGGTTCTACCGTGCAATCTCTAATATCAGAACACAGTGGTTTACCACATTCACCCATGTTAAAATTGAGTCCGGCGGGGTTGGTGGATAACTATATACAATTAGCAATTTTCAATATTTACAGAGCAGTAAAAAAAATGTCTCTGGTCATCCGGCGGGCCGGTCAGAGGTTCAGCCGGTCCGGAGCCTTGATGGTCCTTTGAGATCGACGAAGTGGTGATGACGATGTTGGCGCTGTCATGGTCGAAGTTGACTCCGGGAGCGTGCAGAAATCCTCTTCTTCAATGGGGGTGGGCAGGGGGAGGACGGCTGGTCCTAGGGGGGGGTGATGGGGGTGGCGGGGAGGAGAGGGTGGCGCCGGGGGCGACGGGGGTGGTGTGGGGGTGGAACCTGCTGGTGCCAGGTCCCTGAGGGAGACGGTATCCTGGCGGTCGTCGGGGAACGCCACATAGGCGTACTGTGGGTTTACGTGGAGCAGGTGCACCCTTTCCACCAACGGATCTGCCTTGTGGAGCCGCACATGTTTACAGAGAAGCACGGTTCCCGGAGCTGTGAGCCACGTTGGGAGCGATACCCCGGATGTGGACTTCCTGGGGAAGGCAAAAAGATGTTCATGCGGTGTACTGTTAGTAGCAGTGCAGAGTAATGAGCGAATGGAATGTAGTGCATCAGGGAGGTCCTCTTGCCAGCGGGAGGCCGGGAGATTTCTGGACCGCAGGGCCAGCTGGACGGCCCTCCATACTGTCCCATTCTCCCTTTCTACCTGTCCGTTTCCCCTGGCTTTGTAGCTCGTCGTTCTGCTGGAGGCGATACCCCTGCTGAGCAGGAACTGACGTAGCTCATCACTCATGAATGAGGATCCCCTGTCACAGTGGATGTAGGCGGGGAAGCCGAACAGAGTGAAGATAGAATTAAGGGCTTTAATGAGGGTGTCAGACGTCATGTCGGGGCATGGGATAGCGAAGGGAAACCGGGAGTATTCATCGATCACACTGAGGAAATATGTGTGTCGATCGGAGGAGGGGAGGGGGCCTTTGAAATCCACGCTGAGGCGTTGAAAGGGGCGGGAGGCCTTCACCAGGTGCGCGCAGTCCGGCTGGTAGAAGTGCGGCTTGTACTCCGCACAGACCTGGCAGTCCTTGGTGATCGTCCTTATTTCCTCGACTGAGTAGGGCAAATTTTGTGCCTTAATGAAATGGTACAACCGAATGACCCCTGGGTGACAAAGGCTGTCGTGCAGGGCCCGGAGTCGGTCTACTTGTGCGCTGGCACATGTACCCCGGGATAGGGCGTCTGGGAACTCGTTGAGTTTGCCAGGGCGATACTTAATCTTGTAATTATAGATGGAGAGCTCGATTCTCCACCACAAAATTTTATCATTTTTGATCTTGCCCCGCTGTGTGTTGTTGAACATGAAGGCTACCGACTGTTGGTCAGTGAGGAGAGTGAATCTCCTGCCGGCCAGGTAATGCCTCCAATGTCGCACAGCCTCAACGATAGCCTGGGCCTCTTTTTCGACAAATGAGTGCTGAATCTCGGAGGCATGGAGGGTGCGGGAAAAGAATGCCACAGGCCTGCCTGCCTGGTTGAGGGTGGAGGCAAGGGCAACGTCCGATGCGTCGCTTTCTACTTGGAAAGGAAGTGTTTCGTCTACAGCGTGCATTCCAGCTTTGGCAATATCAGCTCTGATCCGGGCGAAAGCCTGTTGGGCCTCGGCCGTCAGGGGGAAATAAGTGGACTGTATGAGTGGGCGGGCCTTGTCCGCATAGTTTAGGACCCACTGCGCGTAATATGAGAAGAACCCCAGGCAGCGTTTGAGAGCCTTGGGGCAGTGAGGGAGGGGGAGCTCCATGAGGGGGCGCATGCGGTCGGGATCGGGCCCCAGAACTCCGTTCTGGACCACGGAGCCCAGGATGGCTAAGCGGTTTGTACGGAACACTCACTTCTCCTTGTTATATGTGAGATTGAGGAGAGTGGCGGTGCGGAGACATTTAGCGAGGTTGGCGTCGTGGTCCTGCTGATCATGTCCGCAGATGGTCACATTGCCTAGGTATGGAAACGTGGCCCACAAGCCGTACCGGTCGACCATTCGGTCCATCTCCCTTTGGAAGACCGAAACCCCATTGGTGACGCCGAAGGGGACCCTAAGGAAGTGACATAGCCGGCCGTCTGCCTCGAAGGCGGTGTATGGCCGGTCCGATTTACGGATGGGGAGCTGGTGGTAAGTGGATTTCAGGTCCACCGTTGAGAAAACCCGGTACTGTGAAATCTGGTTAACCATGTCAGATATGCATGGGAGGGGGTACCCGTCGAGTTGCTTGTACCTGTTGATGGTCTGGCTGTAGTCCACGACCATTCGGTTTTTCTCCCCAGACGTAATCATGACCACTTTAGCTCTCCAGGGGCTGTTGCTGGCCTCGATGACTCCCTCCTGAAGCAACCGCTGGACCTCGGACCTGATGAAGGCCTTATCCTGGGTGCTGTACCGTCTGCTCCTGGTGGCGACGGGTTTGCAATCTGGAGTTAGATTGGCAAAGAGGGAAGGAGGATCGACCTTTAGGGTCGCGAGGCCGCACACAGTGAGGGGTGGTAAGGTTCCGCCGAATTTAAGGGTCAGGCTCTGGAGGTTGCACTGGAAGTCCAGGCCGAGGATAAGTGCAGCGCAGAGGTTAGGGAGGACGTAGAGGCGAAAGCCATGGAACTCTACGCCTTGGACTGTGAGCGTGACCGTGCAGTACCCCCGGATCGCTGCGCGATGGGATCCGGAGGCCAGGGAGATACTTTGATTGGTAGGGTGTACCTTAAGGGAGCAGCACCTTACCGTATACAGGTGTACAAAGCTCTCAGTACTCCCGGAGTCCAGTAGGCAGGAGGTCACATGGCCGTTGACTTTCACGCTGGTGGATGCATTGGTCAGATTATGTGGTCGGGACTGGTCGAATGCCATGGAGGCGAGCCGTGGTTGATCGTCGGGTACTGAGGCAGCCGTTGAGTTGAGGTCCTGAAATGCCGTTAGTATCCATGTGCTGCGGGGTGGGCAAGATGGCGTCGCCCGGAGATCCTGGGGATTACAAAATGGTGGCGCCCATGGAACGCACGTTGTGGGGGTGGAACAAGATGGCGGCGCCCATGAAACGCACGTGTTGGCGGGGGAGAAGATGGCGGCGCCCATTGGTCGCACATTGCATGGGGAGGAGAGGAGGATGGCGGTGCCCATTGTTCGTGACCGGGGGGGTGGGTCGACCGCGGCCACTGAGCGGGCCTGGCACACCGCAGCGAAGTGGCCCTTCTTCCCGCAGGCCTTACAAAGGGCAGCGCGGGCCGGGCAACGTTGGCGGGGGTGTTTTTGCTGCCGTAAAAATAGCATTGGGGCCGCCCAGAGATCACTGGCTGGCGCGTAGCGCAGGCGTATTGGGTGGGTAGCGCCCCCGCTGGGGCGGTTGCATGTGGGGCCCATGCAGTATAGGAGGAGTGGACGGTGCGGTTGGCGGAGTAGGACTGGACATTGCGCAGGGCAACCGTCATGGAAAGCGCTAGTGTTTTAGTCTCTGTGAGGTCGCGCGTGGCCCCTTCTAGGAGCCGCTGCCTGATAACATCAGAACCAATCCCAGTTACAAAAGCGTCCCTCATAAGGAGATCTGAGTGCTCCTTAGCTGTAACGTCCTGGCAGTCACAGTCCCGAACTAATGGGATCAGGGGCCTCCAGAAGTCCTCGATTGACTCACCAGGTAGTTGAGTACGCGTTGCAAGCGCGTGTCTGACGAAGAGCGTGTTCGTCTTCTGTTCATAATTTTCTTTGAGTCGAGTCATGGCATCAGCGTAATTGGGCGCATCCTGGATCAGCGGGAAGTGTTTGGAGCTGAGTCTGGAGTACAATATTTGAATCTTCTGAGACTCTGGAACAGGGGTCGGCGCCGCGTTGATTTATGCTTCAAAACAAGCTAGCCAGTGCTGGAAGTCCTTTCTGGTGTCGCTTGCGAGTGGATCCAGCTGCAGGCGATATGGTTTAATCCAGAGGTCCATTTTCTGAATCTGACACTAATAAACTGAGGCACGATCAATTTGACTGGAGACAAAGTTGAATCCAAACTGAGGCTTTATTACTATCAGATGTGTGGCCTCCCACAGCAGCTGACGAAATGGCTGCGAACTGGAGCCCTCGCATATTTATAACCCACCTCCTGGGCGGAGCTAGCATGCAGGGGCCACAGATGAACCAGTAGTGCAGGTTCTACCGTACAACCTCTAATATCAGAACACAGTGGTTTACCACACTCCACGCGTTCAGGTACAAAACCTTAAGGTGTTTTAATGTTCCTTGTCCCATCCCTACTGTTTTTTACAGTGTCATTATCTGATATGGCCCTTGATTGCTCTGCCTATCACATTGCTTATTCTCCTTTTTGTCTTTTTCTCTTGTTCTTGATTCCCCTGCTCTGAATCCTTACATAGATTCCCGCGCCCCCCCCCCCCCCACCCCCCGCCATATTAGTTTAAACCCTCCTCAACCGCTCTAGCAAGTACCCCCCCAAGGACATCAGTCTCGGTCCTGTCCAGGTGTATCCTGTCCAGTTTGTACAAGTCCCACTTCCCAAAGAACCGGTCCCAATGCCCGAGAAATCTAAAACCCTCCCCCTCACACCATCTTTTCACCCACGTATTCATCCGATACATCCTGTTATTTCTACTCTGATTAGCATGTGGCACTGGTAGTAACCCTGAGATACTACCTTTGAGGTCCAACTTCTTGTGGTGATGTGCATCAATGTAAATAAATGTAGGCTAGCTAGACACTAGAGGGAACACCAGAAACATCACACACACACTCAACCAATAGATCAGTTAGATAGGACACGACCAATGGACATTCACGATACACACAGAGGTGACATGACCACAAGAGGGCATTACACCAACCCATATATAAAGGACACCACACACATGATCTGCCTCTTTCCAGTGGAGACAGTCAGTGAGTACAGACACAGGGTTGATTCAATATCACTCCCACCACGTGGATTGCAGCAACTGGTTAGTCAGTCTGGGTAGCTATAGTAGGATTAGCAGCAGTGTCGAACCCGAGTAATAGAAGTGTAAATAGTTTAATAAACATGTTGAAGTTATCTCCACGTCTGAACCTTCCTTTGTCAAGTGCACCACAAGGAAGCCGCTTATGTTACACCTACAACATAACAAATCACGGTACCAGAGTGAACTGTTTCAATCCATATAGCCATACCTCAGCGTACAGCGACAACCAGCAATGATACCCAGGCAAGATGTTCGAGATCCGGGTTCCGCGGCGGCTCCAGTACCACGACGATCTCCACGAAAACTGGCGGGCATTCCGGCAAATGTTTGACATTTTTCTGGTAGCAGCCAAACTAGAAGAAGTGGCTGATGCTGAAAAGACAAAGCTTCTGCTCACCATAGCCAGGGCCAGAGCAGAAGAAATCTTTTAAAAATTCAATTTCTCCAAAGGGCAAAACAGGAGCGACTTCCAGGCTGTGCTGGACAAATTCGGCAAATACTGTGAGTAAAACACACTCCAACCAGCAAGAAAAGGTAAGAGAAGTGCCAGTACTCACCACGAGGCCAAGATCCCGGAGCAGAGAACAATTTTGATCGGTGGCCATCTTTCTAAAGGGACTGCACTTGTGCAGTTGCGCGAGAAGCGCACAGAACGAGAAGGTCCCTTTGCGCATGCCTGAGACGCCGCGCATGCGCAATCACGAAAACGGCCATCAGTACAGTAACAGCGATTTGCGCATGCGCAAACGCTTCCTACATATGATGTCACCTGCGTCATGACATCAGAGGCCCCGGACCACACCCATTTAAAGGGGAAACATCCCAAATGTAAGAAAAAAATCTTTTAAAGCCGTAAAACAACCTTCCTTCACCCGGAATGACAGCACAATGCCTCAAATTGAACCAGGAAATGAAATTAACCTCCGAAGAACCCTGTAACAAGCAGTTACCTACGTCCAAACCGATGATTCCGACCTTGATTACTTCGAAACCGACCTTTACATTTTCTCTGGACCTCGCGAGCCCAATGCCAGCTCCGACGCAAGCAGTGATGAAATGGTCCTAGAAGACAACGACTCAGACGAACCTTTCACCTTGGGAGGCTACCCCAGTACCAAATCCAAACCGCAACTAGACGTGTTGCACATTGACAACCCCGACGACGAGTTCTTCGGATTTGAGGATCTTCAGCCCAGCAGATATGACATCCCGACTCGTGAGTGCAGGATTATGCTGCGGCCTGAAATTAAGAGACAGAGAGCGGTACAAGCCCACAGAGAGCTGCCTGCTGCCACACAGAGCGTGGTCCATGCACCGCTGAGGGTTCCCGACTCTACGAAAGAAGACACGCAAGACTCCACACCGCAGTCCTTGCATGAACAAAAAGTGACTCCAGTGTCACAAGCCTCCGCAGCGAGCTCGTAGACAGCCTCCACGATAGAAGCAACGCAAGACTCCGACGCGCAGTCCTTGCAGGAACAAGACCATGAGGGTCTAACAACCTCCTCTGACCAACTAGCAGCAGACAATGCAAGTCTGCCATGCTCAAGTAAACAGCAAGAAGACTATGACAGTCTACCACGCTCCAGTGCACAGCAGGCCGACCATGACAGTCTATCATGCTACAGTGAAGAACAAAGCGACGATGACAGTCCAAGCCCAAATGAAGGACAACAGCAAGACAATGACAGTCCACCCACATTGTTTGCACCACCAGATGAAGACTCTGACAATTTACCCAACCCAAGTGAACAACAAGCAGCTACTGAGGCTCTACCCATGGTATGTGAGACGAGTGACGACAGCATCCCACTTTCCATGCAAGATGTGCAAAGTAACAGACATCAGCTAGTGTGTACAGAGGCACTCGACAATCACTGTGAGACCACTGGTGACTCCGGTGACACCACGATACTTCCACCCTCATTCGCTCGAACCTCTCCACAAGTCAATGCATTCCTGCATGTTCCGACTCCGGACGTGCAGCTTCAAGAAAACTCAGCTGACTCCAGTGAACCTGCTAAGACTCCGGACAGGGAGCATCAACAAACCAACACTGACTCAGTTAAAACAGACAAGACTCCAGATGGGGAGCAACCAAACGCCGACTCTGATTCACGTAAGCCGGACTTTACTCCAGACAGGGAGTGCCGCAACCTCAGTGATGGCATGCTCAGGGTGACAGCAGATGCCACAACGACAGGAGATGGATCACTTAACAATTACACTGGGTCAATGATAACATGCAGCGGCTTCAATCCAAGAGGAATACACCAATATTCACCACAGCTATATCCACACATTTGTTCCACACCAGCAGTGCAGCCATTGACAGCTCATGCTGGACAAACCCAGGCATGCAGCAGCCACAGTCTATGCAGCATATTCTCAAACAGGCCAGCATTACGGATTGCCCACTAATGGAATCAAGACGGAAGGAGGACTACCGCAAGCGCAATCTGCACTACAGACTGGATGCCTTTGTTACAGCCCAGGATTTGCTGCACCCCAGCCTGGCCAGATGGCATATTCCTATCAGATGCAAGGTTCTAGTTTCACACCATCACCAGGTATTTATGCGAGCAGCAATTCTGTTTCCAATTCGACAAGCTTCAACGGCTCTCAGCAGGATCACCCTTCCTGCACAGCATGTGGCCAGAACCAGTATGTGCAGTCTTATCCAACTTCAACATACACCCATGACCTCGAATGATACTGTTAATGGTACCTCTTCAACGTCAACACCTTATCAGCTACAAGATGTCATCCGACAGCATCATCACAAATATCGAAAAAGAAAGGGACTCCAAATCAGACAGCGAAGTGATTTGACCACTTCTTGGTTCCTGTGGCACAGGGAAGTTGATGGCGTTCATAACAAAGAGAGACATTTGACCATGATGATTGATGGTTTTTGGACTCTCATGAATGATTTGGACTTATTGTTTAATCACTGTTCCCATGACTTGTATATACCTTAACCTATCTACCAGTTTTTTGTTCAATTTTCTCAAAGTGTGCAGAAAATATGTAACATATAAAAAAGGGGGATGTGGTGATGTGCATCAATGTAAATACATGTAGGTTAGCTAGACACTAGAGGGAGCATGAGAAACATCACACACACACACTAAACCAATAGATCAGTTAGATAGGACACGACCAATGGACATTCACGATACACACAGAGGTGACACGACCACAAGAGGGCATTACACCAACCCATATATAAAGGACACCACACACATGATCTGCCTCTTTCCAGTGGAGACAGTCAGTGAGTAGAGACACAGGGTTGATTCAATATCACTCCCACCACGTGGATTGCAGCAACTGGTTAGTCAGTCTGGGTAGCTATAGTAGGATTAGCAGTAGTGTCGAACCCGAGTAATAGAAGTGTAAATAGTTTAATAAACATGTTGAAGTTATCTCCATGTCTGAACCTTCCTTTGTCAAGTGCACCACAAGGAAGCCGCTTATGTTACACCTCGAACATAACAAATCCCTTCTCAACTTTCTTTCTAACTCCCTATATTCTGCTTTCAGGACTTCATCCCTTTTTTTTTTACCTGTGTCGTTGGTACCGATATGCACCACGACCACCGGCTGTTCACCCTCCACTTCCAGAACGCCCTGTAGCCACTCTGAGACATCCTTGACCCTAGCACCAGGGAGGCAACATACCATCCTGGAGTCTCCTTTGCAGCCACAAAAACGCCTATCTATTCCCGTTACAATTAAATCCCCAGTAACTAATGCATTCCCACACTTTTTACTCCTCCCCTCTGCAGCAGAACCAACCGTGGTGCAACAAATTTGGCTGTTGCTGCCTTTCCCTGAGAGGCTATTTCCCTCAACAGTATGTAAAATGCTGTATCTGTTTTGCCCTTTCACCTACCATGCCACCTGGTATCCACTATCGGGCAGACATCAGCCCCCATGCAGAGGTGAGATAAAATTAAGTTGCATAAATTAGATTCCAAGTGTGCATTGCAGACTTCACGATACTGAAAGGGCACTCTTGTTCATAAAAATCAATTTGTTATGTTTATGTTCCTTCAACTATAAAGCCTGATAACAAACATTTCATTCAAGTGCACAATCCCTTTTAACAAACATTGGTATTCATAGTCCCATGTCAATGAGCATAAAACCGCTTGCAGCTATCAATCAAACTGTGAAATGTCAGGCACCTTGCTGTGATAATGGATGGCTGTGAAATCAATCAGCCAGCACTAATCCAGTAATGGAAACCCTCAGGTCTATGCCAGCACACAGTGTGAAATAGCAGGCAATGATTTTTCTTTTCACTCCAAGCATTTTGATTTCAAAGATTTCAAGAGAAGGACAGTTTTGACAGATCCCTTTGACAGGTTACTTTGACAGGTGCTTCAAACAGTTTTGACAGTGGATTTTTATACGTCTGTTGACAATTCCAATGAAATTGATAGTAATGAACTATGTACTTTTTACACATCTTTATGCTTACAAATCTAAAGAGCACCTGAACTCCCCAAAAGTGCCCCAGATCCAAATACAAAGGGATACATCACCTCTCAAAGGGCTATCCAAAATAATCTGTAAAGTTCAGCTGTGCTCTTATATGCACACTTCGGGGTTCGTACTCCTGGCCCACCAAATCCCAGTTCAATAAAAGCAGTTGATGATTAAAATAGTCTCTATAAAACTGTGTGCGCGCAAAATGCCCCCAGTCCTGTGAAAATGGAAATTGCTATGTTTAGGGGTGGGGTCTTGTGATTTCTGGGCAGTTGTTATTTATGGCATGACGAAGGTGCTTTCCATCATGGCAAATATCTGGGCCACAATCTTCTATTTTTTTTTTTTTTTTTCAAAAAAATATACTTTATTCATAAAAATTTATCATGAGCATTACAGAAACATTTCAAATTGTCTTGACTGTACATTTCCGGCAGGGTTACAGGTTGCCTTGACTTTCTTTCACTCAATTTTGATATTGTCATACACATATCACTCTTTACATTACAATTCCTTCTTAAATATTTACAGTGGCATGTTTGTTTTTGTACATTGGAGTGTTGGTTGCCCAGACCGAGGGGCTTTACACTGTTACCCGCCCCTCGGTGTACATTTGCTGGAAAGACTTTACACAGTGGTCTTTCCCCATTGCGCCTTGGCGGCAGCTGCCCCAAGCTTGAGTGCGTCCCTCAGCACGTAGTCCTGGACCTTGGAATGTGCCAGTCTGCAACACTCGGTCGAGGACAATTCTTTGCACTGGAAGATCAGCAAGTTTCGGGCAGACCAAAGAGCGTCTTTTACCGAGTTGATGACCTTCCAGCAGCAGTTGATATTTGTCTCGGTGTGTGTCCCTGGAAACAGTCCGTAGAGCACAGAGTCCTGTGTCACAGATCTGTTTGGGATAAACCTTGACAAATACCACTGCATCTCTCTCCAGACCTTCTTTGCAAAGGCACATTCCACAAGGAGGTGTGTGACCGTCTCATTTCCCCCACAGCCACTCCGAGGGCAGCGTGCATTGGTGCAGAGCCTTCGGGTGTGCATGAAGAATCTGACAGGGAGGGCCCTTCTCACCACCAGCCAAGCTAGGTCTTGGTGCTTGTTTGAAAGTTCTGGCGATGAGGCGTTCTGCCAGATGACTCTGGCAGTCTGCTCAGGGAAACATCCCACGTCCTCCACAGTCTCCTTTTCCCTGAGGGCCTCGAGGACATTACGTGCTGACCACTGCTTCATTGCCTTGTGGTCAAAGGTGTTTTCCTTCAAAAACTTTTCCACAAAGGACAGGTGGTACGGTACGGTCCAACTACTTGGAGCGTTCCGCGGCAATGAGGCCAGGCCCATCCTTCGTAACACCGGGGACAGGTAGAACCTCAGTATGTAGTGACACTTGGTGTTTGCATACTGGGGGTCCACGCACAGCTTGATGCAGCTGGACACAAAGGTGGCCAACAGGATGAGGGAGGCGTTGGGTACATTCCGCCCTCCCTTCTCCAGAGGTTTGTACATGGTGTCCCTTCGGACACGGTCCATCTTGGATCGCCAGATAAATTTGAAGATGGCCCGGGTGACTGCTGTGGCGTAGGGTCGGGTGATGGGCCAGACCTGCGCCACGTACAGTAGTACCGAGAGTACCTCACACCTGATGACCAGGGTTTTGCCCGCAATGGAGAGGGAGCGTTGCTCCCACCAGCCCAGTTTCTGTCTTACCTTTCCTATGCGCTCCTCCCAGTTTTTGGTGCACGCCCCAGCAGCTCCGAACCATATCCCCAGCACCTTCAGGTAATCTGACCTGACAGCGAAGGGGACAAAGGACCGTTCGGCCCAGTTCCTAAACCAGAGGTTTAGGCCAGCATGTAGATCCACCAATAGCAGCCAAGCTCCAAACGTTTCCTCTTTGATGACTTCAATCCCTCCGAGTTCTCCAATCCACGATCGACATCGAAATCCTCAGCTTCTCTCGATCAAATGAGACTACACTTGATCTTAGCCAAAAGGCCCCCAGTCCTGTGAAAATGGAAATTGCTATGTTTAGGGGTGGGGTCTTGTGATTTCTGGGCAGTTTTTATTTATGGCATGACAAAGGTGCTTTCCATCATGGCGAATACCTGGGCCACAATCTTCTATACTGAAGGGAATACAAGCTGTCCTCTTAATTTAATCCTGCTAACCTCCCTAGACTGCATGCCCTTCAAAGCCAATATATCCCCTCTTAGGTACAGTGACCAAAATTAAATATCTTCTGTGAAGGGAAAAGTTAAATTAGTGCTTCAGACCCTTTGTCAAACTTTGAATGCGAAATCCCTAAATGAAACAACATAATAAAATAGGAGAGAAGAACATGATGCAAATATAAAGAAATGTATATGAAAAAAGAACCAGTTAGTGGGTCTAAAAGTCTTTTCTCCTGTCTCGTAAATTCATTGATGTCTTTGTGATTGAAACCCCCATACTTTTCTCTTGACTTTTTTTTAAATTTAGAGTACCCAATTCATTTTTTCCAATTAAGGGGCAATTTAGTGTGGCCAATCCACCTACCCTGCACATCTTTGTGCTGTGGGAGCAAAACCCACGCAAACACGGGGAGAATGTGCAAACTCCACACAGACAGTGACCCAGAGTCGGGGTCGAACCTGCCACTGAGCCACTGTGCTGCCTTTGTCTTGACTTTTAGATGTTGTTCCTTTCTGCTTTCTCATTTTATCAGACTTATGAAAGGGGCTCTTTAACTTCCAGTTATCTGAAGCATTAACTTGTCTTCTCTGTTTTCAGATGCTGCCAGATCTATCAGCGTGCTTTGATTTCAGATTTTGAATATTTGTGCTTCCTTTCGTTTCTACTTGCCTTTGTTTGATTATTTATTGTTGACTCATTTTAAACAGGTGCAAGAGAATCAAAGTTGCAGACATTGTATTCGTCATGGACGGTTCAGACAGCATAACTGCAGTCCAGTTTAAGAGTATGAGGGATTTTATAATGGCAGTAGTGAATCATTCTGAAGTTGACACGGGTAAACGTTCGATTTGGCGCCATTGTGTATGGAAACAATACACAGACGATATTCCAGCTCGATCAATTCACAAGCAAAGCTGAAATCAGAAATGCAGTTTTTGGGCTTAGGAAGACGACAGGTGGATCTCGGTACACAGCAAAGGCTCTGAAAGAAGCAAAGAAACTTCTATCTGTAGAAAACGGTGGTCGACCGCAAAGCAACCCCAAGGTGCCACAGTTCATTATTCTCGTTACTAACGGACCAGTCACGGATTCAAAAGACATACCGCCCATAGCCGAAGCCTTCAGAAACAATGGTGTTGGTGTCTATGCCATTGGTGTAAAAGGTGCCAACAAACGAGAACTTGTGGACATTACAGGATCAAAAGATAATTACCAACCTGCTCTGGCGTTTGGTTTTCTGTACCATTTATCCAGTACAGTTACTCATGTGCTGTGTGCTGAAACTTAACCGCATGAGTAGTTGTTTCCAAAAAGAAATATATCTGTCAAGGAACCGTGGAACATAAACCATATTCATACCTTTGCATGCATATTCCAGGTTACCGTGCTAAAAGCTCAATGTAAACTTAATTTTAAATGAAAACTAAAACTGATGCACAGATTTTGTGAAACATTTCAGAAAATATTCAAATCTGTATTAAACACTAAAATACTGAATGATCTTTGGGAGAAATCATTTTATTGAATGAGCTTTTAAATGTGCAGTGATTTTCCAAACGTTCAGCTGAATTACTACGTGCAGACCTCCTTTGAAGTTCCCAAGCAGCAAATATACCAGTCTTCAGCCAATTCAAGAAACAGCTGAAGGTACTGGATAGTGCAGAGGCTATGGGCCCTGTCAGTTTTCCAGCGACAGTACTGAAGACTTGTGCTCCAGATCTTGCCACGTCCCTAGCCAAGCTGTTCCAGTGCAGCTACAACACTGGCATCAATCCGGCAATGTGGAAATTACCGGGGTTAATCCTGTACACAAAAAGCAGGACAAAATCAACCCGGCCAATACCTGCCCATCAGTTTATTCTCCATTGTCGGTAAAATGATGGATGGGGTCATCAACAATGCCTGGACATGGGAAAGGTTCCAGTGGATTGAGAAAATGCCCTATTCAAAAGGGAATGTGGGAAATTACAGACCAGTTAGTTTAATATCTACTGTTGGGAAATTGTTAGAATCAATTATTAAGCAAATAATATCAGGACATTTGGAAAATCAAAACGCAATCCATCAGAGTCAGCATGGTTTTATGAAGGGCAAATTGTGTTTGACTAATTTGCTAGACTTATTCGAAGATGTAACAAGATAATTGGATAATGGGGATCCTGTAGATGTAGTATATCTGAACTTCTGGAAGACATTTGATAAGGTGCCGCACAGAAGGTTAATACACAAGGTGACAGCACATGGGGTTAGGGGTAATGTATTAGAACATAGAACATAGAACATAGAAAATACAGCACAGAACAGGCCCTACGGCCCACGATGTGGTGCCGAACCTTTGTCCTAGATTAATCATAGATTATCATTGAATTTACAGTGCAGAAGGAGGCCATTCGGCCCCCTGAGTCTGCACCGGCTCTTGGAAAGAGCACCCTACCCAAACTCAACACCTCCACCCAACACCAAGGGCAATTTTGGACACTAACGGCAATTTATCATGGCCAATCCACCTACCCTGCACATCTTTGGACTGTGGGAGGAAACCGGAGCACCCGGAGGAAACCCACGCAGACACGGGGAGGACGTGCAGACTCCGCACAGACAGTGACCCAAGCCGGAATCGAACCTGGGACCCTGGAGCTGTGAAGCAATTGTGCTATCCACAATGCTACCGTGCTGCCCTTAAGAACAAATAAACCTACACTATATCATTTTACCGTAATCCATGTACTTATCCAATAGCTGCTTGAAGGTCCCTAATGTTTCCGACTCAACTACTTCCACAGGCAGTGCATTCCATGCCCCCACTACTCTCTGGGTAAAGAACCTACCTCTGATATCCCTCCTATATCTTCCACCTTTCACCTTAAATTTATGTCCCCTTGTAATGGTTTGTTCCACCCGGGGAAAAAGTCTCTGACTGTCTACTCTATCTATTCCCCTGATCATCTTATAAACCTCTATCAAGTCGCCCCTCATCCTTCTCCGTTCTAATGAGAAAAGGCCTAGCACCCTCAACCTTTCCTCGTAAGACCTACTCTCCATTCCAGGCAACATCCTGGTAAATCTCCTTTGCACCTTTTCCAAAGCTTCCACATCCTTCCTAAAATGAGGCGACCAGAACTGTACACAGTACTCCAAATGTGGCCTTACCAAAGTTTTGTACAGCTGCATCATCACCTCGCGGCTCTTAAATTCAATCCCTCTGTTAATGAACGCGAGCACACCATAGGCCTTCTTCACAGCTCTATCCACTTGAGTGGCAACTTTCAAAGATGTCTGAACATACACCCCAAGATCTCTCTGCTCCTCCACATTGCCAAGAACTCTACCGTTAACCCTGTATTCCGCATTCATATTTGTCCTTCCAAAATGGACAACCTCACACTTTTCAGGGTTAAACTCCATCTGCCACTTCTCAGCCCAGCTCTGCATCCTATCTATGTCTCTTTGCAGCCGACAACAGCCCTCCTTACTATCCACAACTCCACCAATCTTCGTATCATCTGCAAATTTACTGACCCACCCTTCAACTCCCTCATCCAAGTCATTAATGAAAATCACAAACAGCAGAGGACCCAGAACTGATCCCTGCGGTACCCCACTGGTAACTGGGATCCAGGCTGAATATTTGCCATCCACCACCACTCTCTGACTTCTATCGGTTAGCCAGTTCGTTATCCAACTGGCCAAATTTCCCACTATCCCATGCCTCCTTACTTTCTGCAGAAGCCTACCATGGGGAACCTTATCAAATGCCTTACTAAAATCCATGTACACTACATCCACTGCTTTACCTTCATCCACATGCTTGGTCACCTCCTCAAAGAATTCAATAAGATTTGTAAGGCAAGACCTACCCCTCACAAATCCGTGCTGACTATCCCTAATCAAGCAATGTCTTTCCAGATGCTCAGAAATCCTATCCTTCAGTACCCTTTCCATTACTTTGCCTACCACCGAAGTAAGACTAACTGGCCTGTAATTCCCAGGGTTATCCCTAGTCCCTTTTTTGAACAGGGGCACGACATTCGCCACTCTCCAATCCCCTGGTACCACCCCTGTTGACAGTGAGGACGAAAAGATCATTGCCAACGGCTCTGCAATTTCATCTCTTGCTTCCCATAGAATCCTTGGATATATCCCGTCAGGCCCGGGGGACTTGTCTATCCTCAAGTTTTTCAAAATGCCCAACACATCTTCCTTCCTAACAAGTATTTCCTCGAGCTTACCAGTCTGTTTCACACTGTCCTCTCCAACAATATCGCCCCTCTCATTTGTAAATACAGAAGAAAAGTAATCGTTCAAGACCTCTCCTATCTCTTCAGACTCAATACACAATCTCCCGCTACTGTCCTTGATCGGACTTACCCTCGCTCTAGTCATTCTCATATTTCTCACATATGTGTAAAAGGCCTTTGGGTTTTCCTTGATCCTACCCGCCAAAGATTGTTCATGCCCTTTCTTAGCTCTCCTAATCCCTTTCTTCAGTTCCCTCCTGGCTATCTTGTATCCCTCCAATGCCCTGTTTGAATCTTGTTTCCTCAGCCTTACATAAGTCTCCTTTTTCCTCTTAACAAGACATTCAACCTCTCTTGTCAACCATGGTTCCCTCACTCGACCTTGGAGAGAAGACTGGCTGACGGACAGAAGACAGAGTTGGGATAAATGTTTTTTTTCTGGGTGGTAAGATGCAACTAGTGGGGTGCCACAGGATTTTTGCCTGGGCCCAACTATTTACAATCTATATTAACAACTTGGATATAGGGATAGAAGGTTCTCTAGCCAAATTTGCAGACAACACAAAATTAGGTGGGACAGTAAGTTGCAATGAGGAAATAAGAACCTAACAAATGGATAGTGATAGGTTAGGAGAGTGGGCCAAAATGTGACAGATGGAGTTTAACATGGATCAATGTGAGGTCATGCATTTTGGTTGGAAAAATGGGAAGACAACTTATTGTCTAAATGGGGAGAAACTTTGGGGTGCTCCAATGCAGAGGAATCTGGGTGCCCTCGTGCATGACTCACAAAACATTAGCATGTAGGTACAGCCGGTAATAAAGAAAGCAAATGGAATGTTGGCAGTTGTAGCTAAAGGAATATAGTATAAAGGTAAGGAAGTGCTGTTACAACTATACAAGGCAGTGATGAGACCGTGCCTGGAGTGCTCTGCACAGTTTTGGTCCCCTTATTTGAGGAAAGATGTAGTGGCATTGGAGGCAGTTCAGAGGAGGTTCTCTAGGTTGATTCCAGAGATGAGGCGGTTTGTCATATGAAGAGAGATTGAGCAGTTTAAACCTGTACTCTGTAGAGTTTAGAAGAATGAGGGGAGATCTAATTGAGGTACATAAGATGATAAACGTTATGGATAAAGTAGACATGGAGCGAATGCTTCCTCCTGTGGAGCATTCTAGAATGAGAGGTCATAGAGTCAGGATAACGGGTAGCAAATTTAAAACAGAAATGAGGAGAAACCACTTATCCCAAAGGGCCGTGGATCTGTGGAATTCACTATCCCAGAGTGCAGAGGTTGCTGAGACAGTACGTAAATTTGAGGAACTAGACAGATTTTTAATTGGTAATGGTTTGAAGGGTTATGGGGAATGGACAGGACAGTGGAAATGAGGCCAGGATGAGATCAGCCATGATCGTATTGAACGGTGGAGCAGGTTCGAGAGGCTAAATTGCCTACTCCTGCTCCTAGTTCTGATGTGCTGAGAATGAACAATTCTGTCTAATTTCATCATCCAACTCTTGATCTGTAGCCCTGTAGGTAACAGCATCTCAAGCATAAATCTGGTGTTCTTGATTAATATGGAGATCAGGGCTTATGGGGAGAAGGCAGGAGAATGGGGCTGAGGAACATATCAACCATGACTGAATGGTGGAGCAGACACAATGGTACGAATGGCCTACTTCTGCTCCTATGGACTCCAGATCAACAAGTCTGAAGATGCTGCTGATTGCTGCCTCTCGTGCAATATATTTTCAATATCTATCGTGCAACGCAACGTTATCATGATCTTTCAGCAACTCAAAAAAAATCACAAAGGTACCAAGTGAGATAATGGGTAAGTAGACAAAAGGGCAAGATTGAAGACAATGGAAAAGACTTTTGGGAATCATGTTCAGTGTAAAACCAGTTAGTAACCTTCTGGGCTTGGCCAAATTTGTAATTAACAGGCCCAGGCAGCAGGCGACCGAGGGGCTGTCCAACCCGGTGGTCTGCCCCTCTGCAGCGGCTTAATTCACAGTCAGGTGCCCCTGGAGAGGGAGAACGTGATGTCCACCGGCACCATTGAGGCCTTCCGTGCCCAATAGGCACAGTGGGGACTGGGCTGCCTCATCAACTTCATGCGTTTGTTGTTTTTGAGTTTCATTTGTGATTTGTTTTTGTTTAAGACAGTATCCCTTTAAGGGACTGTCCCCTTTAATTAGTCCCTCTGTTTGTTTGATTTTTGTAATTGGTTTTAGGGCAAAATAGGGCAAAACCAGTTACTGATTCACAGTGAGACAAATACACAAATCCCACCCACATTAAACTTTCATTAACAACAAAATAAACAGGACTCCAGCTATGATTTCTGTAAAGACTGTAGACTAGGCCTTTGCGATTGGCCAATTGGAATACGAGTTCCCTGATTAGTGAGCCAATCCTCTGCACTCCCAGTGTAGATAGCAAGCTGAATGCACATTGTTGTACTGCTGTTGGTTTTGTTAATGAAAGGGATTCTGGTGAAGGGACTTCTGCCTCTGGGACTTATTACAATTTCACCCTCTATTCACAAGATAATTATGGGTGACAAAGGCCATCTAGCCCTATATTTCTCATCCATCTCAGCATGACAGACAAACACACATATTATGAGCAGGAGTAAGCTATTCGGCCCCTCAAGTCTGCGCTACCATTTCCTAACATTGCTGACATTATACCAGCGACTACAACTCAGAAGTACTTCATTGGTTGTAAAGCAATTTGGAACATAATGAAAAATACTGTATAAATGTATTTTATGACAGCTGCATGCAATAGGCAGAGTGACTGTACCGGCGGTGAAATTGGAGGCCCATTGCTGATTTTCCAAGGATAATTAATCACCGAGCAATCACAATGTTAGGAAAGTGGCTGCAAAGAAATCACTACATTTACAAACCACCCCACTCACTCTCGCCGCAACCTTCCCACCACCTGCCTTCACACACGCGCACACACACCATAGAACATACAGTGCAGAAGGAGGCCATCCGGCCCATCAAATCTGCACCGACCCACTTAAGCCCCCACTTCCACCCGATCCCCATAACCCAATAACCCCTTCTAACCTTTTTGGACACTAAGGGCAATTTAGCATAGCCAATCCACCTAACCTGCATGTCTTTGGACTGTGGAAGGAAACCGGAGCACCCGGAGGAAACCCACGCAGACATGGGGAGAATGTGCAGACCCCGCACTGACAGTGACCTAGCGGGGAATCGAACCTGGGACCTTGGCGCTGTGAAGCCACAGTGCTATCCACTTGTGCTACCGTGCTGCCCCATTGGTTCTAAGATTGGTTCTGACATTTTTCAAGCAGGAGCTCTCCCTTGAGAGTTGCTGCATTGCTGTTGACCTTCAGACAGTTTTGTAGTTTTCAGGCGGGCTTTTAAAAAGAAATGGACCCACAAAGCTGCCTAAAGCTTGGAAGCAGCAACTCAGTGGAATTGATACTGACAGACTGACTTTAAAAAGATCAGAACCCTCCAGTTGGGGCTGGATTCTGTTTCACCCCGCCAGCGGGATGCTCCGTCACGCCGGCTGATCAATGGGGTTTCCCATTGTGGGGCAGCCCCACGCCGTCAGGACGATGAGAAACTCAGTTTAAAACATAGGCCCTACCTATTGGTACACAAATTGAAGCACATTTAAATTCCCATTACTTATGAAAAGTAAGGCATTTTTACATATTTGTACATATTCATTAAACACAACCAAAACCACAAAGAGAACAAACAGGAAATGTTACAAAGATAAATAACACCCCTCCGCCCCAGTCTCCCTGCCATAACTCTCCACCCCACCCTGCCTTCCCCATTTTTACCCTCTGTATCCCCCCTCCCTCACCTCTCCCCCCCCCACCCCCCCGCCTTCCCACTGACATCTTAACTATCTTTGAAGAAGTCAATAAACGGCTTCCATTTCTGGGCAAACCCCTCCCTTCCCCCACTGACCCTCTCAAGCCGAATTTGATTTTTTTCCAACCTAAGGAATCCGCAAGGTCGCTCACCCACTGCCTAGAATTTGGCGCTCCCGAGTCCCTCCACTCTAGCAAAATCCATCTCCGGGCCACCAGGGAGGCAAAGAGCAAAACGTCGGCCTCTCGCGTCCCCTGGACTCCCGGTCTTCCAACACTCCAAAAATCGCCACTTCTGGACTTGGGGCCACCTTCACCTTCAGCACCTCGGACAGTACGTCGCAAACCCCTGCCAGAGCCCCTTCAACCATGCACACGCCCAGAATATGTGGATATGGTTTGCGTGCCTCACCGTGCACCGCCCACACCTGCCCTCCACCGCCTCAAAGGCCCTGTTCATTCTGGCCACCGTCATATACGCATTGTGGATGACCTTGAATTGAATAAAGCTGTGGTAAACCACTGTGTTCCTATATTAAGGAACTACAGGTTCACCTGGGCCCCTGCATGCTAGCTCCGCCCAGGAGCCGGGTTATAAATATGGCCTTCAGCTATCAGCCATTTCGTCAGCTGCTGTAGGAGGCCACACTTCAGATACTAATAAAGCCTCAGTTTGAATTCAACTTCTTCTCCAGCCAAATTGATCGTGCCTCAATTTATTAGTATCTGATTCAGAAGATGGACCTCCGGATTAAACCAGATCGACTGCAGCTGGATCCACACGCAAGTGACACCAGAAAGGACTTCCAGCACTGGCTAGCTTGTTTTTAAGCGTATATCAACGCGTTCCAGAGGCTCAGAAGATTCAAATCTTGTACTCCAGACTCAACTTTAAAATCTTCCCGCTGATCCAGGATGCGCCCAATTACGCTGATGCTATGACTCGACTCAAAGAGAGTTATGAGCAGAAGACGAACGCATTCTTCGCCAGACACGTGCTCGCAACGCCTACTCAACTACCTGGTGAGTCAATCGAGGGCCCTGGAGGGCCCTGATCCCACGAGTTCGGGACTGTGACTGCCAGGATGTTACAGCTAAGGAGCACTCAGATCTCCTTATGAGGGACGCTTTTGTAACTGGGATTGAGTCCGATGTTATCAGGCAGCGGCTCCTAGAAGGGGCCACGCGCGACCTCGCAGAGACTAAAACACTAGCGTTTACTAACGACGGTCGCCCTGCGCAATGTACAGTCCTACCCCCCCAACCGCGTGGCCCACTCCTCCTACGCTTCATGGGCCCCACAGGCAGCCGCCCCAGCGGGGGGCACTACCCACCCAGTACGCCTGCGCCAGCCGGTGATCCCCGGGGGGGGCCCCGATGCTATTTTTGCGGCCAACAAAGACACCCCCGCCAATGCTGCCCGGCTCACACTGCCCTTTGTAAGGCCTGTGGGAAGAAGGGCCACTACGCAGCGGTGTGCCAGGCCCGCTCAGTGGCAGCGGTCGCCCCCCCCCCCCGGTCACGGACAATGGGCGCCGCTATCCTCCCCAGGCCATGTGCGAGCAATGGGTGCCACCATCTTATCCCCCACACAACACGTGCGTTTCATGGGCACCGCCATTTGGCTCCACCCCACAACGTGCGTCCCATGGGCGCCGCCATTTTGGAGAAGTGTGTGTTCCGTACAAACCGCTTAGCCATCCTCGGTTACGTGGTCCAGAACGGAGCTCTGGGGCCTGATCCCGACCGCAAGCGCCCCCTCATGGAGATTCCCCTCCCCCACAGCCCCAAGGCCCTCAAATGCTGCCTGGGGTTCTTCTCTTATTACACTCAGTAGGTCCCAAACTAAGCGGACAAGGCCCGCCCACTCATACAGTCCACTCATTTCCCCCTTCGCCTGGATCAGAGCTGATATTGCCAATGCCACAATGCACGCTGTAGACGAAACACTTCCTTTCAGAGTAGAAAGCGACGCATCGGACGTCGCGCTTGCCGCCACCCTCAATCAGGCAGGCAGGCCCGTGGCATTCTTTTCCCGCACCCTCCATGCCTCCGAGATTCGGCACTCATCCGTCGAAAAGGAGGCCCAGGCTATCGTTGAGGCTGTGCGACGTTGGAGGCATTAGCTGGCCGGCAGGAGATTCACTCTCCTCACTGACCAACGGTCGGTAGCCTTCATGGTCAACAACACGCAGCAGGGCAAGATCAAAAATGATAAAATCTTGCAGTGGAGAATCGAGCACTCCACCTATAACTACGAGATTAAGTATCGCCCTGGCAAACTCAACGAGCCCCCAGACGCCCTATCCCGAGGTACATGTGCCAGTGCACAGGTAGACCGACTCCGGACCCTGCACGACAGCTTTTGTCACCCAGGCGTCACTCGGTTGTACCACTTCATTCAGGCACAAAATTTGCCCCACTCCATCGAGGAAGCAAGGACGATCACCAAGGACTGCCAGGTCTGTGCGGAGTGCAAGCCGCACTTCTACCGCACTTCGGACCGCGCGAACCTGGTGAAGGCTTCCCGCCCCTTTGAACGCCTCAGCGTGGATTTCAAAGGCCCCTACCCTCCTCCGACCGACACACGTATTTCCTCAGTGTGATCGATGAATATTCCCGTTTTCCCTTCGCCATCCCATGCCCCGACATGACGTCTGCCACCGTCTTTAAAGCCTTTAATTCTATCTTCACTCTGTTCGGCTTCCCCGCCTACATCCACAGTGACAGGGGATCCTCATTCATGAGTGATGAGCTACGCCAGTTCCTGCTCAGCAGGGGTATCGCCTCCAGCAGAACGACGAGCTACAACCCCCGGGGAAACGGACAGGTAGAATGGGAGAATGGGACGGTATGGAGGGCCGTCCAGCTGGCCCTACGGTCCTGAAATCTCCCGGCCTCCTGCTGACAAGAGGTCCTCCCTGATGCACTACATTCCATTCGCTCATTACTTTGCACTGCTACTAACAGTACACCGCATGAACGCCTTTTTTGCCTTCCCCAGGAAGTCCACATGTGGCGTATCACTCCCAACTTGGCTCACAGCTCCGGGAACCGTGCTTCTCCGTAAAAATGTGCGGCTCCACAAGGCGGACCCGTTGGTGGAAAGGGTGCACCTGCTCCACGCAAACCCACAGTACGCCTACGTGGCGTTCCCTGATCCCGTCGGATACCGTCTCCCTCAGGGACCTGGCACCAGCAGGTTCCACCCCCACACCACCCCCGTCGCCCCAGTGCCACCCTCCCCTCCCCCGCCGCCCCCATCACCCCCCCCCTAGGACCATCCGTCCTCCCCCTGCCCACCCCCATTGATGAAGAGGATTTTGGCACGCTTCCGGAGTCAACTTCGACCACGATAGCACCAACATCGCGGGCTCCACTTCTTCGATCCCAGAGGACGATCAAGGCGCCGGACCGGTTGAACCTCTGACTGGCCCACCGGATGACCAGAGACATTTTTTTTTCACTGTTCTGTAAATATTAAAGATTGCGAATTGTATATAGTTATCCACCACCCCCGCCGGACTCAATTTTAACATGGGGTGAATGTGGTAAACCACTGTGTTCCTATATTAAGGGTTGTACGGTAGAACCTGCACTACAGGTTCACCTGGGCCCCTGCATGCTAGCTCCACCCAGGAGCCAGGTTATTAATATGCGTGGCCTTCAGCTAGCAGCCATTTTGTCAGCTGCTGTAGGAGGCCACACTTCAGATACCAATAAAACCTCAGTTTGAGTTTAACTTTGTCTCCAGCCAAATTGATCGTGCCTCAAAGGCTAAGCCTAGCACACAAAGAGGATGCATTCACTCTCCTCAAAGCCTCCTCCCACAGCTTGTGCCCTTACAAGAGCCTGCCTCTATCCGCTCCCACACTGGCCCCTCCCCCACTGCCCACTTCCTAACCATGGCTGTATTCGTTGCCCAGTTATACTTTATGATATTTGGCAAAGCCAGTCTGCCACTCCCCCTCCCCCCGCGTTCCCATTCCAACAGCAACTCCTTTACCCGTGGGGATTTCCACGCCCTCACAAACCACAAGATCAAAGCATTAATTTTCCTGAAAAAAGCCTTTGGAATAAAAATTGGAAGGTTCTGGAAAACAAATAAGAACGAATGCCTCTAAAATGTTCATGATCCGCCCGAAACCTCAGGGTGGGTCCGATATGTAAAGCAGCAGATTGTCCGCATATAGCGAGACTGTGCTCCACCGCACCGCCCCCCCCCCCCCCCCCTGCCCCGCACTATGCCTTTCTGTTGTGGGAAAATGTCGAGGACCATGTTTTTACATATCTATACATATTTATTCACATGTCCGTTCACATTCGGTTTAATCTCGGGATAAATGTACAAATGCACAAAAGTGAGTCAGATCTCACTAGAAAATAGGGAAGGGTTAATTTAGACATCCAGGCAGGCAGCAATCAACACAGGCCATCTACATCCACACTGGCAAAAGTCTGAAAAACCCGTTGGAATTTGCAAAACAATCAAGGAAACTGCACTGAGACAGACAAACTGCTCAAAAATCCAAGAAAGATCATTATCTCCGGACGAACATACAGGGGAGGCTGTTAACACCATATCATAGCTAGAACAACCCTTTGACGTGCTGAATGGAGGCCAGGAATCGTCCGGAGATGCAATTATCAGGGCTGTTTCAAACAGGGCTGTTTCAACACGGACTCATAGGAATCTGCAGCGTTCAGGCCCGAGCAGCTGTGACTCCCACATGCATGCGAAATAAAGACTTTTCCTTAAAGCGCAACACAGTCTCCAGGACTCAACTTTGATTCCCTCCCATACTTTCCAACCTCCTACCGCTCTAAGCTCCATTGCCAGTGGCTCTATCGGCAAGGCAAAAAGCAACGGGGAGAGTGGGCACCCCTGCCTTGTCCCACGGTGTAGTCCGAAATACCCCGAACTCAGCCTATTCGTCCTTACACTCGCTACCGAAGCCCTATACAACAACCGGACCCAATTCATAAACCCCTGCCCAAAACGTCCCTGTACTTCCCACAGATATTATCATTCTACCCGATCAAAGGCCTTCTCCACATCCATAGCGACCGCGACCTCCACAGTTTGAACCTCCAAAGGTATCATTATGACATTCAATAAGCGGGTAACGTTTGTCGAAAGGTGCCGCTCCTTTGCAAATGCCATCCGGTCTTCCCCTATCAGCTCCGGCACACAATCCTCAATCTGCGAGGCAAAGACCTTTGCCAAGAGCTTGGCATCCACATTTAGCAGCGATATCAGGCGGTAGGACCCATACTGCTCAAAGGTCCATATCCTTCTCCAAAATTAAGTATATCGAAGCCTGCGATATCCCTCGCCTCATTTTATGCCCTTACCAGCAAGGACCCCAGATCCCCCAAAAACGAACCAACCCCCCCCCCCCCCCCCCCCCCGGCTGCTGCTGACCATCTTCTAATGCTCTGCCAGGAAGTCTAGGAACGGTTGCCACCGCCTGAAGAACCCTTGCACCGATCCCCTTAAGGCAAATTTCTAATTTCACCCTCTCCAATTTAATAAACCCCACCATATCATTGATCCAGGATTCCACGCTTGGGGGCCTCGCATCTTTCCACTGAAGAAGAATCCTTTGCCGGGCTACCAGGGTCGCAAAGGCCAGAATACCAGCCTCTTTCGCCTCCTCTGCCACCCCAAATATTGCAAGCCCCCAGCTCGGCTTGACCCTGGAACCTACCACCCTCGACACCGTCCTCGCTACACCCTTCCAAAAGTCCTCCAGCGCTGGGCACGCCCAGAAAATGTGGGTGTGGTTTGCTGGGCTCACTGAGCACCTAACACACCTGTCCTCGCACCCAAAGAACCGGCTTATCCTTGCCCCGGTCATGTGAGCCCTATGCAGCACCTTAAATTGTATGAGGCTGAGCCTCGCGCAAGATGAGGAAGAGTTCACTCTCCCCAGGGCATCCGCCCACGTCCCCTCGTCAATCTCCTCACCCAACTCCTCCTCCCACTTACCCTTTAGCTCCTCCACTGAGGCCGCCTCCTCCTCCTGCATCACCTGATATGTTGCCGAGATCCTCCCCTCTCCAACCCACACCCCCGACAGCACCCTGTCCTGGACCCCGCGTGGCGGCAACAGTGGGAACGCCACCACCTGCCGCCGAACAAACGCCCTTACCTGCATATATCTGAAGGTGTTCCCCGGGGGGAGCCCGAACTTCTCTTCCAGCTCACCCCGGCTCGCGAACTTTCCGTCCACAAACAGGTCCCCCATCCTTCTAATACCTGCCCTGTGCCAGCTCAGGAACCCTCCGTCCATCCTCCCCGGGACAAACCGGTGGTTCCCCCGTATCGGGCCCTCCCTGTGACATCTCCATTGCCCCAAAATTTTGAGGGTAGCCGCCACCACCGGGGTCGTGGTGTGCCTCGTTGGAGGAAGAGGCAGCAGCACCGCCACCAGCGCCTCCAGGCTCGTGCCCATACAGGACGCCATCTCCAGCTTCTTCCATGCCGCTTCCTCCCCCTCCATCACCCACTTACGCACCATCGCCACGTTGGCGGCCCAATAATACCCACAGAGGTTAGGCAGCGCCAACCCCCCCTATCCCTGCACCGCTCCAGGAACACCCTTCGCACCCTCGGGGTCTTCTGCGCCCACATCAACCCCATAATGCTTCTATTAACTCGCCTGAAGAAGGCCTTAGGGTTCAGGATGGGGAGGCACTGGAACAGGAACAAAAATCTCGGGAGCACCGTCATTTTAACTGACTGCAACCTACCCGCCAGGGAGAGTGGCAGCACCTCCCACCTCTTAAACTCCTCCTCCATTTGCTCCACCAGTCTCGTGAAGTTAAACTTATGCAGGGCCCTCCAACTCCTGGCCACCTGGACCCCCAGGTACCTGAAACTCCTCTCCGCCCTTTTTAGTGGGAGCTCACCAATCCCCCTCTCCTGGTCCCCTGAGTGAACAACGAACAACTCGCTCTTCCCCATATTGAGCTTATACCCAGAGAAATCCCCAAACTCCCTGAGACTCCTCATCACCTCCAGCATTCCCCCCACCGGGTCCGCCACATATAACAGCAAATCGGCCGCATATAGCGACACCCGATGTTCCTCCCCACCTCGCACCAGCCCCCTCCAATTCCTCGACTCCCTCAATGCCATGGCCAGGGGCTCAATCGCCAGTGCAAAGAGCAGGGGGGACGGGACACCCCTGCCTCGTCCCCCGGTGTAACCGAAAATACTCTGACCTCCTTCTGTTCGTGGCCACACTCGCCACCGGGGCCTCTACAGCAACTTAACCCACCTGGCAAACCCCTCCCCAAACCCGAACCTTTTCAGCACCTCCCACAGGTACCCCCATTCCACCCTATCAAAGGCCTTCTCCGCATTCATCGCCGCCACTATCTCCGCCTCCCCTTCCACCGCCAGCTGTCTCCCTTTCACGAACCCCGTCTGATTCTCATGAATGACCTGCGGCACACAGTCCTCTATCCTCGTGGCTAAAATCTTCGCCAACAACTTTGCATCTACATTTAGGAGTGAGATCGGCCTGTATGAGCCACATTGTTGGGGATCCTTGTCCCGCTTCAGGATCAAGGAGATCAGCGCCCGAGACATCGTCGGGGGCAAAGCCCCTCCTTCCCTTGCCTCGTTAAAGGTCCTTACCAACAGAGGGCCCAGCAGGTCCGCATACTTCTTATAACATTCGACCGGGAACCTATCTGGCCCCGGTGCCTTCCCCACATGCATGCTTCCTATCCCTTTGACCAACTCCTCCACCCCACCAACGCCCCCAGCCCCGTCACCTGCCCCTTCTCCACCCTCGGGAATCTCAACCGGCCCAGGAAGCGACCCATCCCTCCCTCTTCCAGTGGGGGCTCAGACCGGTACAGTTCCTCGTAGAAGTCCCTGAAGACCCCATTGATACCCACCGCACTTCGCAGCGTGCTCCCTCCCCCATCCTTAACTCCCCCGATCTCCCGAGCTGCCTCTCGCATCCGAAGCTTGTGCGCCAGCATCCGGCTCGCCTTTTCTCCGTATTCATATACCGCCCCCTGCGCCTTCATCCACTGCGCCTCCGCCTTCCTGGTGGTCAACAGATTGAATTCGGCCTAGAGGCTGCGCCGCTCCCTAAGCAATCCATCCTCCGGTACCTCCGCGTATCTCCTGTCTCTCACCATCTCCTCCACCAGCCTCTCCCTCTCTCTCTTCTACCTCCTCTCCTTATGGGCCCGAATGGAGATCAGCACTCCCCTGACCACCATCTTCAGCGCCTCCCAGACCACCCCCACTTGGACCTCCCCATTGTCATTAGCCTCCAGGTACCTCTCTGTGCACCCTCGGACCCGCCCGCTCACCTCCTCGTCCGCCAGCAACCTCACCTCTAAGCGCCACAGCGGGCGCTGGTCCCTCTTCTCCCTCAGCTCAAGGTCTACCCAATGCAGAGCGTGATCGGAAATGGCTATCGCCGAGTACTCAGTATCTTCCACTCTCGGAATCAGCGCCCGACTCATAACAAAAAATCAATCCGGGAATAGGCTTTGTGGACATGGGAGAAGAATGAAAATTCCCTGGCCCCCGGCCTCGCAAACCTCCATGGATCCACCCCTCCCATCTTGTCTATGAACCCCCTCAGCACTTTGGCCGCCGCCGGCCTCCTACCCGTCCTAGACCTGGAGCGATCTATTGCCGGGTCCAGCACCGTGTTGAAATCTCCCCCCATTATCAGGCCCCCCGTCTCCAGGTCAGGAATCCGGCCCAACATACTCCGCATGAACCCCTCATCATCCCGCTTGACCGGCCCGTTCAGTCCCCTTACGTTCCAGGTTATCAGCCGGATCAGGGGGCTACCCGCCTGCCTCCCCCGCCGACTAGCCATATCCCCTCCTAGGCCAGCCACGTGCCCGCGCCCCCCCGCACAGCCCGTTCCCCACAGCAGCAGACCCCCGCCCTGACCTCCTCTACTGACTCCAGCTCCCCCTTGACCATTCCAGCAGCAACCCGGTTCTCACCCCCCCCCCCCCCCCCCCCCCAGCGAGGTCCCCCACTAGCTGCATTGCTCCCCCCATTGTTCTCCCGTAAATCAGCCGACTCCTGCTGACCCCGGCCACTCCCGCCACTCCCTCGACCCCTCCCAGTGTGGAACTTCCCCTCCCCCCATTGCCCACCAGCAGGCTCTCCCCCTCCCCCTTCCACTCCAAGCGCGGGAAAAAACCTGCGCTTCCCTGTTGCGGCCCGCCCCCTTCCACTCTTAGCGCGGAAAAAAGCCCGCGCTTTCCACTTGCCCGGTCCCGCCTCCTCTGGCGCAGCTCCCTTTTCAGGCCCGGTCCCCTTGCCCCCAACTCAGGCCTCACCCCGCCCCCCCCCCCCGTGGGGCCCCATCCCCCCTGCCGGCCATCAACCCCCCAAGCCGTTTACCTGCCCCCCTCCACAAGCCCACCCGGCGGACCCAACTGAAACAGTGCCCAACCAACCCCCGAAATACAAAGAACCAAGAATGAACAAAGAACCCCTCCTCAAAATACATCAAAACAATCCCCAACCATCACGTCACCGCGGCCCCCCCGCCCCTGACCCTCAGTCCGAGTCCAATTTTTCGGCCTGGACAAAGGCCCACGCCTCCTCCAGGGGCACAAAATAATGATGTCGGTCCTTATAGGTGACCCACAGACGCGCTGGCTGCAGCATGCCGAACTTCACCCCCCTCCTGTGCAGCACCGCCTTCACCCGATTGTACCTGGCCCTCTTTCTTCGCCACCTCCACGCTCCAATCTTGGTAGATCCGGACCTCCGCGTTCTCCCACCTGCTGCTGCGCTCCTCCTTGGCCCACTTTAACACACACTCCCGATCAGCAAACCGGTGGAACCGCACCAGCACCGCCCGCGGCGGCTCGCTGGACCTGGCAGCACTCGGTAGGCCCCCTCCAGCTCCAGTGGCCCCGGGAAGGACCCTGCTCCCATCAGCCAATTCAGCATGGTGACCACGTAGGCCCGCACGTCCGACCCCTCCATTCCCTCCGGGAGGCCCAGGATCTGCAGATTCTTCCGCCTCGACCGGTTCTCCATCTCCTCGAACCTCTCCTGCCATTTTTTATGGAGCGCCTCGTGCGCCTCCACCTTCACCGCTAGGCCTAGGATCTCATCTTTGTTCTCAGAGACCTTTTGCCGGACCTCCCGGATCGCCGCCCCTTGGGCCGTCTGGGTCTCCAGCAGCTTATCGATTGACGCCTTCATCGGCTCCAGCAGATCCGCTTTCAGCTCCCTAAAGCAGCACTGAAGAAACTCCTGCTGCTCCTTCGCCCACTGCATCCACGCTGCCTGGTCTCCACCCGCCGCCATCTTGGTCTTCCTCCCTCGCACCTTCTTTTGCTTCACTGCCACTTTTTTGATCGCCCCACTCCTGGTCCAAGCCATACACTATTGGGGGAATGTTGCTGTCTCCTTCCCACACCGGGAAATGTCGAGAAAGCGCTGTTACGGGCACTAATAAAAGCCCAAAAGTCCGTTTCTAGCGGGAGCTGCCGAATGTGTGACTTAGCTCTGCAAAGCCGCAACCGGAAGTCATTTTATAAAATTCTACTGCGAAGCCTTCTGGGTCCGGGGCCTTCCCTGTCTGCATCATCCCCATACCGTCTATCATCTCCACCAGTCCAGTGGGTGCCCCCAGCCTCTCGACCAGGTCCTCCTCCACCTTGGGAAACTCCAACTCATCCAAAGATCGCCGCATTCCCTCTCCCCTCTGTAGCACCATCGATCACACACGAGGCGAGACGTAAAGAACTTCAATCGAGGCTTTATTGAGCAGACTTGTTCAGACACGTTCCCCAGCAGCTCACTCACAGAATGCAGCTGCGGGGATTACCCAGGTTCTTATATCCCTCCTATCTGGGTGGAGCCCAGTAGGTGGAGGATCCAATCGGGATCCAGCATCTGTCCTCCAATAGCTGCTCGGCATTCCTGGTGTACCGTATTACCCCTAATACATACCACCACACCCTCATTGGGGCTCCAATTCATATGACCTCTTGTAGAATTCCTCAAAAACCCCATTCACCCCCACCGGGTCCCAAAACTACCCTTCCCCTCCCATCCTTCGCCTTTCCGATCTCTCGTCGCCTGCTGCTTCCTGAGTTGGTGAACCAGCATCCTACTCGCCTTTCCCCCATACTCTTACACCGCCCCTCTGGCCCCCTCAACTGCCCCACTGCCTTCCCTGTAAAACACCAACCCGAACTTCATCTGGAGCTTCTGCCGCTCCTTTCATAGCCCAGCCTCTGGGGGCTCCGTGTATCTCTTATCCCCTCCTATTCACCTGCAGAATCTCATCCACCAGCCTAGTCATGTCTGCCCACTCCGTCTGATCCCTGTGCGCTCGGATCGCTATAAACTCCCCTCTGAACACTGCCTTAAGCGCCTCCCATAAAGTGGCGGCCGAAACCTCACCCATACCATTCAGCCCCACATACCCTCGAATAGCAGTGCTCACCCGCTCACACACCTCATCTGCTGGCAACCCTATGCCTCATCTCCACTGCGGGCGCTGGGCCCCCCACCCGGTCCACTTGCAAGTCCACCTAATGTGGCACGTGGTCAGAGACCACAACCACCGAATACCCGGATTCGACTACCCCCACTAGCAGAGTCTTCTCCACCGCAAAGTAACCCTGTGCACATGGGAGAAGTTGGAAAATGCATTCACTCTCGGTCTCCCAAACCTCCACGGGTCCACCCCCCCATGCGCATGCGCTCCATGAACCCCTTCAGCTCCTTCGCCACCGACGACACCCCTCTCCGACTGTTGACTCGACCAGTCCAATCTCAGCTCGATAACCGTATTTATGTCCCATCCCATAATCGGCCGGTGCGAGTCGAGGTCCGGGATCCTCCCCAACACAGGCCTCATAAACTCCACATCATCCCAATTTGGGGCATATACGTTCACCAAGACCATTGACATCCCCTCCAATTTCCAGCTCACCATCACAAACCTGCTCCCCAAATCTGCCACTATATTCCCCACCTCAAACACTACCTGCTTATTTCTCAACACTGCCACCCGCAACCCCCCCCCACCCCACCCCCCCCCCCACGCCCCCCCCCACCTCTTAATATCTAATTCTGAATGGAAGACTTGCTCCTTAGCCTAATCTGGTTCCCGATCTTCAAATGATTTTCCTTTAAAAATGCCACATCCACCTTTAAACTCCTCATGTGCGTGAACACGCGTGACCGTTTGACTGGCCTATTCCATGTGACCAGCCTGGTCAGAGGGCATCTGTCCTGCCGATCAATCATAGCCCTTCTTGGCCCAGCCCCCGGCACGCGTCATACAACCCTCCAGGCTTGCCCTCGGATATCCACCGTCCCCAGCTACCTCCTTATTGAGTTTCCCCAGCTCCTCCCCACCCCATGTCAGCAGTTTCCCCCCCTTCCTTAAACAATACAACACTCCCATCCCGCTACATTTCACTAACCACCTGATCACCCCCCATTGCGCTCCCGTGAACTAGCCCTCCAGCTCGCCTGGCAGTCCCCGCCCATGGTGCCAAACCTCCTACCCCCCCACTGATTCCACTGCACCACCCCCCCCCCCCCGCTCGCACACTCCCATAGTGCAAACAACTATAACAACAATAAAAATGGTGCACTCACCCTCCACGGGCCTCCAGCATCCCACCAAAGAACCCCACAAGGAAGTAAAAATGACCCCTAAGAGAAAAGAGGTTCTCCCCTAACCACCACCCAAATAGATACAAAACAAGAAGGCAAAATAAGGCAAAGAGAACCAACATTTCCTCACACCTCCTCCAAAGTTCATTGTCCTCCCTCTCCTGCCAGTTCATTGTCCCACAAAAACTCCATTGCTTCCTCCGGTGTTCCAAAATAATACTCGCGGCCGTCGTGGGTCACCCAGAGGCGGGTCGGGTACAGTAGTATCCGAAACTTCACCCTCTTCTTAAAGAGGGCAGTCCTGACTTGGTTCCGCACCCAGGTCCTGGTATACCCGAAGTTCATAGCCCTCCCAGGTACATCTCTTCGTCCGCCTGGTCCATGGCAAGTTCTTCTCTTTGTCCAAGAACCGATGTAGCTTCACCACCATCGCCCTCGGCGGCTCATTCGCCTGCAGCTTCCTCATAAGCGTCCTATGCGCCCGATCCAGGGGCCATTCAAAGGCCCCCTCCCCAATAGCTGCTCCAGCATTTTGGCTATATAAGAGCCGGCATCTGCCCCCTCAATGCCCTCTGGCATCCCAACTATTCTCAAATTTTGCCTTCAAGAGCGGTTCTCCAAATCCACCAGTTTCTCCTTGAGCCGCTTCTGGGTCTCTCTCAACACCCTAATTTCAGTTGCCAACAAGGTAAGCTGCTGCTAGTGCTGCCCACTACCTCCTCCACCTTCTGGATCACCTGGCTCTGGGGCTCCACCCTGAGCTCTACCCAGTCTATCCCCGCATTCAGCGGGATGACCACCTTCGCCAGGTCCTCCTGAGCCTCCCTCCTCTGCTGATTGAACTTTCCATTCAGAAAGACCAGCAACTGCTCCATCGACCATTGGGCTGGTAGGGCCGACCCCTTGCTCTCCGCCATCTTCTCCTGTGTTGCACGAAGACTTTCTTGCTCTTGCAGCTCCTTACTTCTAAACTCACTTTGTCATAATATGCATCTATGTATACAATGAAGTGCAGACAGGCAGTGATTGACACACAGGATGACCAGTAAGCGCACAGAACAGAGCAGCCAATCACCAGACAGGACACGACCACTATAAAGCCAGAGGGCACAAGTTTTCCCGCTCCCTCGGGACCCAGCCTCTGAGAAAGTCAGAGCTTGTGAGCTAACCAGTGCCTACACCATGTGGTAGCTAGGTTAGTCTGGTCAGGCTAGTGTCAGGTCTCCAGTCAAGTCAGCATAGTGTCAACCTACAGTTGAACATGTATAATAGTTTGGATGTTGACTAAAATCGTGTTGCATTTTATCAAGTGTTGGAGGTCTGTCTCTCACTACACTGCATCAAGTGCAGTTCACCTCGACCCAGCCTACCCAACACATCATGGTACCAGCTGAGTGATGCTGAAAATTTGACGGACCTACCTTGAGTGAATCAGCGCTGACCAGCAACCAGCCATCCGGTGACGTGGAAAACGTCCGCCCTCCTCTGCAGCTCCGCATCGCCGGCAACCTCGGTGCAAATTGGAGGATCGTCAAACAAAAGTTCCAACTCTATCTCGAAGCCACCGACCTTGAGGCCGCATCAGACTCCAGGAAAATCGCATTATTCCTCTCCACAGCCGGGGACCACGCCATCCACATCGACAACTCCCCTACATTCGCTGAAGGCGAAGACAAGTCGAAATTTAAAACAGTCCTACTGAGGTTCGACAGCCACTGCGACATTGAGGTGAATGAGAGCTTTGAACGGTACGTTTTCCAGCAGAGGCTTCAGGGTAAGGATGAACCTTTTCAATCCTATCTGACTCATCTCCACATCCTCGCGCAGTCATGTAACTATGACTCAACGGCTGATTCCATGATCCGGGATCAGATCGTTTTCGGGGTCTACTCCGATTCCCTTCGCCAGCAGCTCCTGAAAGTCAAGCAGCTCACCCTCACCATCGCCATCGAAATGTGCATTCTCCACGAACATGCTAACAATCGGTACTCCCACATCAGGGCGGCAAAACGGCAAAGCTAACCTCCCATGAGGCGGAACGGGTGCAGGCCATCGCACAAATGCAGGGCCTAAGTATCGACGAGAGTGGCTATTCCGTGCGCTTTTCCAGGGCACCTGCGCATGCGCGCCATGACCGAGGGGACAGCGAGACCGATGACCACACTGCGCAGGTGCATACATCATTCGACCACACTGTGCATGCGCGATGGCGCATGGAACGCACTGACGTTGGCGTCATGACGTGTCCGAATTGTGGCTCCGCCCATTTAAAGCGGCGATGTCCGGCAAAATCACGACGGTGTCTACAGTGTGGCAAGCTTGGCCACTACGCAGCCCTTTGCAGATCTGCTCCACTGCCCTACATCCAGCGATCCCAGCCGCGGCGCAGAAGCGTCCGTTCAATATAGCAGGCCATGCCAGACTCCGACCCCGACAGCCCAACAGATCCTGATGCTGCGTGCCTCAAATCTCCATACTGGGTGGGCATCATTACGAAGCATGCGCTGCCTTTCTCCAAGACAGCGACACACCTCCCGATCCTCAGCGTGTATCCCGATGACGAGTGGTGTGCTGTCCTCACAGTCAACAAGGTTCGCATCCGGTTCAAGCTGGACACCGGCGCATCGGCGAACCTCATCTCCAAATCCGATCTCGACACCATCCGCGTCAAACCAAGCATTCTTCCAGCGACCTGCCAACTCCTTGACTACAATGGCAATGCCATAGCTGCCAGTGGCTCATGCCAACTCGGAGTTTCCAATAAGTCATTCAAAGCGACACTGCGATTTGAGGTCGTGGGACCTGACAGAGCATCCCTGCTCGGTGCTCGGGCCTGCAAACTCCTGAACTTGGTCCAGCGAGTCGACACCATGTCATCCTCACAGGCGACGGCCTCACCTGATGAGAACTTCCAGGCTGAAATTGATGACATCATCACGCAGTACCACAGCGTGTTCGACGGAATGGGCACACTCCCATACCGATACAAAATCCTGCTCAAACCGAATGCCACCACTGTGATCCACGCACCACGTCGGGTGCCGGCACCCCTCAAGACCGCCTCAAGCAGCAGTTACAGGACCTCCAGGACCAGGGCATCATATCAATGGACTGGGTCAGCTCCATGGTCTGCGTCAAGAAGCCGTCAGGGAAGCTTTGAATCTGCATCGACTCCAAGGATTTAAACCGCGACATCATGAGGAACATTACCCGATACCAAAACGAGAGGCGTTGACCAGCGAGATGGCTCATGCCAAACTCTTTACGAAGCTGGACGCCTCCAAGGGGTTCTGGCAAATACAGCTGGATGCATCCAGTCGCAAGCTGTGCACATTCAATACTCCGTTCGGTCGCTACTGCTACAACCGGATGCCTTTTGGCATCATCTCTGTCTCAGAGGTATTTCACCGCATCATGGAACAGATGATGGAGGGTATCGAGGGGGTGCACATGTATGTTGACGATGTCATAATCTGGTCCACAACTCCTCAAGAACACATCGATCGCCTCAAGCAAGTATTCCACAGAATCCATGAGCATGGCCTCCGACTCAACAGAGCCAAGTGCTTGTTCGGTCAATCAGAAATCAAATTCCTTGGTGACCACATCTCGCAGCAAGGCATGCGGCCAGATGCTGACAAGGTCTCGCCGACCAACGCCATGAAGACCCCAAAGGACAAGAAGACTGTCCTCCGCTTTCTAGGGATGGTCAACTTCCTCGGGAAGTTCATTCCCAACATGGCGGCACACAGCACTAGCCCTCCGCCATCTCGTCAAAAAGTTGACAGAATTCCAGGGCTGCCCGCTCATGAGAACGAATGACGTGAGCTCAGGGCAAAACCCACCACAGCCCCGGTTCTGGTGTTCTTCGACCCTACCAAAGAGACCAAAATATCCACTGACGCGAGCCAGGATGGTATTGGGGCGGTGCTCCTCCAACAGGATGACTCCTCCGCATGGGCCCCAGTTGCGTATGCCTCCAGAGCCATGACGCCCACTGAGCAACGGTACGCTCAGACAGAGAATGAATGCCTGGGCCTCCTAATGGGACTCAACAAATTTCACGACTATGTGTATGGCCTCCCAAAATTCATGGTTGAGACGGACCACAGGCCACTAGTCCACATAATCCAGAAGGATTTGAATGACATGGCGCCTCGGTTACAATGAATCCTTCTCAAGCTACGCCGCTATGACTTTGAACTTGTCTACACGCCAGGCAAAGAACTCATTGTTGCAGATGCCCTTTCCAGGTCTATCACCACACCGTGTGAACAAACTGACTTTGTCTGCCAAATCGATGCGCACGTACAATTGTGTGCCTCCAACCTTCCGGCCACTCATGAGGGGGTCATCCAAATTCGTGAAGAAACGGTCAAGGATCCTCTGCTACAACGTGTGATGCAGCACCTCATGAATGGCTGGCAGAAGGGACAGTGTCCCCAGTTTTACAACGTCAATGACGACCTGACGGTGGTGGACGGCATCCTCATGAAGCTCGATAGGATTGTGATTCCGCAGAGCATGCGAGCTTTGGTGCTCGGCCAACTCCATGAGGGTTACCTGGGGGTCGAGAAATGTCAACGCAGAGCTCGAGAGGCAGTCTATTGGCCGGGCATCAGCCAGGACATTGCCGACACAGTCCTCAACTGCCCCACATGTCAGAGATTTCAGCCAGCTCAACCCAAAGAAACTCTACAGCAACATGAGATAGTGACCTCCCCATGGTCCAAAGTCAGTGTTGACCTTTTCCACGCCAAGGGGCGTGACTATGCCCTCCTGGTCGACTACTTCTCCAATTACCCTGAAGTGATGAAACTGTTCGACCTCACGTCGAAGGCGGCGATTAAAGCATGCAAAGAAACGTTTGCCAGGCATGGGATACCGCTCACGGTGATGAGTGACAACGGTCCCTGTTTTCACAGCCAGGAATGGTCTGATTTTGCCCGCCTATACAACTTTCGTCACGTAACCTCCAGCCCCCACTACCCGCAGTCAAACGGGAAGGCCGAAAAAGGGGTCCATATCGTCAAGAGATTACTATGCAAGGCTGCAGACTCAGACTCCGACTTCAACCTGGCGCTGCTGGCATACAGAGCATCCCCGCTGTCCACTGGGTTGTCTCCCACGTAGATGCTCATGAACCACACTCTGCGAACCACGGTTCCAGCCATCCATGTTCCAGACCTTGACCACCTCACGGTCATACAAAAGATGCAGAAGTCTCGGGCCCAACAGAAATCAGCATACGACGCTCATGCCACGGATCTCCCCGAGCTGGTCCCAACTGATCGTGTTCGTGTGCAGTTGCCTGACGGCGTCTGGTCCGCCACAGCTGTGGTGGTCAAGCAAGTGGCCCCGAGATCGTTCCTCGTCCGCATGGCTGATGGCTCCTTCCTACGACGCAACAGACGGGCGCTGCGCAGAGTTCCACGCCCGCCACCCAACCATGATGTCCCGCCTCACACAATGCTTCCTCCGGACGTGCCCTACCACGTGGCCACCGATCCCCCAGCAATCCTGCCGACCTCTGCACCACTGCATTGGCGGCAGTCCCACCTATCCATGTGCAGGCGGCCCCTGATCCACCCTTGAGGCGGTCAACCAGAATTCGTCGCCCGCCACAGAGACTAAATTATAGACTGAACTTTTGCATTACTGTGTTACCTAATCGTTTTGACCTCTGTAAATATCGTTGTTACCGTTTCATCTGCCCTATATCTGCACTAGCGACATCCTCCTGTGTACATAAGGTCATTTTAGCACATTCTGTATATAGTCACGCACATATACACATCCACACGCACATGCACCTTAATATTTATTATCTCAACACACACAATATGGAAGAAAAAAAAAAGGGGGGGGAGATAACATAATATGGAGTGCAGACAGGCAGTGATTGACACACAGGATGACCGGTAAGCACACAGAACAGAGCAGCCAATCACCAGACAGGACACGACCACTATAAAGCCAGAGGGCACCAGTTTTGCCGCTCTCTCGGGACCCAGCCTCTGAGACTGTCAGAGCTTGTGAGCTAGCCAGTGCCTACACCATGTGGTAGTTAGGTTAGTCTGGTCAGGCTAGTGTCAGGTCTCCAGTCAAGTCAGCATAGTGTCGACCCACAGTTGAACATGTATAATAGTTTGGATGTTGAATAAAATCATGTTGCATTTTATCAAGTGTTGGAGGTCTGTCTCTCACTACACTGCATCAAATGCAGTTCACCTCGACCCAGCCTACCCAACACATCACACGTCTGGGCCACAAATCCAACCACCGACCTCACCAGTGGTGTAGAACTTTCCATCAGCACCGCTGCACCCTTTCCCTCCAAAATATCCGCCCGGCAACCGGGGAAAAGGACAGAAAAAATACCTCGAGCGGGAGTTGCCAAATGTGCGACCACTCACTCCATGGCCACCACCGTAAATTTGCATTCCTGGTCAATATTATAAGCACTGTATTCATAATTATATGAGAAAAATGTACAGCCTTCCCAGACCTGGTATATTGTGGCAATTATAAACTATTTTGGCTTGCTTCAGTGGTAAAGTTCAAACATTGCTGTAATATTTCTCTAAGGACAGGTGTTCGTGAACTTCTGTTTACAGTACTATTTCACCATTTCAAGTTATATTTGTACAGATGGAATCTGCTGATTGTCTGATTATTTTTAAAAACTCTGTTACTGAAAACGCAATAAGGCTGAGGGGAGGGCACTGGATTATGATGATAGAGACTGGAGGGGTGGTGGGGGGTGGGGGGGGTGGTGAGAGAACCCCGGACAGAATAGTGACACGGAACGTGAGGCTAAGTGTAGGTGGTGACCAAGGCCCTGGACAGGATTGCCGCCTCACAGGTGACCATGTGCGAGAGCCACCTGGAAATCTGGCAGCACGGTAGCATAGTGGTTAGCACAGTTGCTTCACTGCTCCAGGGTCCCAGGTTCGATTCCTGGCTTGGGTCACTGCCTGTGTGGTGTCTGCACGTTCTCCCCGTGTGTGCGTGGGTTTCCTCCGGGTGCTCCGGTTTCCTCCCACAGCCCAAAAGATGTGCAGGTTAGGTGGATTGGCCATTCTAAATTGCTTAGTTTCCAAAAAAGGTTAGGTGGGGTTATGGGGATAAGGTGGAGGCGTGGGACTTAAGTAGGGTGCTCTTTGCAAGAGCTGGTGCAGGCTGGATGGGCTGCATGGCTTCCTACTGCACTGTAAAATCTGTAAATCGCTGCGGTGTTCCTGAGCGTGGCCCAGTTACAGCAGGCCATGGCTGAGAACGTTGGTGGTATTGCCTAGTCACTGGCGAACATGGCGCAGACACAGAGGGAGGTGACCCAGTCATAGAGGGAGATGGCACAGTCAATGGCTGATGTGACACAGACCCAGAAGATGGTGGCACAGTCAATGGGTGATGGTCCACTCCCTGTGCTCCATGGCAACGGCCATGCACACCCTGGTTGAGACCAGAGTGGGCCTCCAGGAATGGCAGCGCCAGGGGTCCTTCAGGGGATTGCTCCACTCGCACCCCTATCCCATGGTGTAGCCCGTTGGCCTCCGGGCATCCTGAGGGAGGAGGAGGTGAAGAGGCCCATGCTGGTGACGCCAGCAGGGGAACTGGCGGAACACCGCAGCACCTTGGACCCGTCCCCCCGCATCTCCTGTCCTTGGTGCATCTGGTGGGCAGCGAGCAGAACAAGGCAGCTCAACGCCACCTGGGACACCCGAGCAGCAACCGGGTCCATCCAGGCCTTGTCGCCGCAGAAGACAGCCACCAACAGGGCGGAATCACAGCAGGCCACCTCCACTCCCAATGGGGAGTCTGGGGATCCACCAAGATGTAGCCTTGGGGCCCGTAAGGCCAGAAAGTCAGTGACCAGTTAAGTTGGCATGGGTGCAGGGCACAGTTTAGCTATAGGGGCTAGGGCACAAATCTATGTATATGTTGTCACATTAAACATCCGTTCACACCTTTACAACCTGCCTCGGTGTTCTGCCAGATGGATGTGAGAGGCGGGTTGCTCTGGGCTGGCCAGAGAGGGAAAGCGGGGAGTTGGGGGTGGGGAGGGAATGGCCGGATGTTGTGGGTGGTCTTGCTCCCCACCCTCCCCCCTCCCAACTGTCCCCACCACCATCACCCCAGGGATTCGATGGGACCGTGTGATGGACTGGCCAGCTTGCAGCAGGGATCTCCCAGTTGGACGGTGGAAAGTGCTAGCATGGGCAGGAGTCATAGGATGTGGAGCACCAGAGCTCATCGCAGAGCGGGTTGTCATCATCCTCCATCCCATGGACCAGACCCGGTGTTACTGCCAACGCAGAGCCCCCATCCTGTAGAGCGGAAGGGATGTATCATAGAACATAGAACATAGAAAATACAGCACAGAACAGGCCCTTCGGCCTACGATGTTGTGCCGAACCTTTGTCCTAGATTAATCATAGATTATCATTGAATTTACAGTGCAGAAGGAGGCCATTCGGCCCTTTGAGTCTGCACCGGCTCTTGGAAAGAGCACCCTACCCAAACTCAACACCTCCACCCAACACCAAGGGCAATTTGGACATTAAGGGCAATTTATCATTGGCCAATTCACCTAACCCGCACATCTTTGGACTGTGGGAGGAAACCGGAGCACCCGGAGGAAACCCACGCAGACACGGGGAGGACGTGCAGACTCCGCACAGACAGTGACCCAAGCCGGAATCGAACCTGGGACCCTGGAGCTGTGAAGCAATTGTGCTATCCACAATGCTACCGTGCTGCCCTCAAGAACAAATAAATCTACACTATATCATTTTACCGTAATCCATGTACCTATCCAATAGCTGCTTGAAGGTCCCTAATGTTTCCGATTCAACTACTTCCACAGGCAGTGCATTCCATGCCCCCACTACTCTCTGGGTAAAGAACCTACCTCTGATATCCCTCCTATATCTTCCACCTTAAATTTATGTCCCCTTGTAATGGTTTGTTCCACCCGGGGAAAAAGTCTCTGACTGTCTACTCTATCTATTCCCCTGATCATCTTATAAACCTCTATCAAGTCGCCCCTCATCCTTCTCCGTTCTAATGAGAAAAGGCCTAGCACCCTCAACCTTTCCTCGTAAGACCTACTCTCCATTCCAGGCAACATCCTGGTAAATCTTCTTTGCACCTTTTCCAAAGCTTCCACATCCTTCCTAAAATGAGGCGGCCAGAACTGTACACAGTACTCCAAATGTGGCCTTACCAAAGTTTTGTAAAGCTGCATCATCACCTCACGGCTCTTAAATTCAATCCCTCTGTTAATGAACCCGAGCACACCATAGGCCTTCTTCACAGCTCTATCCACTTGAGTGGCAACTTTCAAAGATGTATGAACATAGACCCCAAGATCTCTCTGCTCCTCCACATTGCCAAGAACTCTACCGTTAACCCTGTATTCCGCATTCATATTTGTCCTTCCAAAATGGACAACCTCACACTTTTCAGGGTTAAACTCCATCTGCCACTTCTCAGCCCAGCTCTGCATCCTATCTATGTCTCTTTGCAGCCGACAACAGCCCTCCTTACTATCCACAACTCCACCAATCATGGAGGGGGTTGCAAGCTGGAGGGGTGGCCGGGAGGGGGTCGTGTCCATGACCCTGGCAAGTTTTCCCTCCCCACCTAATCAGTGAACCTGGAGGCGATCAGAGCGTCCCGTACGCGTTGGCCCAGGGGCACACGTTGTGCAGCCTCCCATGCCCGCCTGGGTCATCCGCGCCCTCCACACCATCCACCTCATCAGAGGAGCCTCCTCCTCCAGCACATCGCCCTCTGCTGTGCGATATTGTGGAGGACGCAGCAGGCCACCGCGACCCACGATGTGGGCGACCCTCTAAGCATCATACTGGAGTACCCTCCAGAGCGGTCCAAGCACATGAACCGCATCTTCAGGAGGCCGAAGCACTGCTCGCTCACGTTCCTGGTCGCTGTATGGGCGTCATTGTTGCGGGTCTTTGCGTCAGTAGGTGGCCTCCGGATATGCGTCATCAGCCATGACTGCAGCGGATAACTCCTGTTGCCCAGGAACCAACCACTCAGCCAGCATTGGGGGGGCCTTGAACATGTCAGGAATCGTCGAGTGTTCCAGGATGAAGGCGTCGTGCACACTGCCCGGGTATCGGGCATTGTGCGAGCTGATGGTCACATATCAGCTGCACGTTCATCGGGTGGTACCCCTTTCAGTTTGTGTAGAATGCCCTGTCATCTGCAGGAGCTCGTAAGGGGACATTGCATCCCATCCACCACCCCTAGTCCCGGGCATGTCGACTGGGCATATGAGGCATCTGTGATGGTGCGGATGCACCTGTGCACCGTGATCTGTGAGATCCCGGAAAGGTTCTGGAAGGACCCCATCACATAAACGTTTCAGGGGACGGTCACCTTGTCAGCCAATGGGAGCGGGTGTCCTCCTCCATAACCCCGCCATGCCAGTTGCGCCATCATCTGGCAGATATGTCGCACTACCTTCCTGCTCAGCTGGCATGTCCGGTCCGGCAGGTCCTCGAATGACAGGCGGTGCCGATACACACGAGGGTTCTTGCGGCGCCTCCTTTGCACCTATGCGGCCTGCTGGGTGGCCGGCTCCCCATCCTGGGCGGCTGCCTCCTGTTCTTCTGGGGCAGGCTCTGCTGCTGCAGCTTTCTCCTCTTCCTCGAGCAACTCCAGCTCGTACAGCCACAGGGCATCCCCTAGGGCTGCGGTGACTAGCAGGAAGGCTACCATTGCTGGTTGAATTCCAATATCCATTGTCTGCAGAGGGTGAAAGACTGACGGGTTGGCATGGTGCGTACCCCATGCCCAACCAGGTCCACCAGGCTACATAGTGGCCCTGATTGGCACTGCAGGCTCTGCCCTCGCATTTTACCCAACCTCCAGCTCCGCACCCCTGCCCCCATTGTTGCCCAGCACTGTGGGGGCCTCTGGCCCTGGCGCCCGTCCCTGCTGCCAGTGGCTGGCGCTCCAATTGCCAGAGATACGCTCTGTGGACTCCGCCTGCTGCCACTGTAGGGGCTACATTGGGCATTGCCCTTGAGTGGGCTGATGTCCCGCCGGCGGGTGGGGGGCAGTATGGTGAAGGGTAGAGTGCGGGTTGGGGGTGTGGGGCACCCATACAGCCGGTGTCACTCTGCAGTACTAGGGACCAAGGTGGGTGGTCAGTGGGATGCGCAGCAAGATGGCTGTCTTGCAGGCCGCAGCAATTGCGGTCCGTGTCTGGGCACCGCCCAAGTCCATGGGGGGGGGGGGATCACCCCAGCCCCACGGCGCATTCCCCTTTCCCCCCCCAGCCCCGAAACGTGTCCAGCCTGGCAGTCCATAGTCACTCCTCCATGTGTCCTACTCCCTCTCTCTCCCTCAGCAGCCACAAAGGCCGGTTTCACGATTTTTGAAAGGACAAGTGAACATCGGGAACTCGGCCCATCGGAGGAGGAGAAAGGCAGAGGCCATGGACAATACCGTGTCGGGCCGGTTAATGATATGCAAACGGTGTTTACTGTATGTGCGTTCCGGACCACATTGGCGGCGCAGTCGAGGTGACGGAGAATCGCGATTTGGTGTCAAATCGGCACCCGCCGTGATTTCGGCATCGGAACCGATTCTCCGCCCAATCGCGTTTCCCAATTTCGGCGTTAGCCAATGGAGAATCCTGCCCATTGTTTTTCTGTTGACAAAACACGATCCACGTAACCAGTTCCTTTTTGCCTTTACTGTTGTTGCGCTTTTCTTGCTGCCAACATTGTAAACCTTGCATAACTAGTAAGGGTAAATACTATCTTGCATCCCTTCAGTCTGTTTACCAAGAATAAGGGAAGGATTAGCAGCAGGAGATAAATCAGAAACAACTTTTTAATTATTTTTACATGTTACATGTCCTGCCTCTTTCCCCGTCAACTAAAATATTAACCAGAAGATACAAGCAGGACTGCCCCATCTGGTACATCGTCTAACACAAATGATGTTACTCTGGGTAAATTGTCCGTAATTCCTTAAACCTTCAAAGATCTTGGACTGCCCACGATCCTAGATTACCAAAGAACTTCTCTTGGGATTGGAATATAGTTTTTTTTTAAATTGGGGCAGCGATTGCAATTCCCTCTGATTTTAAACATAATTGAATTTAGGATTATTTGTTCAATAGTAACAGTGTAATGCTATAATTGTGGATAAGGCACAAATTCATACTAACAGGAGAGGAGTACTGACAGGACCCAGAGACAGAATGTGGCCTGGATTAGGATGAACTATGTGAAGTGATCATGTTCCACCTTCATTGCTAGTGTAAAGGTGAAGCTAGAGAGCTAGTACCTGACACTACGGAAGTTTTTTGGAAGTTTTTGGAAAGATCCTTTTTTTGGGTTGGGTAGAGTGTAAAATTCCTGTAAGTGCTGAGATATTTTAAAGTATAGTAAATAAAACTATTGTGGATTTAAAGCTCATGCAATCTCTGCAGTGCTCTGAGACAAATCAGAAGTAAGCAAACTTGCAAATATATAATCAGGATTCATTGCTTGGAAAGCAATATAGACCAAAGTTTGGTTAAATGCGCTGCACGTTATGGTGATGTGTTATTATTTTGAACATGGGAACAGGAGTAATCTGTTTAGCTCCTCAAGCTTTTTTCGATTACTCAAATATAGACATTTATGCTGATGGCAAAACTTTTTATGTTAAATTGTGCTATTTAGACATCAAATTGCAAAGTACACGAAGAGTTCAGGAACCTGCAGATTTTGTTGTCAGATACTACATTGAAAAAAATATTTGTCCAATCAATTGCTGTGCAAACATGTCGGGGACGATTTTGAGACCTCGCTCTTCATCTGTGAGGAAGTGGGTATGGGCTCAAAATCTGGAGAGAAGATTCTCTCCGGCATGATTGGCTTTGGAATTTTACACCCCCCAACCCCCGCGACCCCCCCCCACCCAGCACTTGCCAGTGGAGTAGTACGAATCTCACGGCGTGAGTCTGGGAACCTCATTTTAACACATCAGCATGTCATTAGTGAAAACTCTCACCAGACCTTCGCCCTCCCCTCACGGAATCTTGACCCGGTCATGCGCCATCATTTACATCAAGTCTACCCTGGCATGAGGCACTTGAGGGTCTCCCTTCAGAGGCACAGAGGTAAGCAGAGCCCCAGGGAACCAGGCACAGATTAGCACTGTCAGGTGCAGCCTGGCAGTGGCAACCAGGCAGTGCCTACCTTGCAGTACCAACCTGTGCCATGGGGCAGTGCCAGGGGACCTGAGTGGGCACCCCATGGGGGGGGGGCGGTGTGCGTATATGTAGGTGGATGGGAGGTTAGGGTTAGAGCGGACATGGGGGAGGGGGAGGCTGCCGCCGATGGCTGCCATGGGGCGATGGGTGGGAATCTTATGGGATGTTATGAGTTAAAACATTATTCTGATAAGCAGGAAATTGGAGGTGATGTATGCATGGATGGCGAGGTCTTTGTAGTTGAAGAGATCAGAGAACATACGGCTTTGTAAATGAACAAAACTGTTTCTCAATTATCAATTAATTCAAACGCTAAAGGGTTTCTATGATGTTAGGTTACAATTGGATATTATAGCTAAATACAGACAACTGTGATTAAATATTGTTAATTACTGTTGACTCAGGAGCTGCTCGATATGGAACTGTCCTCTGTGCTTGCTGTCAAGATGCCCCTCTCTTTGTTTCTATGCTGTCCAGGAGAATACATTCTGTCTTCCAGTGGATGTCTTCCAGTGACCTACTCCTGTCGCCACGCCACCTGTGGCCAGATGCTAGAATGCATCCCATGTGGCCTCTCTTCCAGTGACCTACTCCTGTTGCCACACCATCTGTGGTCGGATACTAGAATACTAATCTATACATACAGGAACTAATGTTTGTATGTGGCTTCGATATTATATTATATCCATAGATGATAGTTCATCACACCCTCCTCTTTTTCAAAATGATTGTTAAATCATTGATATGCACATATGAGCTATTTACAGATACATGAATTTTAAATGGGTCAGATTGAATGCATGCAAATTTTAAACGTCCTTCATTTTAAAAAGTCTGTATCAGTCTCTTGGCTGATTCTGCTGTTTCACCACCTTCGATGTGCAGGGTGTTCTTTGTCATGAGCTAGTGGTGTTTAAATGTCTTCCCGGCTTTTGCTGCCAGCGCAACTTCCCGATTAGGTTTTGAAGGAAGTGGCTCCGTTTTATTTGGCTTCAGGGATTTCCTTGCTATACCAGGGCTCACCATTATGCTGTTCAGTATCAGCTGGTGTCCATGTGCTGCAAGGGATATCGGCTGGTGTCCATGTGCTGCAAGGGCTATCAGCTGGTGTCCATGTGCTGCAAGGGATATCGGCTGGTGTCCATGTGCTGCAAGGGATATCGACTGGTGTCCATGTGCTGCAAGGGCTATCAGCTGGTGTCCATGTGCTGCAAGGGATATCGGCTGGTGTCCATGTGCTGCAAGAGATATCGGCTGGTGTCCATGTGCTGCAAGGGATATCGGCTGGTGTCCATGTGCTGCAAGGGCTATCAGCTGGTGTCCATGTGCTGCAAGGGATATCAGATGGTGTCCATGAGCTGTAAGGGATATTGGCTGGTGTCTATGTGCTGCAAGGGATATTGGCTGGTGTCTATGTGCTGCAAGGGATATCGGCTGGTGTCCATGAGCTGTAAGGGATATCGGCTGGTGTCCATGTGCTGCAAGGGATATCGGCTGGTGTCCATGTGCTACAAGGGATATCAGCTGGTGTCCATGTGCTGCAAGGGATATTGGCTGGTGTCCATGTGCTGCAAGGGATATCAGCTGGTGTCCATGTGCTGCAAGGGATATTGGCTGGTGTCCATGTGCTGCAAGGGATATCGGCCCGTGTCCATGTGCTGGAAGAGCTATCGGCTCATGTCCAGATGCTGCAAGGGCTATCGGCTGGTGTCTATGTGCTGCAAGGGATATTGGCTGGTGTCCATGTGATGCAAGGGATATCGGCCCGTGTCCATGTGCTGCAAGGGATATCGGCCGGTGTCCATGTGCTGCAAGGGATATCGGCCCGTGTCCATGTGCTGCAAGGGATATCGGCTGGTGTCCATTTGCTGCAAGGGATATCGGCTGGTGTCCATGTGCTGCAAGAGATATCGGCTGGTGTCCCTGTGCTGCAAGGGATATCGGCTGCTGTCCATGTGCTGCAAGGGATATCGGCTGGTGTCCCTGTGCTGCAAGGGCTATCGGCTCATGTCCATATGCTGAAAGGGCTGTCGGCTTGTGTCCATGTGCTGTAAGGGCTATCGGCTGGAATCTATGTGCTTCAAGGGATATCGGCTGGTGTCCATGTGCTTCAAGGGATATCAGCTGGTGTCCATGTGCTGCAAGGGATATTGGCTGGTGTACATGTGCTGCAAGGGATATCGGCCCGTGTCCATGTGCTGCAAGAGCTATCGGCTCATGTCCATATGCTGCAAGGGCTATCGGTTGGTGTCCATGTGATGCAAGGGATATCGGCCCGTGTCCATGTGCTGCAAGGAATGTCGGCTGGTGTCCATGTGCTGCAAGGGATATCGGCTGGTGTCCATGTGCTGCATGGGATATCGGCTGGTGTCCATTTGCTGCAAGGGATATCGGCTGGTGTCCATGTGCTGCAAGGGATATCGGCCGGTGTCCATGTGCTGCATGGGATATCGGCTGGTGTCCATTTGCTGCAAGGGATATCGGCTGGTGTCCATGTGCTGCAAGGGATATCGGCTGGTGTCGCTGTGCTGCAAGGGATATCGGCTGGTGTCCATGTGCTGCAAGTGATATCGGCTGGTGTCCCTGTGCTGCAAGGGCTATCGGCTCATGTCCATATGCTGCAAGGGCTGTCGGCCTGTATCCATGAGCTGCAAGGGATATCGACTGGTGTCCATGTGCTGCAAGGGATATCGGCTCGTGTCCATGTGCTGCAAGGGATATCGGCTGGTGTCCATGTGCTGCAAGGGATATCGGCTGGTGTCTATGTGCTGCAAGGGATATCGGCTCGTGTCCATGTGCTGCAAGGGATATCGGCTGGTGTCCATGTGCTGCAAGGGATATCGGCTGGTGTTCATGTGCTGCAAGGGATGTCGGCTGGTGTCCATGTGCTGCAAGGGATGTCGGCTCGTGTCCATATGCTGCAAGGGATATCAGCTCGTGTTCATGTGCTGCAAGGGATATCGGCTCGTGTCCATGTGCTGCAAGGGATATCGGCTGGTGTCTATGTGCGGCAAGGGATATCGGCTGGTGTCCATGTGCTGCAAGGGATATCGGCTGGTGTCCATGTGCTGGAAGGGCTATCGGCGCGTGTCCATGTGCTGCAAGGGATATCGGCTGGCGTCCATATGCTGCAAGGGCTATCGGCGCGTGTCCATGTGCTGCAAGGGATATCGGCTGGCGTCCATATGCTGCAAGGGCTATCGGCGCGTGTCCATGTGCTGCAAGAGCTACCGGCTCATGTCCAGATGCTGCAAGGGCTATCGGCTGGTGTCTATGTGCTGCAACGGATATTGGCTGGTGTCCATGTGATGCAAGGGATATCGGCCCGTGTCCATGTGCTGCAAGGGATATCGGCTGGTGTCCATGTGCTGCAAGGGATATCGGCACGTGTCCATGTGCTGCAAGGGATATCGGCTGGTGTCCATTTGCTGCAAGGGATATCGGCTGGTGTCCATGTGCTGCAAGGGATATCGGCTGGTGTCCCTGTGCTGCAAGGGATATCGGCTGCTGTCCATGTGCTGCAAGGGATATCGGCTGGTGTCCCTGTGCTGCAAGGGCTATCGGCTCATGTCCATATGCTGCAAGGGCTGTCGGCTTGTGTCCATGTGCTGCAAGGGCTATCGGCTGGAATCTATGTGCTGCAAGGGATATTGGCTGGTGTCTATGTGCTGCAAGGGCTGTCGGCTCGTGTCCATGTGCTGCAAGGGCTATCGGCTGGTATCTATGTGCTTCAAGGGATATTGGCTGGTGTCTATGTGCTGCAAGGGATATCGGCTCATGTCCATGTGCTGCAAGGGATGCTGGCTGGTGTCCATATGCTGCAAGGGCTACTGGCCCGTGTCCATGTGCTGCAAGGGCTATCGGCTCGTGTCCATGTGCTGCATGGGATATCGGCTCGTGTCCATGAGCTGCAAGGGATATTGGCTGGTGTCCATGTTCTGCAAGGGATATTGGCTGGTGTCTATGTGCTGCAAGGGATATCGGCTGGTGTCCATGTGTTGCAAGGGATATCGGCTGATGTCCATGTGCAGCAAGGGATATCGGCTGGTGTCCATGTGCTGCAAGGGATATCGGCTGGTGTCCATGTGCTGCAAGGGTTTTCGGCTGGTGTCCATGTGCTGCAAGGGATATCGGCTGGTGTCCATGTGCTGCAAGGGATATCGGCTGGTGTCCATGTGCTTCAAGGGATATCAGCTGGTATCCATGTGCTGCAAGGGATATTGGCTGGTGTACATGTGCTGCAAGGGATATCGGCCCGTGTCCATGTGCTGCAAGAGCTATCGGCCCATGTCCATATGCTGCAAGGGCTATCGGTTGGTGTTTATGTGCTGCAACGGATATTGGCTGGTGTCCATGTGATGCAAGGGATATCGGCCCGTGTCCATGTGCTGCAAGGGATATCGGCTGGTGTCCATGTGCTGCAAGGGATATCGGCCGGTGTCCATGTGCTGCAAGGGATATCGGTTGGTGTCCATTTGCTGCAAGGGATATCGGCTGGTGTCCCTCTGCTGCAAGGGATATCGGCTGGTGTCTATGTGCTGCAAGGGATATCGGCTCGTGTCCATGTGCTGCAAGGGATATCGGCTGGTGTCCATGTGCTGCAAGGGATATCGTACCGTGTCCATGTGCTGCAAGGGATGTCGGCTGGTGTCCATGTGCTGCAGGGATATTGGCTGGTGTCTATGTGCTGCAAGGGCCATCGGCTTGTGTCCATGTGCTGCAAGGGATGTCGGCTCGTGTCAATATGCTGCAAGGGATATCAGCTCGTGTTCATGTGCGGCAAGGGATATCGGCTGATGTCCATGTGCTGCAAGGGATATCGGCTGGCGTCCATATGCTGCAAGGGCTATCAGCTCGTGTCCATGTGCTGCAAGGGATATCGGCTGGCGTCCATATGCTGCAAGGGCTATCGGCGCGTGTCCATGTGCTGCAAGAGCTATCGGCTCATGTCCAGATGCTGCAAGGGCTATCGGCTGGTGTCTTTGTGCTGCAACGGATATTGGCTGGTGTCCATTTGCTGCAAGGGATATCGGCTGGTGTCCATGTGCTGCAAGGGATATCGGCTGGTGTCCCTGTGCTGCAAGGGATATCGGCTGCTGTCCATGTGGTGCAAGGGATATCGGCTGGTGTCCCTGTGCTGCAAGGGCTATCGGCTCATGTCCATATGCTGCAAGGGCTGTCGGCTTGTGTCCATGTGCTGCAAGGGCTATCGGCTGGAATCTATGTGCTGCAAGGGATATTGGCTGGTGTCTATGTGCTGCAAGGGCTGTCGGCTCGTGTCCATGTGCTGCAAGGGCTATCGGCTCGTGTCCATGTGCTGCATGGGATATCGGCTCGTGTGCATGAGCTGCAAGGGATATTGGCTGGTGTCCATGTGCTGCAAGGGATATCGGCTGGTGTCCATGTGCTGCAAGGGATATCGGCTGGTGTCCATGTGCTTCAAGGGATATCAGCTGGTGTCCATGTGCTGCAAGGGATATTGGCTGGTGTACATGTGCTGCAAGGGATATCGGCCCGTGTCCATGTGCTGCAAGAGCTATCGGCCCATGTCCATATGCTGCAAGGGCTATCGGTTGGTGTCTATGTGCTGCAAGGGATATTGGCTGGTGTCCATGTGATGCAAGGGATATCGGCCCGTGTCCATGTGCTGCAAGGGATGTCGGCTGGTGCCCATGTGCTGCAAGGGATATTGGCTGGTGTCCATGTGCTGCAAGGGATATCGGCTGGTGTCCATTTGCTGCAAGGGATATCGGCTGGTGTCCATGTGCTGCAAGGGATATCGGCTGGTGTCGCTGTGCTGCAAGGGATATCGGCTGGTGTCCATGTGCTGCAAGGGATATCGGCTGGTGTCCCTGTGCTGCAAGGGCTATCGGCTCATGTCCATATGCTGCAAGGGCTATCGGCTGGTATCTATGTGCTTCAAGGGATATTGGCTGGTGTCTATGTGCTGCAAGGGATATCGGCTCATGTCCATGTGCTGCAAGGGATGCTGGCTGGTGTCCATATGCTGCAAGGGCTACTGGCCCGTGTCCATGTGCTGCAAGGGCTATCGGCTCGTGTCCAGTGTTGCATGGGATATCGGCTCGTGTCCATGAGCTGCAAGGGATATTGGCTGGTGTCCATGTGCTGCAAGGGATATCGGCTGGTGTCCATGTGTTGCAAGGGATATCGGCTGGTGTCCATGTGCAGCAAGGGATATCGGCTGGTGTCCATGTGCTGCAAGGGATATCGGCTGGTGTCCATGTGCTGCAAGGGATATCGGCTGGTGTCCATGTGCTGCAAGGGATATCGGCTGGTGTCCATGTGCTGCAAGGGATATCGGCTGGTGTCCATGTGCTTCAAGGGATATCAGCTGGTGTCCATGTGCTGCAAGGGATATTGGCTGGTGTACATGTGCTGCAAGGGATATCGGCCCGTGTCCATGTGCTGCAAGAGCTATCGGCCCATGTCCATATGCTGCAAGGGCTATCGGTTGGTGTCTATGTGCTGCAAGGGATATTGGCTGGTGTCCATGTGATGCAAGGGATATCGGCCCGTGTCCATGTGCTGCAAGGGATATCGGCTGGTGTCCCTCTGCTGCAAGGGATATCGGCTGGTGTCTATGTGCTGCAAGGGATATCGGCTCGTGTCCATGTGCTGCAAGGGATATCGGCTGGTGTCCATGTGCTGCAAGGGATATCGTACCGTGTCCATGTGCTGCAAGGGATGTCGGCTGGTGTCCATGTGCTGCAGGGATATTGGCTGGTGTCTATGTGCTGCAAGGGCTATCGGCTTGTGTCCATGTGCTGCAAGGGATGTCGGCTCGTGTCAATATGCTGCAAGGGATATCAGCTCGTGTTCATGTGCTGCAAGGGATATCGGCTCGTGTCCATGTGCTGCAAGGGATATCGGCTGGTGTCTATGTGCGGCAAGGGATATCGGCTGATGTCCATGTGCTGCAAGGGATATCGGCTGGCGTCCATATCCTGCAAGGGCTATCGGCTCGTGTCCATGTGCTGCAAGGGATATCGGCTGGCGTCCATATGCTGCAAGGGCTATCGGCGCGTGTCCAGATGCTGCAAGGGCTATCGGCTGGTGTCTATGTGCTGCAACGGATATTGGCTGGTGTCCATGTGATGCAAGGGATATTGGCCCGTGTCCATGTGCTGCAAGGGATATCGGCTGCTGTCCATGTGCTGCAAGGGATATCAGCACGTGTCCATATGCTGCAAGGGATATCGGCTGGTGTCCATTTGCTGCAAGGGATATCGGCTGGTGTCCATGTGCTGCAAGGGATATCGGCTGGTGTCCCTGTGCTGCAAGGGATATCGGCTGCTGTCCATGTGCTGCAAGGGATATCGGCTGGTGTCCCTGTGCTGCAAGGGCTATCGGCTCATGTCCATATGCTGCAAGGGCTGTCGGCTTGTGTCCATGTGCTGCAAGTGCTATCGGCTGGAATCTATGTGCTGCAAGGGATATTGGCTGGTGTCTATGTGCTGCAAGGGCTGTCGGCTCGTGTCCATGTGCTGCAAGGGCTATCGGCTGGTATCTATGTGCTTCAAGGGATATTGGCTGGTGTCTATGTGCTGCAAGGGATATCGGCTCATGTCCATGTGCTGCAAGGGATGCTGGCTGGTGTCCATATGCTGCAAGGGCTACTGGCCCGTGTCCATGTGCTGCAAGGGCTATCGGCTCGTGTCCATGTGCTGCATGGGATATCGGCTCATGTCCATGAGCTGCAAGGGATATTGGCTGGTGTCCATGTGCTGCAAGGGATATCGGCTGGTGTCCATGTGCTGCAAGGGATATCAGCCCGTGTGCATGTGCTGCAAGAGCTATCGGCCCATGTCCATATGCTGCAAGGGCTATCGGTTGGTGTCTATGTGCTGCAAGGGATATTGGCTGGTGTCCATGTGATGCAAGGGTTATCGGCCCGTGTTCATGTGCTGCAAGGGATGTCGGCTGGTGCCCATGTGCTGCAAGGGATATTGGCTGGTGTCCATGTGCTGCAAGGGATATCGGCTGGTGTCCATTTGCTGCAAGGGATATCGGCTGGTGTCCATGTGCTGCAAGGGATATCGGCTGGTGTCGCTGTGCTACAAGGGATATCGGCTGGTGTCCATGTGCTGCAAGGGATATCGGCTGGTGTCCCTGTGCTGCAAGGGCTATCGGCTCATGTCCATGTGCTGCAAGGGCTGTCGGCCTGTATCCATGAGCTGCAAGGGCTATCGGCTGGTATCTATGTGCTGCAAGGGATATTGGCTGGTGTCTATGTGCTGCAAGGGATATCGGCTGGTGTCCATGTGCTGCAAGGGATATCGGCTGGTGTCCATGTGCTGCAAGGGATATCGGCCCGTGTTCATGTGCTGCAAGGGATGTCGGCTGGTGTCCATGTGCTGCAGGGATATTGGCTGGTGTCTATGTGCTGCAAGGGCTATCGGCTTGTGTCCATGTGCTGCAAGGGATGTCGGCTCGTGTCCATATGCTGCAAGGGATATCAGCTCGTGTTCATGTGCTGCAAGGGATATCGGCTCGTGTCCATGTGCTGCAAGGGATATCGGCTGGTGTCTATGTGCGGCAAGGGATATCGGCTGATGTCCATGTGCTGCAAGGGATATCGGCTGGCGTCCATATGCTGCAAGGGCTATCGGCTCGTGTCCATGTGCTGCAAGGGATATCGGTTGGCGTCCATATGCTGCAAGGGCTTGCGGCGCGTGTCCATGTGCTGCAAGAGCTATCGGCTCATGTCCAGATGCTGCAAGGGCTATCGGCTGGTGTCTATGTGCTGCAACGGATATTGGCTGGTGTCCATGTGATGCAAGGGATATCGGCCCGTGTCCATGTGCTGCAAGGGATATCGGCTGCTGTCCATGTGCTGCAAGGGATATCGGCACGTGTCCATGCGCTGCAAGGGATATCGGCTGGTGTCCATTTGCTGCAAGGGATATCGGCTGGTGTCCATGTGCTGCAAGGGATATCGGCTGGTGTCCCTGTGCTGCAAGGGATATCGGCTGCTGTCCATGTGCTGCAAGGGATATCGGCTGGTGTCCCTGTGCTGCAAGGGCTATCGGCTCATGTCCATATGCTGCAAGGGCTGTCGGCTTGTGTCCATGTGCTGCAAGGGCTATCGGCTGGAATCTATGTGCTGCAAGGAATATTGGCTGGTGTCTATGTGCTGCAAGGGCTGTCGGCTCGTGTCCATGTGCTGCAAGGGCTATCGGCTGGTATCTATGTGCTTCAAGGGATATTGGCGGGTGTCTATGTGCTGCAAGGGATATCGGCTCAAGTCCATGTGCTGCAAGGGATGCTGGCTCGTGTCCATATGCTGCAAGGGCTACTGGCCCGTGTCCATGTGCTGCAAGGGCTATCGGCTCGTGTCCATGTGCTGCATGGGATATCGGCTCGTGTCCATGAGCTGCAAGGGATATTGGCTGGTGTCCATGTGCTGCAAGGGATATCGGCTGGTGTCCATGTGTTGCAAGGGATATCGGCTGGTGTCCATGTGCTGCAAGGGATATCGGCTGGTGTCCATGTGCTGCAAGGGATATCGGCTGGTGTCCATGTGCTGCAAGGGATATCGGCTGGTGTCCATGTGCTGCAAGGGATATCGGCTGGTGTCCATGTACTGCAAGGGATATCAGCTGGTGTACATGTGCTGCAAGGGATATCGGCCCGTGTCCATGTGCTGCAAGAGCTATCGGCCCATGTCCATATGCTGCAAGGGCTATCGGTTGGTGTCTATGTGCTGCAAGGGATATTGGCTGGTGTCCATGTGATGCAAGGGATATTGGCCCGTGTCCATGTGCTGCAAGGGATGTCGGCTGGTGCCCATGTGCTGCAAGGGATATTGGCTGGTGTCCATGTGATGCAAGGGATATCGGCCCGTGTCCATGTGCTGCAAGGGATATCGGCTGGTGTCCATGTGCTGCAAGGGATATCGGCCGGTGTCCATGTGCTGCAAGGGATATCGGTTGGTGTCCATTTGCTGCAAGGGATATTGGCTGGTGTCCATGTGCTGCAAGGGATATCGGCTGGTGTCCCTCTGCTGCAAGGGATATCGGCTGGTGTCCATGTGCTGCAAGGGATATCGTAACGTGTCCATGTGCTGCAAGGGATGTCGGCTGGTGTCCATGTGCTGCAGGGATATTGGCTGGTGTCTATGTGCTGCAAGGGCTATCGGCTTGTGTCCATGTGCTGCAAGGGATGTCGGCTCGTGTCCATATGCTGCAAGGGATATCAGCTCGTGTTCATGTGCTGCAAGGGATATCGGCTCGTGTCCATGTGCTGCAAGGGATATCGGCTGGTGTCTATGTGCGGCAAGGGATATCGGCTGATGTCCATGTGCTGCAAGGGATATCGGCTGGCGTCCATATGCTGCAAGGGCTTTCGGCTCGTGTCCATGTGCTGCAAGGGATATCGGCTGGCGTCCATATGCTGCAAGGGCTATCGGCGCGTGTCCATGTGCTGCAAGAGCTATCGGCTCATGTCCAGATGCTGCAAGGGCTATCGGCTGGTGTCTATGTGCTGCAACGGATATTGGCTGGTGTCCATGTGATGCAAGGGATATCGGCCCGTGTCCATGTGCTGCAAGGGATGTCGGCTGCTGTCCATGTGCTGCAAGGGATATCAGCACGTGTCCATGTGCTGCAAGGGATATCGGCTGGTGTCCATTTGCTGCAAGGGATATCGGCTGGTGTCCATGTGCTGCAAGGGATATCGGCTGGTGTCCCTGTGCTGCAAGGGATATCGGCTGCTGTCCATGTGCTGCAACGGATATCGGCTGGTGTCCCTGTGCTGCAAGGGCTATCGGCTCATGTCCATATGCTGCAAGGGCTGTCGGCTTGTGTCCATGTGCTGCAAGGGCTATCGGCTGGAATCTATGTGCTGCAAGGGATATTGGCTGGTGTCTATGTGCTGCAAGGGCTGTCGGCTCATGTCCATGTGCTGCAAGGGCTACTGGCCTGTGTCCATGTGCTGCAAGGGCTATCGGCTCGTGTCCATGTGCTGCATGGGATATCGGCTCGTGTCCATGAGCTGCAAGGGATATTGGCTGGTGTCCATGTGCTGCAAGGGATATCGGCTGGTGTCCATGTGTTGCAAGGGATATCGGCTGGTGTCCATGTGCAGCAAGGGATATCGGCTGGTGTCCATGTGCTGCAAGGGATATCGGCCCATGTCCATGTGCTGCAAGGGCTATCGGCTCGTGTCCATGAGCTGCAAGGGATATTGGCTGGTGTCCATGTGCTGCAAGGGATATCGGCTGGTGTCCATGTGTTGCAAGGGATATCGGCTGGTGTCCATGTGCTGCAAGGGATATCGGCTGGTGTCCATGTGCTGCAAGGGATATCGGCTGGTGTCCATGTGCTGCAAGGGATATCGGCTGGTGTCCATGTGCTGCAAGGGATATCGGCTGGTGTCCATGTGCTTCAAGGGATATCAGCTGGTGTCCATGTGCTGCAAGGGATATTGGCTGGTGTACATGTGCTGCAAGGGATATCGGCCCGTGTCCATGTGCTGCAAGGGATGTCGGCTGGTGCCCATGTGCTGCAAGGGATATTGGCTGGTGTCCATGTGATGCAAGGGATATCGGCCCGTGTCCATGTGCTGCAAGGGATATCGGCTGGTGTCCATGTGCTGCAAGGGATATCGGCCGGTGTCCATGTGCTGCAAGGGATATCGGTTGGTGTCCATTTGCTGCAAGGGATATCGGCTCGTGTCCATATGCTGCAAGGGCTATCGGCTCGTGTCCATGTGCTGCAAGAGATGTCGGCTGGTGTCCATGTGCTGCAAGTGCTATCGGCTCGTGTCCATGTGCTGCAACGGATAGCGGCTGGTGTCTATGTGCTGCAAGGGCTATCGGCTCGTGTCCATGTGCTGCAAGGGATATCGGCTCGTGTCCATGTGCTGCAAGGGCTATCGGCTCGTGTCCATGTGCTGCAAGGGATATCGGCTGGTGTCCATGTGCTGCAAGGGCTATCGGCTGGTGTCCCTGTGCTGCAAGGGATATCAGCTGGTGTCTATGTGCTGCAAGGGATATTGGCTGACCACCATCTTCAGCGCCTCCCAGACCACCCCCACTTGGACCTCCCCATTGTCATTAGCCTCCAGGTACCTCTCTGTGCACCCTCGGACCCGCCCGCTCACCTCCTCGTCCGCCAGCAACCTCACCTCTAAGCGCCACAGCGGGCGCTGGTCCCTCTTCTCCCTCAGCTTAAGGTCTACCCAATGCAGAGCGTGATCGGAAATGGCTATCGCTGAGTACTCAGTATCTTCCACTCTCGGAATCAGCGCCCGACTCATAACAAAAAAGTCAATCCGGGAATAGGCTTTGTGGACATGGGAGAAGAATGAAAATTCCCTGGCCCCCGGCCTCGCAAACCTCCATGGATCCACCCCTCCCATCTTGTCTATGAACCCCCTCAGCACTTTGGCCGCCGCCGGCCTCCTACCCGTCCTAGACCTGGAGCGATCTAGTGCCGGGTCCAGCACCGTGTTGAAATCTCCCCCCATTATCAGGCCCCCCGTCTCCAGGTCAGGAATCCGGCCCAACATACTCCGCATGAACCCCTCATCATCCCAATTCGGGGCGTATACATTGACCAACACCACCCGCTCCCCCTGCAGCTTGCCACTTACCATCACATACCTACTGCCAGTGTCTGCCACGATGCTCGACGCCTCGAACGACACTCTCTTCCCTACCAAGATCGCCACCCCCTGATTTTTTGCATCCATCCCCGAATGAAACATCTGGCCTACCCACCCCTTTCTCAACCTTACCTGATCCGCCACCCTCAGGTGCGTCTCCTGAATCATGGCCACATCCGTCTTCAGCCCCGTCAGGTGCGCGAAAACCCGGGCCCGCTTGACCGGCCCGTTCAGTCCCCTTACGTTCCAGGTTATCAGCCGGATCAGGGGGCTACCCGCCCGCCTCCCCCGCCGACTAGCCATATCCCCTCCTAGGCCAGCCACGTGCCTGTGCCCCCCGCACAGCCCGTTCCCCACAGCAGCAGACCCCCGCCCTGACCTCCTCTACTGACTCCAGCTCCCCCTTGACCATTCCAGCAGCAACCCGGTTCTCACCCCCCCCCCCCCCCCCAGCGAGGTCCCCCACTAGCTGCATTGCTCCCCCCATTGTTCTCCCGTAAATCAGCCGACTCCTGCTGACCCCGGCCACTCCCGCCACTCCCTCGACCCCTCCCAGTGTGGAACTTCCCCTCCCCCCATTGCCCACCAGCAGGCTCTCCCCCTCCCCCTTCCACTCCCAGCGCGGGAAAAAACCTGCGCTTCCCTGTTGCGGCCCGCCCCCTTCCACTCTTAGCGCGGAAAAAAGCCCGCGCTTTCCACTTGCCCGGTCCCGCCTCCTCTGGCGCAGCTCCCTTTTCAGGCCCGGTCCCCTTGCCCCCAACTCAGGCCTCACCCCGCCCCCCCCCCCCCCCCCCCCCCCCCGTGGGGCCCCATCCCCCCCTGCCGGCCATCAACCCCCCAAGCCGTTTACCTGCCCCCCTCCACAAGCCCACCCGGCGGACCCAACTGAAACAGTGCCCAACCAACCCCCGAAATACAAAGAACCAAGAATGAACAAAGAACCCCTCCTCAAAATACATCAAAACAATCCCCAACCATCACGTCACCGCGGCCCCCCCCGCCCCTGACCCTCAGTCCGAGTCCAATTTTTCGGCCTGGACAAAGGCCCACGCCTCCTCCAGGGGCACAAAATAATGATGTCGGTCCTTATAGGTGACCCACAGACGCGCTGGCTGCAGCATGCCGAACTTCACCCCCCTCCTGTGCAGCACCGCCTTCACCCGATTGTACCTGGCCCTCTTTCTTCGCCACCTCCACGCTCCAATCTTGGTAGATCCGGACCTCCGCGTTCTCCCACCTGCTACTGCGCTCCTTCTTGGCCCACTTTAACACACACTCCCGATCAGCAAACCGGTGGAACCGCACCAGCACCGCCCGCGGCGGCTCGCTGGACCTGGCAGCACTCGGTAGGCCCCCTCCAGCTCCAGTGGCCCCGGGAAGGACCCTGCTCCCATCAGCCAATTCAGCATGGTGACCACGTAGGCCCGCACGTCACACCCCTCCATTCCCTCCGGGAGGCCCAGGATCTGCAGATTCTTCCGCCTCGACCGGTTCTCCATCTCCTCGAACCTCTCCTGCCATTTTTTATGGAGCGCCTCGTGCGCCTCCACCTTCACCGCTAGGCCTAGGATCTCATCTTTGTTCTCAGAGACCTTTTGCCGGACCTCCCGGATCGCCGCCCCTTGGGCCGTCTGGGTCTCCAGCAGCTTATCGATTGACGCCTTCATCGGCTCCAGCAGATCCGCTTTCAGCTCCCTAAAGCAGCGCTGAAGAAACTCCTGCTGCTCCTTCGCCCACTGCATCCACGCTGCCTGGTCTCCACCTGCCGCCATCTTGGTCTTCCTCCCTCGCACCTTCATTTGCTTCACTGCCACTTTTTTGATTGCCCCACTCCTGGTCCAAGCCATACACTATTGGGGGAATGTTGCTGTCTCCTTCCCACACCGGGAAATGTCGAGAAAGCGCTGTTACGGGCACTAATAAGAGCCCAAAAGTCCGTTTCTAGCGGGAGCTGCCGAATGTGTGACTTAGCTCTGCAAAGCCGCAACCGGAAGTCATTTTATAAAATTCTACTGCGAAGCCTTCTGGGTCCGGGGCCTTCCCTGTCTGCATCATCCCCATACCGTCTATCATCTCCACCAGTCCAGTGGGTGCCCCCAGCCTCTCGACCAGGTCCTCCTCCACCTTGGGGAACTCCAACTCATCCAAAGATCGCCGCATTCCCTCTCCCCTCTGTAGCACCATCGATCACACACGAGGCGAGACGTAAAGAACTTCAATCGAGGCTTTATTGAGCAGACTTGTTCAGACACGTTCCCCAGCAGCTCACTCACAGAATGCAGCTGCGGGGATTACCCAGGTTCTTATATCCCTCCTATCTGGGTGGAGCCCAGTAGGTGGAGGATCCAATCGGGATCCAGCATCTGTCCTCCAATAGCTGCTCGGCATTCCTGGTGTACCGTATTACCCCTAATACATACCACCACACCCTCATTGGGGCTCCGATTCATATAACCTCTTGTAGAATTCCTCAAAAACCCCATTCACCCCCACCGGGTCCCAAAACTACCCTTCCCCTCCCATCCTTCGCCTTTCCGATCTCTCGTCGCCTGCTGCTTCCTGAGTTGGTGAACCAGCATCCTACTCGCCTTTCCCCCATACTCTTACACTGCCCCTCTGGCCCCCTCAACTGCCCCACTGCCTTCCCTGTAAAACACCAACCCGAACTTCATCTGGAGCTTCTGCCGCTCCTTTCATAGCCCAGCCTCTGGGGGCTCCGTGTACCTCTTATCCCCTCCTATTCACCTGCAGAATCTCATCCACCAGCCTAGTCATGTCTGCCCACTCCGTCTGATCCCTGTGCGCTCGGATCGCTATAAACTCCCCTCTGAACACTGCCTTAAGCGCCTCCCATAAAGTGGCGGCCGAAACCTCACCCATACCATTCAGCCCCACATACCCTCGAATAGCAGCGCTCACCCGCTCACACACCTCATCTGCTGGCAACCCTATGCCTCATCTCCACTGCGGGCGCTGGGCCCCCCACCCGGTCCACTTGCAAGTCCACCTAATGTGGCACGTGGTCAGAGACCACAACCACCGAATACCCGGATTCGACTACCCCCACTAGCAGAGTCTTCTCCACCGCAAAGTAACCCTGTGCACATGGGAGAAGTTCGAAAATGCATTCACTCTCGGTCTCCCAAACCTCCACGGGTCCACCCCCCCATGCGCATGCGCTCCATGAACCCCTTCAGCTCCTTCGCCACCGACGACACCCCTCTCCGACTGTTGACTTGACCAGTCCAATCTCAGCTCGATAACCGTATTTATGTCCCATCCCATAATCGGCCGGTGCGAGTCGAGGTCCGGGATCCTCCCCAACACAGGCCTCATAAACTCCACATCATCCCAATTTGGGGCATATACGTTCACCAAGGCCATTGACATCCCCTCCAATTTCCAGCTCACCATCACAAACCTGCTCCCCAAATCTGCCACTATATTCCCCACCTCAAACACTACCTGCTTATTTCTCAACACTGCCACCCGCAAACCCCCCCCCCCCCCAAACCCCCCCTCTTAATATCTAATTCTGAATGGAAGACTTGCTCCTTAGCCTAATCTGGTTCCCGATCTTCAAATGATTTTCCTGTAAAAATGCCACATCCACCTTTAAACTCCTCATGTGCGTGAACACGCGTGACCGTTTGACTGGCCTATTCCATGTGACCAGCCTGGTCAGAGGGCATCTGTCCTGCCGATCAATCATAGCCCTTCTTGGCCCAGCCCCCGGCACGCGTCATACAACCCTCCAGGCTTGCCCTCGGATATCCGCCGTCCCCAGCTACCTCCTTATTGAGTTTCCCCAGCTCCTCCCCACCCCATGTCAGCAGTTTCCCCCCCTTCCTTAAACAATACAACACTCCCATCCCGCTACATTTCACTAACCACCTGATCACCCCCCATTGCGCTCCCGTGAACTAGCCCTCCAGCTCGCCTGGCAGTCCCCGCCCATGGTGCCAAACCTCCTACCCCCCCACTGATTCCACTGCACCCCCGCCCCCCCCCCCCCCGCTCGCACACTCCCATAGTGCAAACAACTATAACAACAATAAAAATGGTGCACTCACCCTCCACGGGCCTCCAGCATCCCACCAAAGAACCCCACAAGGAAGTAAAAACGACCCCTAAGAGAAAAGAGGTTCTCCCCTAACCACCACCCAAATAGATACAAAACAATAAGGCAAAATAAGGCAAAGAGAACCAACATTTCCTCACACCTCCTCCAAAGTTCATTGTCCTCCCTCTCCTGCCAGTTCATTGTCCCACAAAAACTCCATTGCCTCCTCCGGTGTTCCAAAATAATACTCGCGGCCGTCGTGGGTCACCCAGAGGCGGGTCGGGTACAGTAGTATCCGAAACTTCACCCTCTTCTTAAAGAGGGCAGTCCTGACTTGGTTCCGCACCCAGGTCCTGGTATACCCGAAGTTCATAGCCCTCCCAGGTACATCTCTTCGTCCGCCTGGTCCATGGCAAGTTCTTCTCTTTGTCCAAGAACCGATGTAGCTTCACCACCATCGCCCTCGGCGGCTCATTCGCCTGCAGCTTCCTCATAAGCGTCCTATGCGCCCGATCCAGGGGCCATTCAAAGGCCCCCTCCCCAATAGCTGCTCCAGCATTTTGGCTATATAAGAGCCGGCATCTGCCCCCTCAATGCCCTCTGGCATCCCAACTATTCTCAAATTTTGCCTTCAAGAGCGGTTCTCCAAATCCACCAGTTTCTCCTTGAGCCGCTTCTGGGTCTCTCTCAACACCCTAATTTCAGTTGCCAACAAGGTAAGCTGCTGCTAGTGCTGCCCACTACCTCCTCCACCTTCTGGATCACCTGGCTCTGGGGCTCCACCCTGAGCTCTACCCAGTCTATCCCCGCATTCAGCGGGATGACCACCTTCGCCAGGTCCTCCTGAGCCTCCCTCCTCTGCTGATTGAACTTTCCATTCAGAAAGACCAGCAACTGCTCCATCGACCATTGGGCTGTTAGGGCCGACCCCTTGCTCTCCGCCATCTTCTCCTGTGTTGCACGAAGACTTTCTTGCTCTTGCAGCTCCTTACTTCTAAACTCACTTTGTCATAATATGCATCTATGTATACAATGAAGTGCAGACAGGCAGTGATTGACACACAGGATGACCAGTAAGCACACAGAACAGAGCAGCCAATCACCAGACAGGACACGACCACTATAAAGCCAGAGGGCACAAGTTTTCCCGCTCCCTCGGGACCCAGCCTCTGAGAAAGTCAGAGCTTGTGAGCTAACCAGTGCCTACACCATGTGGTAGCTAGGTTAGTCTGGTCAGGCTAGTGTCAGGTCTCCAGTCAAGTCAGCATAGTGTCAACCTACAGTTGAACATGTATAATAGTTTGGATGTTGACTAAAATCGTGTTGCATTTTATCAAGTGTTGGAGGTCTGTCTCTCACTACACTGCATCAAGTGCAGTTCACCTCGACCCAGCCTACCCAACACATCATGGTACCAGCTGAGTGATGCTGAAAATTTGACGGACCTACCTTGAGTGAATCAGCGCTGACCAGCAACCAGCCATCCGGTGACGTGGAAAACGTCCGCCCTCCTCTGCAGCTCCGCATCGCCGGCAACCTCGGTGCAAATTGGAGGATCGTCAAACAAAAGTTCCAACTCTATCTCGAAGCCACCGACCTTGAGGCCGCATCAGACTCCAGGAAAATCGCATTATTCCTCTCCACAGCCGGGGACCACGCCATCCACATCGACAACTCCCCTACATTCGCTGAAGGCGAAGACAAGTCGAAATTTAAAACAGTCCTACTGAGGTTCGACAGCCACTGCGACATTGAGGTGAATGAGAGCTTTGAACGGTACGTTTTCCAGCAGAGGCTTCAGGGTAAGGATGAACCTTTTCAATCCTATCTGACTCATCTCCACATCCTCGCGCAGTCATGTAACTATGACTCAACGGCTGATTCCATGATCCGGGATCAGATCGTTTTCGGGGTCTACTCCGATTCCCTTCACCAGCAGCTCCTGAAAGTCAAGCAGCTCACCCTCACCATCGCCATCGAAATGTGCATTCTCCACGAACATGCTAACAATCGGTACTCCCACATCAGGGCGGCAAAACGGCAAAGCTAACCTCCCATGAGGCGGAACGGGTGCAGGCCATCGCACAAATGCAGGGCCTAAGTATCGACGAGAGTGGCTATTCCGTGCGCTTTTCCAGGGCACCTGTGCATGCGCGCCATGACCGAGGGGACAGCGAGACCGATGACCACACTGCGCAGGTGCATACATCATTCGACCACACTGTGCATGCGCGATGGCGCATGGAACGCACTGACGTTGGCGTCATGACGTGTCCGAATTGTGGCTCCGCCCATTTAAAGCGGCGATGTCCGGCAAAATCACGACGGTGTCTACAGTGTGGCAAGCTTGGCCACTACGCAGCCCTTTGCAGATCTGCTCCACTGCCCTACATCCAGCGATCCCAGCCGCGGCGCAGAAGCGTCCGTTCAATATAGCAGGCCATGCCAGACTCCGACCCCGACAGCCCAACAGATCCTGATGCTGCGTGCCTCAAATCTCCATACTGGGTGGGCATCATTACGAAGCATGCGCTGCCTTTCTCCAAGACAGCGACACACCTCCCGATCCTCAGCGTGTATCCCGATGACGAGTGGTGTGCTGTCCTCACAGTCAACAAGGCTCGCATCCGGTTCAAGCTGGACACCGGCGCATCGGCGAACCTCATCTCCAAATCCGATCTCGACACCATCCGCGTCAAACCAAGCATTCTTCCAGCGACCTGCCAACTCCTTGACTACAATGGCAATGCCATAGCTGCCAGTGGCTCATGCCAACTCGGAGTTTCCAATAAGTCATTCAAAGCGACACTGCGATTTGAGGTCGTGGGACCTGACAGAGCATCCCTGCTCGGTGCTCGGGCCTGCAAACTCCTGAACTTGGTCCAGCGAGTCGACACCATGTCATCCTCACAGGCGACGGCCTCACCTGATGAGAACTTCCAGGCTGAAATTGATGACATCATCACGCAGTACCACAGCGTGTTCGACGGAATGGGCACACTCCCATACCGATACAAAATCCTGCTCAAACCGAATGCCACCCCTGTGATCCACGCACCACGTCGGGTGCCGGCACCCCTCAAGACCGCCTCAAGCAGCAGTTACAGGACCTCCAGGACCAGGGCATCATATCAATGGACTGGGTCAGCTCCATGGTCTGCGTCAAGAAGCCGTCAGGGAAGCTTTGAATCTGCATCGACTCCAAGGATTTAAACCGCGACATCATGAGGAACATTACCCGATACCAAAACGAGAGGCGTTGACCAGCTAGATGGCTCATGCCAAACTCTTTACGAAGCTGGACGCCTCCAAGGGGTTCTGGCAAATACAGCTGGATGCATCCAGTCGCAAGCTGTGCACATTCAATACTCCGTTCGGTCGCTACTGCTACAACCGGATGCCTTTTGGCATCATCTCTGCCTCAGAGGTATTTCACCGCATCATGGAACAGATGATGGAGGGTATCGAGGGGGTGCACATGTATGTTGACGATGTCATACTCTGGTCCACAACTCCTCAAGAACACATCGATCGCCTCAAGCAAGTATTCCACAGAATCCATGAGCATGGCCTCCGACTCAACAGAGCCAAGTGCTCGTTCGGTCAATCAGAAATCAAATTCCTTGGTGACCACATCTCGCAGCAAGGCATGCGGCCAGATGCTGACAAGGTCTCGCCGACCAACGCCATGAAGACCCCAGAGGACAAGAAGACTGTCCTCCGCTTTCTAGGGATGGTCAACTTCCTCGGGAAGTTCATTCCCAACATGGCGGCACACAGCACTAGCCCTCCGCCATCTCGTCAAAAAGTTGACAGAATTCCAGGGGTGCCCGCTCATGAGAACGAATGACGTGAGCTCAGGGTAAAACCCACCACAGCCCCGGTTCTGGTGTTCTTCGACCCTACCAAAGAGACCAAAATATCCACTGACGCGAGCCAGGATGGTACTGGGGCGGTGCTCCTCCAACAGGATGACTCCTCCGCATGGGCCCCAGTTGCGTATGCCTCCAGAGCCATGACGCCCACTGAGCAACGGTACGCTCAGACAGAGAATGAATGCCTGGGCCTCCTAATGGGACTCAACAAATTTCACGACTATGTGTATGGCCTCCCAAAATTCTTGGTTGAGACGGACCACAGGCCACTAGTCCACATAATCCAGAAGGATTTGAATGACATGGCGCCTCGGTTACAATGAATCCTTCTCAAGCTACGCCGCTATGACTTTGAACTTGTCTACACGCCAGGCAAAGAACTCATTGTTGCAGATGCCCTTTCCAGGTCTATCACCACACCGTGTGAACAAACTGACTTTGTCTGCCAAATCGATGCGCACGTACAATTGTGTGCCTCCAACCTTCCGGCCACTCATGAGGGGGTCATCCAAATTCGTGAAGAAACAGTCAAGGATCCTCTGCTACAACGTGTGATGCAACACCTCATGAATGGCTGGCAGAAGGGACAGTGTCCCCAGTTTTACAACGTCAATGACGACCTGACGGTGGTGGACGGCATCCTCATGAAGCTCGATAGGATTGTGATTCCGCAGAGCATGCGAGCTTTGGTGCTCGGCCAACTCCATGAGGGTTACCTGGGGGTCGAGAAATGTCAACGCAGAGCTCGAGAGGCAGTCTATTGGCCGGGCATCAGCCAGGACATTGCCGACACAGTCCTCAACTGCCCCACATGTCAGAGATTTCAGCCAGCTCAACCCAAAGAAACTCTGCAGCAACATGAGATAGTGACCTCCCCATGGTCCAAAGTCGGTGTTGACCTTTTCCACGCCAAGGGGCGTGACTATGCCCTCCTGGTCGACTACTTCTCCAATTACCCTGAAGTGATGAAACTGTCCGACCTCACGTCGAAGGCGGCGATTAAAGCATGCAAAGAAACGTTTGCCAGGCATGGGATACCGCTCACGGTGATGAGTGACAACGGTCCCTGTTTTCACAGCCAGGAATGGTCTGATTTTGCCCGCCTATACAACTTTCGTCACGTAACCTCCAGCCCCCACTACCTGCAGTCAAACGGGAAGGCCGAAAAAGGGGTCCATATCGTCAAGAGATTACTATGCAAGGCTGCAGACTCAGACTCCGACTTCAACCTGGCGCTGCTGGCATACAGAGCATCCCCGCTGTCCACTGGGTTGTCTCCCACGTAGATGCTCATGAACCACACTCTGCGAACCACGGTTCCAGCCATCCATGTTCCAGACCTTGACCACCTCACGGTCATACAAAAGATGCAGAAGTCTCGGGCCCAACAGAAATCAGCATACGACGCTCATGCCATGGATCTCCCCGAGCTGGTCCCAACTGATCGTGTTCGTGTGCAGTTGCCTGACGGCGGCTGGTCCGCCACAGCTGTGGTGGTCAAGCAAGTGGCCCCGAGATCGTTCCTCGTCCGCATGGCTGATGGCTCCTTCCTACGACGCAACAGACGGGCGCTGCGCAGAGTTCCACGCCCGCCACCCAACCATGATGTCCCGCCTCACACAATGCTTCCTCCGGACGTGCCCTACCACGTGGCCACCGATCCCCCAGCAATCCTGCCGACCTCTGCACCACTGCATTGGCGGCAGTCCCACCTATCCATGTGCAGGCGGCCCCTGATCCACCCTTGAGGCGGTCAACCAGAATTCGTCGCCCGCCACAGAGACTAAATTATAGACTGAACTTTTGCATTACTGTGTTACCTAATCGTTTTGACCTCTGTAAATATCGTTGTTACCGTTTCATCTGCCCTATATCTGCACTAGCGACATCCTCCTGTGTACATAAGGTCATTTTAGCACATTCTGTATATAGTCACGCACATATACACATCCACACGCACATGCACCTTAATATTTATTATCTCAACACACACAATATGGAAGAAAAAAAAAAGGGGGGGGAGATAACATAATATGGAGTGCAGACAGGCAGTGATTGACACACAGGATGACCGGTAAGCACACAGAACAGAGCAGCCAATCACCAGACAGGACACGACCACTATAAAGCCAGAGGGCACCAGTTTTGCCGCTCTCTCGGGACCCAGCCACTGAGACAGTCAGAGCTTGTGAGCTAGCCAGTGCCTACACCATGTGGTAGTTAGGTTAGTCTGGTCAGGCTAGTGTCAGGTCTCCAGTCAAGTCAGCATAGTGTCGACCCACAGTTGAACATGTATAATAGTTTGGATGTTGAATAAAATCATGTTGCATTTTATCAAGTGTTGGAGGTCTGTCTCTCACTACACTGCATCAAATGCAGTTCACCTCGACCCAGCCTACCCAACACATCACACGTCTGGGCCACAAATCCAACCACCGACCTCACCAGTGGTGTAGAACTTTCCATCAGCACCGCTGCACCCTTTCCCTCCAAAATATCCGCCCGGCAACCGGGGAAAAGGACAGAAAAAATACCTCGAGCGGGAGTTGCCAAATGTGCGACCACTCACTCCATGGCCACCACCGTAAATTTGCATTCCTGGTCAATATTATAAGCACTGTATTCATAATTATATGAGAAAAATGTACAGCCTTCCCAGACCTGGTATATTGTGGCAATTATAAACTATTTTGACTTGCTTCAGTGGTAAAGTTCAAACATTGCCGTAATATTTCTCTCAGGACAGGTGTTCGTGAACTTCTGTTTACAGTACTATTTCCCCATTTCAAGTTATATTTGTACAGATGGAATCTGCTGATTGTCTGATTATTTTTAAAAACTCTGTTACTGAAAACGCAATAAGGCTGAGGGGAGGGCCCTGGATTATGATGATAGAGACTGGAGGGGTGGTGGGGGGGGGGGGGGGTGAGAGAACCCCGGACAGAATAGTGACACGGAACGTGAGGCTAAGTGTAGGTGGTGACCAAGGCCCTGGACAGGATTGCCGCCTCACAGGTGACCATGTGCGAGAGCCACCTGGAATTCTGGCAGCACGGTAGCATAGTGGTTAGCACAGTTGCTTCACTGCTCCAGGGTCCCAGGTTCGATTCCTGGCTTGGGTCACTGCCTGTGTGGTGTCTGCACGTTCTCCCCGTGTGTGCGTGGGTTTCCTCCGGGTGCTCCGGTTTCCTCCCACAGCCCAAAAGATGTGCAGGTTAGGTGGATTGGCCATTCTAAATTGCTTAGTATCCAAAAAAGGTTAGGTGGGGTTATGGGGATAAGGTGGAGGCGTGGGACTTAAGTAGGGTGCTCTTTGCAAGAGCTGGTGCAGGCTGGATGGGCTGAATGGCTTCCTACTGCACTGTAAAATCTGTAAATCGCTGCGGTGTCCCTGAGCATGGCCCAGTTACAGCAGGCCATGGCTGAGAACGTTGGTGGTATTGCCTAGTCACTGGCGAACATGGTGCAGTCACAGAGGGAGGTGACCCAGTCATAGAGGGAGATGGCACAGTCAATGGCTGATGTGACACAGACCCAGAAGATGGTGGCACAGTCAATGGGTGATGGTCCACTCCCTGTGCTCCATGGCAGCGGCCATGCACACCCTGGTTGAGACCAGAGTGGGCCTCCAGGAATGGCAGCGCCAGGGGTCCTTCAGGGGATTGCTCCACTCGCACCCCTATCCCATGGTGTAGCCCGTTGGCCTCCGGGCATCCTGAGGGAGGAGGAGGTGAAGAGGCCCATGCTGGTGACGCCAGCAGGGGAACTGGCGGAACACCGCAGCACCTTGGACCCGTCCCCCCGCATCTCCTGTCCTTGGTGCATCTGGTGGGCAGCGAGCAGAACAAGGCAGCTCAACGCCACCTGGGACACCTGAGCAGCAACCGGGTCCATCCAGGCCTTGTCGCCGCAGAAGACAGCCACCAACAGGGCGGAATCACAGCAGGCCACCTCCACTCCCAATGGGGAGTCTGGGGATCCACCAAGATGTAGCCTTGGGGCCCGTAAGGCCAGAAAGTCAGTGACCAGTTAAGTTGGCATGGGTGCAGGGCACAGTTTAGCTATAGGGGCTAGGGCACAAATCTATGTATATGTTGTCGCATTAAACATCCGTTCACACCTTTACAACCTGCCTCGGTGTTCTGCCAGATGGATGTGAGAGGCGGGTTGCTCTGGGCTGGCCAGAGAGGGAAAGCGGGGAGTTGGGGGTGGGGAGGGAATGGCCGGATGTTGTGGGTGGTCTTGCTCCCCACCCTCCCCCCTCCCAACTGTCCCCACCACCATCACCCCAGGGATTCGATGGGACCGTGTGATGGACTGGCCAGCTTGCAGCAGGGATCTCCCAGTTGGACGGTGGAAAGTGCTAGCATGGGCAGGAGTCATAGGATGTGGAGCACCAGAGCTCATCGCAGAGCGGGTTGTCATCATCCTCCATCCCATGGACCAGACCCGGTGTTACTGCCAACGCAGAGCCCCCATCCTGTAGAGCGGAAGGGATGTATCATAGAACATAGAACATAGAAAATACAGCACAGAACAGGCCCTTCGGCCTACGATGTTGTGCCGAACCTTTGTCCTAGATTAATCATAGATTATCATTGAATTTACAGTGCAGAAGGAGGCCATTCGGCCCTTTGAGTCTGCACCGGCTCTTGGAAAGAGCACCCTACCCAAACTCAACACCTCCACCCAACACCAAGGGCAATTTGGACATTAAGGGCAATTTATCATTGGCCAATTCACCTAACCCGCACATCTTTGGACTGTGGGAGGAAACCGGAGCACCCGGAGGAAACCCACGCAGACACGGGGAGGACGTGCAGACTCCGCACAGACAGTGACCCAAGCCGGAATCGAACCTGGGACCCTGGAGCTGTGAAGCAATTGTGCTATCCACAATGCTACCGTGCTGCCCTCAAGAACAAATAAATCTACACTATATCATTTTACCGTAATCCATGTACCTATCCAATAGCTGCTTGAAGGTCCCTAATGTTTCCGATTCAACTACTTCCACAGGCAGTGCATTCCATGCCCCCACTACTCTCTGGGTAAAGAACCTACCTCTGATATCCCTCCTATATCTTCCACCTTAAATTTATGTCCCCTTGTAATGGTTTGTTCCACCCGGGGAAAAAGTCTCTGACTGTCTACTCTATCTATTCCCCTGATCATCTTATAAACCTCTATCAAGTCGCCCCTCATCCTTCTCCGTTCTAATGAGAAAAGGCCTAGCACCCTCAACCTTTCCTCGTAAGACCTACTCTCCATTCCAGGCAACATCCTGGTAAATCTTCTTTGCACCTTTTCCAAAGCTTCCACATCCTTCCTAAAATGAGGCGGCCAGAACTGTACACAGTACTCCAAATGTGGCCTTACCAAAGTTTTGTAAAGCTGCATCATCACCTCACGGCTCTTAAATTCAATCCCTCTGTTAATGAACCCGAGCACACCATAGGCCTTCTTCACAGCTCTATCCACTTGAGTGGCAACTTTCAAAGATGTATGAACATAGACCCCAAGATCTCTCTGCTCCTCCACATTGCCAAGAACTCTACCGTTAACCCTGTATTCCGCATTCATATTTGTCCTTCCAAAATGGACAACCTCACACTTTTCAGGGTTAAACTCCATCTGCCACTTCTCAGCCCAGCTCTGCATCCTATCTATGTCTCTTTGCAGCCGACAACAGCCCTCCTTACTATCCACAACTCCACCAATCATGGAGGGGGTTGCAAGCTGGAGGGGTGGCCGGGAGGGGGTCGTGTCCATGACCCTGGCAAGTTTTCCCTCCCCACCTAATCAGTGAACCTGGAGGCGATCAGAGCGTCCCGTACGCGTTGGCCCAGGGGCACACGTTGTGCAGCCTCCCATGCCCGCCTGGGTCATCCGCGCCCTCCACACCATCCACCTCATCAGAGGAGCCTCCTCCTCCAGCACATCGCCCTCTGCTGTGCGATATTGTGGAGGACGCAGCAGGCCACCGCGACCCACGATGTGGGCGACCCTCTAAGCATCATACTGGAGTACCCTCCAGAGCGGTCCAAGCACATGAACCGCATCTTCAGGAGGCCGAAGCACTGCTCGCTCACGTTCCTGGTCGCTGTATGGGCGTCATTGTTGCGGGTCTTTGCGTCAGTAGGTGGCCTCCGGATATGCGTCATCAGCCATGACTGCAGCGGATAACTCCTGTTGCCCAGGAACCAACCACTCAGCCAGCATTGGGGGGGCCTTGAACATGTCAGGAATCGTCGAGTGTTCCAGGATGAAGGCGTCGTGCACACTGCCCGGGTATCGGGCATTGTGCGAGCTGATGGTCACATATCAGCTGCACGTTCATCGGGTGGTACCCCTTTCAGTTTGTGTAGAATGCCCTGTCATCTGCAGGAGCTCGTAAGGGGACATTGCATCCCATCCACCACCCCTAGTCCCGGGCATGTCGACTGGGCATATGAGGCATCTGTGATGGTGCGGATGCACCTGTGCACCGTGATCTGTGAGATCCCGGAAAGGTTCTGGAAGGACCCCATCACATAAACGTTTCAGGGGACGGTCACCTTGTCAGCCAATGGGAGCGGGTGTCCTCCTCCATAACCCCGCCATGCCAGTTGCGCCATCATCTGGCAGATATGTCGCACTACCTTCCTGCTCAGCTGGCATGTCCGGTCCGGCAGGTCCTCGAATGACAGGCGGTGCCGATACACACGAGGGTTCTTGCGGCGCCTCCTTTGCACCTATGCGGCCTGCTGGGTGGCCGGCTCCCCATCCTGGGCGGCTGCCTCCTGTTCTTCTGGGGCAGGCTCTGCTGCTGCAGCTTTCTCCTCTTCCTCGAGCAACTCCAGCTCGTACAGCCACAGGGCATCCCCTAGGGCTGCGGTGACTAGCAGGAAGGCTACCATTGCTGGTTGAATTCCAATATCCATTGTCTGCAGAGGGTGAAAGACTGACGGGTTGGCATGGTGCGTACCCCATGCCCAACCAGGTCCACCAGGCTACATAGTGGCCCTGATTGGCACTGCAGGCTCTGCCCTCGCATTTTACCCAACCTCCAGCTCCGCACCCCTGCCCCCATTGTTGCCCAGCACTGTGGGGGCCTCTGGCCCTGGCGCCCGTCCCTGCTGCCAGTGGCTGGCGCTCCAATTGCCAGAGGTACGCTCTGTGGACTCCGCCTGCTGCCACTGTAGGGGCTACATTGGGCATTGCCCTTGAGTGGGCTGATGTCCCGCCGGCGGGTGGGGGGCAGTATGGTGAAGGGTAGAGTGCGGGTTGGGGGTGTGGGGCACCCATACAGCCGGTGTCACTCTGCAGTACTAGGGACCAAGGTGGGTGGTCAGTGGGATGCGCAGCAAGATGGCTGTCTTGCAGGCCGCAGCAATTGCGGTCCGTGTCTGGGCACCGCCCAAGTCCATGGGGGGGGGGGGATCACCCCAGCCCCACGGCGCATTCCCCTTTCCCCCCCCAGCCCCGAAACGTGTCCAGCCTGGCAGTCCATAGTCACTCCTCCATGTGTCCTACTCCCTCTCTCTCCCTCAGCAGCCACAAAGGCCGGTTTCACGATTTTTGAAAGGACAAGTGAACATCGGGAACTCGGCCCATCGGAGGAGGAGAAAGGCAGAGGCCATGGACAATACCGTGTCGGGCCGGTTAATGATATGCAAACGGTGTTTACTGTATGTGCGTTCCGGACCACATTGGCGGCGCAGTCGAGGTGACGGAGAATCACGATTTGGTGTCAAATCGGCACCCGCCGTGATTTCGGCATCGGAACCGATTCTCCGCCCAATCGCGTTTCCCAATTTCGGCGTTAGCCAATGGAGAATCCTGCCCATTGTTTTTCTGTTGACAAAACACGATCCACGTAACCAGTTCCTTTTTGCCTTTACTGTTGTTGCGCTTTTCTTGCTGCCAACATTGTAAACCTTGCATAACTAGTAAGGGTAAATACTATCTTGCATCCCTTCAGTCTGTTTACCAAGAATAAGGGAAGGATTAGCAGCAGGAGATAAATCAGAAACAACTTTTTAATTATTTTTACATGTTACATGTCCTGCCTCTTTCCCCGTCAACTAAAATATTAACCAGAAGATACAAGCAGGACTGCCCCATCTGGTACATCGTCTAACACAAATGATGTTACTCTGGGTAAATTGTCCGTAATTCCTTAAACCTTCAAAGATCTTGGACTGCCCACGATCCTAGATTACCAAAGAACTTCTCTTGGGATTGGAATATAGTTTTTTTTTAAATTGGGGCAGCGATTGCAATTCCCTCTGATTTTAAACATAATTGAATTTAGGATTATTTGTTCAATAGTAACAGTGTAATGCTATAATTGTGGATAAGGCACAAATTCATACTAACAGGAGAGGAGTACTGACAGGACCCAGAGACAGAATGTGGCCTGGATTAGGATGAACTATGTGAAGTGATCATGTTCCACCTTCATTGCTAGTGTAAAGGTGAAGCTAGAGAGCTAGTACCTGACACTACGGAAGTTTTTTGGAAGTTTTTGGAAAGATCCTTTTTTTGGGTTGGGTAGAGTGTAAAATTCCTGTAAGTGCTGAGATATTTTAAAGTATAGTAAATAAAACTATTGTGGATTTAAAGCTCATGCAATCTCTGCAGTGCTCTGAGACAAATCAGAAGTAAGCAAACTTGCAAATATATAATCAGGATTCATTGCTTGGAAAGCAATATAGACCAAAGTTTGGTTAAATGCGCTGCACGTTATGGTGATGTGTTATTATTTTGAACATGGGAACAGGAGTAATCTGTTTAGCTCCTCAAGCTTTTTTCGATTACTCAAATATAGACATTTATGCTGATGGCAAAACTTTTTATGTTAAATTGTGCTATTTAGACATCAAATTGCAAAGTACACGAAGAGTTCAGGAACCTGCAGATTTTGTTGTCAGATACTACATTGAAAAAATATTTGTCCAATCAATTGCTGTGCAAACATGTCGGGGACGATTTTGAGACCTCGCTCTTCATCTGTGAGGAAGTGGGTATGGGCTCAAAATCTGGAGAGAAGATTCTCTCCGGCATGATTGGCTTTGGAATTTTACACCCCCCAACCCCCGCGACCCCCCCCCCCCCACCCCCCCCACCCAGCACTTGCCAGTGGAGTAGTACGAATCTCACGGCGTGAGTCTGGGAACCTCATTTTAACACATCAGCATGTCATTAGTGAAAACTCTCACCAGACCTTCGCCCTCCCCTCACGGAATCTTGACCCGGTCATGCGCCATCATTTACATCAAGTCTACCCTGGCATGAGGCACTTGAGGGTCTCCCTTCAGAGGCACAGAGGTAAGCAGAGCCCCAGGGAACCAGGCACAGATTAGCACTGTCAGGTGCAGCCTGGCAGTGGCAACCAGGCAGTGCCTACCTTGCAGTACCAACCTGTGCCATGGGGCAGTGCCAGGGGACCTGAGTGGGCACCCCATGGGGGGGGGGCGGTGTGCGTATATGTAGGTGGATGGGAGGTTAGGGTTAGAGCGGACATGGGGGAGGGGGAGGCTGCCGCCGATGGCTGCCATGGGGCGATGGGTGGGAATCTTTTGGGATGTTATGAGTTAAAACATTATTCTGATAAGCAGGAAATTGGAGGTGATGTATGCATGGATGGCGAGGTCTTTGTAGTTGAAGAGATCAGAGAACATACGGCTTTGTAAATGAACAAAACTGTTTCTCAATTATCAATTAATTCAAACGCTAAAGGGTTTCTATGATGTTAGGTTACAATTGGATATTATGGCTAAATACAGACAACTGTGATTAAATATTGTTAATTACTGTTGACTCAGGAGCTGCTCGATATGGAACTGTCCTCTGTGCTTGCTGTCAAGATGCCCCTCTCTTTGTTTCTATGCTGTCCAGGAGAATACATTCTGTCTTCCAGTGGATGTCTTCCAGTGACCTACTCCTGTCGCCACGCCACCTGTGGCCAGATGCTAGAATGCATCCCATGTGGCCTCTCTTCCAGTGACCTACTCCTGTTGCCACACCATCTGTGGTCGGATACTAGAATACTAATCTATACATACAGGAACTAATGTTTGTATGTGGCTTCGATATTATATTATATCCATAGATGATAGTTCATCACACCCTCCTCTTTTTCAAAATGATTGTTAAATCATTGATATGCACATATGAGCTATTTACAGATACATGAATTTTAAATGGGTCAGATTGAATGCATGCAAATTTTAAACGTCCTTCATTTTAAAAAGTCTGTATCAGTCTCTTGGCTGATTCTGCTGTTTCACCACCTTCGATGTGCAGGGTGTTCTTTGTCATGAGCTAGTGGTGTTTAAATGTCTTCCCGGCTTTTGCTGCCAGCGCAACTTCCCGATTAGGTTTTGAAGGAAGTGGCTCCGTTTTATTTGGCTTCAGGGATTTCCTTGCTATACCAGGGCTCACCATTATGCTGTTCAGTATCAGCTGGTGTCCATGTGCTGCAAGGGATATCGGCTGGTGTCCATGTGCTGCAAGGGCTATCAGCTGGTGTCCATGTGCTGCAAGGGATATCGGCTGGTGTCCATGTGCTGCAAGGGATATCGACTGGTGTCCATGTGCTGCAAGGGCTATCAGCTGGTGTCCATGTGCTGCAAGGGATATCGGCTGGTGTCCATGTGCTGCAAGAGATATCGGCTGGTGTCCATGTGCTGCAAGGGATATCGGCTGGTGTCCATGTGCTGCAAGGGCTATCAGCTGGTGTCCATGTGCTGCAAGGGATATCAGATGGTGTCCATGAGCTGTAAGGGATATTGGCTGGTGTCTATGTGCTGCAAGGGATATTGGCTGGTGTCTATGTGCTGCAAGGGATATCGGCTGGTGTCCATGAGCTGTAAGGGATATCGGCTGGTGTCCATGTGCTGCAAGGGATATCGGCTGGTGTCCATGTGCTACAAGGGATATCAGCTGGTGTCCATGTGCTGCAAGGGATATTGGCTGGTGTCCATGTGCTGCAAGGGATATCAGCTGGTGTCCATGTGCTGCAAGGGATATTGGCTGGTGTCCATGTGCTGCAAGGGATATCGGCCCGTGTCCATGTGCTGGAAGAGCTATCGGCTCATGTCCAGATGCTGCAAGGGCTATCGGCTGGTGTCTATGTGCTGCAAGGGATATTGGCTGGTGTCCATGTGATGCAAGGGATATCGGCCCGTGTCCATGTGCTGCAAGGGATATCGGCCGGTGTCCATGTGCTGCAAGGGATATCGGCCCGTGTCCATGTGCTGCAAGGGATATCGGCTGGTGTCCATTTGCTGCAAGGGATATCGGCTGGTGTCCATGTGCTGCAAGAGATATCGGCTGGTGTCCCTGTGCTGCAAGGGATATCGGCTGCTGTCCATGTGCTGCAAGGGATATCGGCTGGTGTCCCTGTGCTGCAAGGGCTATCGGCTCATGTCCATATGCTGCAAGGGCTGTCGGCTTGTGTCCATGTGCTGTAAGGGCTATCGGCTGGAATCTATGTGCTTCAAGGGATATCGGCTGGTGTCCATGTGCTTCAAGGGATATCAGCTGGTGTCCATGTGCTGCAAGGGATATTGGCTGGTGTACATGTGCTGCAAGGGATATCGGCCCGTGTCCATGTGCTGCAAGAGCTATCGGCTCATGTCCATATGCTGCAAGGGCTATCGGTTGGTGTCCATGTGATGCAAGGGATATCGGCCCGTGTCCATGTGCTGCAAGGAATGTCGGCTGGTGTCCATGTGCTGCAAGGGATATCGGCTGGTGTCCATGTGCTGCATGGGATATCGGCTGGTGTCCATTTGCTGCAAGGGATATCGGCTGGTGTCCATGTGCTGCAAGGGATATCGGCCGGTGTCCATGTGCTGCATGGGATATCGGCTGGTGTCCATTTGCTGCAAGGGATATCGGCTGGTGTCCATGTGCTGCAAGGGATATCGGCTGGTGTCGCTGTGCTGCAAGGGATATCGGCTGGTGTCCATGTGCTGCAAGTGATATCGGCTGGTGTCCCAGTGCTGCAAGGGCTATCGGCTCATGTCCATATGCTGCAAGGGCTGTCGGCCTGTATCCATGAGCTGCAAGGGATATCGACTGGTGTCCATGTGCTGCAAGGGATATCGGCTCGTGTCCATGTGCTGCAAGGGATATCGGCTGGTGTCCATGTGCTGCAAGGGATATCGGCTGGTGTCTATGTGCTGCAAGGGATATCGGCTCGTGTCCATGTGCTGCAAGGGATATCGGCTGGTGTCCATGTGCTGCAAGGGATATCGGCTGGTGTTCATGTGCTGCAAGGGATGTCGGCTGGTGTCCATGTGCTGCAAGGGATGTCGGCTCGTGTCCATATGCTGCAAGGGATATCAGCTCGTGTTCATGTGCTGCAAGGGATATCGGCTCGTGTCCATGTGCTGCAAGGGATATCGGCTGGTGTCTATGTGCGGCAAGGGATATCGGCTGGTGTCCATGTGCTGCAAGGGATATCGGCTGGTGTCCATGTGCTGGAAGGGCTATCGGCGCGTGTCCATGTGCTGCAAGGGATATCGGCTGGCGTCCATATGCTGCAAGGGCTATCGGCGCGTGTCCATGTGCTGCAAGGGATATCGGCTGGCGTCCATATGCTGCAAGGGCTATCGGCGCGTGTCCATGTGCTGCAAGAGCTACCGGCTCATGTCCAGATGCTGCAAGGGCTATCGGCTGGTGTCTATGTGCTGCAACGGATATTGGCTGGTGTCCATGTGATGCAAGGGATATCGGCCCGTGTCCATGTGCTGCAAGGGATATCGGCTGGTGTCCATGTGCTGCAAGGGATATCGGCACGTGTCCATGTGCTGCAAGGGATATCGGCTGGTGTCCATTTGCTGCAAGGGATATCGGCTGGTGTCCATGTGCTGCAAGGGATATCGGCTGGTGTCCCTGTGCTGCAAGGGATATCGGCTGCTGTCCATGTGCTGCAAGGGATATCGGCTGGTGTCCCTGTGCTGCAAGGGCTATCGGCTCATGTCCATATGCTGCAAGGGCTGTCGGCTTGTGTCCATGTGCTGCAAGGGCTATCGGCTGGAATCTATGTGCTGCAAGGGATATTGGCTGGTGTCTATGTGCTGCAAGGGCTGTCGGCTCGTGTCCATGTGCTGCAAGGGCTATCGGCTGGTATCTATGTGCTTCAAGGGATATTGGCTGGTGTCTATGTGCTGCAAGGGATATCGGCTCATGTCCATGTGCTGCAAGGGATGCTGGCTGGTGTCCATATGCTGCAAGGGCTACTGGCCCGTGTCCATGTGCTGCAAGGGCTATCGGCTCGTGTCCATGTGCTGCATGGGATATCGGCTCGTGTCCATGAGCTGCAAGGGATATTGGCTGGTGTCCATGTTCTGCAAGGGATATTGGCTGGTGTCTATGTGCTGCAAGGGATATCGGCTGGTGTCCATGTGTTGCAAGGGATATCGGCTGGTGTCCATGTGCAGCAAGGGATATCGGCTGGTGTCCATGTGCTGCAAGGGATATCGGCTGGTGTCCATGTGCTGCAAGGGTTTTCGGCTGGTGTCCATGTGCTGCAAGGGATATCGGCTGGTGTCCATGTGCTGCAAGGGATATCGGCTGGTGTCCATGTGCTTCAAGGGATATCAGCTGGTATCCATGTGCTGCAAGGGATATTGGCTGGTGTACATGTGCTGCAAGGGATATCGGCCCGTGTCCATGTGCTGCAAGAGCTATCGGCCCATGTCCATATGCTGCAAGGGCTATCGGTTGGTGTTTATGTGCTGCAACGGATATTGGCTGGTGTCCATGTGATGCAAGGGATATCGGCCCGTGTCCATGTGCTGCAAGGGATATCGGCTGGTGTCCATGTGCTGCAAGGGATATCGGCCGGTGTCCATGTGCTGCAAGGGATATCGGTTGGTGTCCATTTGCTGCAAGGGATATCGGCTGGTGTCCCTCTGCTGCAAGGGATATCGGCTGGTGTCTATGTGCTGCAAGGGATATCGGCTCGTGTCCATGTGCTGCAAGGGATATCGGCTGGTGTCCATGTGCTGCAAGGGATATCGTACCGTGTCCATGTGCTGCAAGGGATGTCGGCTGGTGTCCATGTGCTGCAGGGATATTGGCTGGTGTCTATGTGCTGCAAGGGCCATCGGCTTGTGTCCATGTGCTGCAAGGGATGTCGGCTCGTGTCAATATGCTGCAAGGGATATCAGCTCGTGTTCATGTGCGGCAAGGGATATCGGCTGATGTCCATGTGCTGCAAGGGATATCGGCTGGCGTCCATATGCTGCAAGGGCTATCAGCTCGTGTCCATGTGCTGCAAGGGATATCGGCTGGCGTCCATATGCTGCAAGGGCTATCGGCGCGTGTCCATGTGCTGCAAGAGCTATCGGCTCATGTCCAGATGCTGCAAGGGCTATCGGCTGGTGTCTTTGTGCTGCAACGGATATTGGCTGGTGTCCATTTGCTGCAAGGGATATCGGCTGGTGTCCATGTGCTGCAAGGGATATCGGCTGGTGTCCCTGTGCTGCAAGGGATATCGGCTGCTGTCCATGTGGTGCAAGGGATATCGGCTGGTGTCCCTGTGCTGCAAGGGCTATCGGCTCATGTCCATATGCTGCAAGGGCTGTCGGCTTGTGTCCATGTGCTGCAAGGGCTATCGGCTGGAATCTATGTGCTGCAAGGGATATTGGCTGGTGTCTATGTGCTGCAAGGGCTGTCGGCTCGTGTCCATGTGCTGCAAGGGCTATCGGCTGGTATCTATGTGCTTCAAGGGATATTGGCTGGTGTCTATGTGCTGCAAGGGATATCGGCTCATGTCCATGTGCTGCAAGGGATGCTGTCTGGTGTCCATATGCTGCAAGGGCTACTGGCCCGTGTCCATGTGCTGCAAGGGATATCGGCTCGTGTCCATGTGCTGCATGGGATATCGGCTCGTGTGCATGAGCTGCAAGGGATATTGGCTGGTGTCCATGTGCTGCAAGGGATATCGGCTGGTGTCCATGTGCTGCAAGGGATATCGGCTGGTGTCCATGTGCTTCAAGGGATATCAGCTGGTGTCCATGTGCTGCAAGGGATATTGGCTGGTGTACATGTGCTGCAAGGGATATCGGCCCGTGTCCATGTGCTGCAAGAGCTATCGGCCCATGTCCATATGCTGCAAGGGCTATCGGTTGGTGTCTATGTGCTGGAAGGGATATTGGCTGGTGTCCATGTGATGCAAGGGATATCGGCCCGTGTCCATGTGCTGCAAGGGATGTCGGCTGGTGCCCATGTGCTGCAAGGGATATTGGCTGGTGTCCATGTGCTGCAAGGGATATCGGCTGGTGTCCATTTGCTGCAAGGGATATCGGCTGGTGTCCATGTGCTGCAAGGGATATCGGCTGGTGTCGCTGTGCTGCAAGGGATATCGGCTGGTGTCCATGTGCTGCAAGGGATATCGGCTGGTGTCCCTGTGCTGCAAGGGCTATCGGCTCATGTCCATATGCTGCAAGGGCTATCGGCTGGTATCTATGTGCTTCAAGGGATATTGGCTGGTGTCTATGTGCTGCAAGGGATATCGGCTCATGTCCATGTGCTGCAAGGGATGCTGGCTGGTGTCCATATGCTGCAAGGGCTACTGGCCCGTGTCCATGTGCTGCAAGGGCTATCGGCTCGTGTCCAGTGTTGCATGGGATATCGGCTCGTGTCCATGAGCTGCAAGGGATATTGGCTGGTGTCCATGTGCTGCAAGGGATATCGGCTGGTGTCCATGTGTTGCAAGGGATATCGGCTGGTGTCCATGTGCAGCAAGGGATATCGGCTGGTGTCCATGTGCTGCAAGGGATATCGGCTGGTGTCCATGTGCTGCAAGGGATATCGGCTGGTGTCCATGTGCTGCAAGGGATATCGGCTGGTGTCCATGTGCTGCAAGGGATATCGGCTGGTGTCCATGTGCTTCAAGGGATATCAGCTGGTGTCCATGTGCTGCAAGGGATATTGGCTGGTGTACATGTGCTGCAAGGGATATCGGCCCGTGTCCATGTGCTGCAAGAGCTATCGGCCCATGTCCATATGCTGCAAGGGCTATCGGTTGGTGTCTATGTGCTGCAAGGGATATTGGCTGGTGTCCATGTGATGCAAGGGATATCGGCCCGTGTCCATGTGCTGCAAGGGATATCGGCTGGTGTCCCTCTGCTGCAAGGGATATCGGCTGGTGTCTATGTGCTGCAAGGGATATCGGCTCGTGTCCATGTGCTGCAAGGGATATCGGCTGGTGTCCATGTGCTGCAAGGGATATCGTACCGTGTCCATGTGCTGCAAGGGATGTCGGCTGGTGTCCATGTGCTGCAGGGATATTGGCTGGTGTCTATGTGCTGCAAGGGCTGTCGGCTTGTGTCCATGTGCTGCAAGGGATGTCGGCTCGTGTCAATATGCTGCAAGGGATATCAGCTCGTGTTCATGTGCTGCAAGGGATATCGGCTCGTGTCCATGTGCTGCAAGGGATATCGGCTGGTGTCTATGTGCGGCAAGGGATATCGGCTGATGTCCATGTGCTGCAAGGGATATCGGCTGGCGTCCATATCCTGCAAGGGCTATCGGCTCGTGTCCATGTGCTGCAAGGGATATCGGCTGGCGTCCATATGCTGCAAGGGCTATCGGCGCGTGTCCAGATGCTGCAAGGGCTATCGGCTGGTGTCTATGTGCTGCAACGGATATTGGCTGGTGTCCATGTGATGCAAGGGATATTGGCCCGTGTCCATGTGCTGCAAGGGATATCGGCTGCTGTCCATGTGCTGCAAGGGATATCAGCACGTGTCCATATGCTGCAAGGGATATCGGCTGGTGTCCATTTGCTGCAAGGGATATCGGCTGGTGTCCATGTGCTGCAAGGGATATCGGCTGGTGTCCCTGTGCTGCAAGGGATATCGGCTGCTGTCCATGTGCTGCAAGGGATATCGGCTGGTGTCCCTGTGCTGCAAGGGCTATCGGCTCATGTCCATATGCTGCAAGGGCTGTCGGCTTGTGTCCATGTGCTGCAAGGGCTATCGGCTGGAATCTATGTGCTGCAAGGGATATTGGCTGGTGTCTATGTGCTGCAAGGGCTGTCGGCTCGTGTCCATGTGCTGCAAGGGCTATCGGCTGGTATCTATGTGCTTCAAGGGATATTGGCTGGTGTCTATGTGCTGCAAGGGATATCGGCTCATGTCCATGTGCTGCAAGGGATGCTGGCTGGTGTCCATATGCTGCAAGGGCTACTGGCCCGTGTCCATGTGCTGCAAGGGCTATCGGCTCGTGTCCATGTGCTGCATGGGATATCGGCTCATGTCCATGAGCTGCAAGGGATATTGGCTGGTGTCCATGTGCTGCAAGGGATATCGGCTGGTGTCCATGTGCTGCAAGGGATATCAGCCCGTGTGCATGTGCTGCAAGAGCTATCGGCCCATGTCCATATGCTGCAAGGGCTATCGGTTGGTGTCTATGTGCTGCAAGGGATATTGGCTGGTGTCCATGTGATGCAAGGGTTATCGGCCCGTGTTCATGTGCTGCAAGGGATGTCGGCTGGTGCCCATGTGCTGCAAGGGATATTGGCTGGTGTCCATGTGCTGCAAGGGATATCGGCTGGTGTCCATTTGCTGCAAGGGATATCGGCTGGTGTCCATGTGCTGCAAGGGATATCGGCTGGTGTCGCTGTGCTACAAGGGATATCGGCTGGTGTCCATGTGCTGCAAGGGATATCGGCTGGTGTCCCTGTGCTGCAAGGGCTATCGGCTCATGTCCATGTGCTGCAAGGGCTGTCGGCCTGTATCCATGAGCTGCAAGGGCTATCGGCTGGTATCTATGTGCTGCAAGGGATATTGGCTGGTGTCTATGTGCTGCAAGGGATATCGGCTGGTGTCCATGTGCTGCAAGGGATATCGGCTGGTGTCCATGTGCTGCAAGGGATATCGGCCCGTGTTCATGTGCTGCAAGGGATGTCGGCTGGTGTCCATGTGCTGCAGGGATATTGGCTGGTGTCTATGTGCTGCAAGGGCTATCGGCTTGTGTCCATGTGCTGCAAGGGATGTCGGCTCGTGTCCATATGCTGCAAGGGATATCAGCTCGTGTTCATGTGCTGCAAGGGATATCGGCTCGTGTCCATGTGCTGCAAGGGATATCGGCTGGTGTCTATGTGCGGCAAGGGATATCGGCTGATGTCCATGTGCTGCAAGGGATATCGGCTGGCGTCCATATGCTGCAAGGGCTATCGGCTCGTGTCCATGTGCTGCAAGGGATATCGGTTGGCGTCCATATGCTGCAAGGGCTTGCGGCGCGTGTCCATGTGCTGCAAGAGCTATCGGCTCATGTCCAGATGCTGCAAGGGCTATCGGCTGGTGTCTATGTGCTGCAACGGATATTGGCTGGTGTCCATGTGATGCAAGGGATATCGGCCCGTGTCCATGTGCTGCAAGGGATATCGGCTGCTGTCCATGTGCTGCAAGGGATATCGGCACGTGTCCATGCGCTGCAAGGGATATCGGCTGGTGTCCATTTGCTGCAAGGGATATCGGCTGGTGTCCATGTGCTGCAAGGGATATCGGCTGGTGTCCCTGTGCTGCAAGGGATATCGGCTGCTGTCCATGTGCTGCAAGGGATATCGGCTGGTGTCCCTGTGCTGCAAGGGCTATCGGCTCATGTCCATATGCTGCAAGGGCTGTCGGCTTGTGTCCATGTGCTGCAAGGGCTATCGGCTGGAATCTATGTGCTGCAAGGGATATTGGCTGGTGTCTATGTGCTGCAAGGGCTGTCGGCTCGTGTCCATGTGCTGCAAGGGCTATCGGCTGGTATCTATGTGCTTCAAGGGATATTGGCTGGTGTCTATGTGCTGCAAGGGTTATCGGCTCAAGTCCATGTGCTGCAAGGGATGCTGGCTCGTGTCCATATGCTGCAAGGGCTACTGGCCCGTGTCCATGTGCTGCAAGGGCTATCGGCTCGTGTCCATGTGCTGCATGGGATATCGGCTCGTGTCCATGAGCTGCAAGGGATATTGGCTGGTGTCCATGTGCTGCAAGGGATATCGGCTGGTGTCCATGTGTTGCAAGGGATATCGGCTGGTGTCCATGTGCTGCAAGGGATATCGGCTGGTGTCCATGTGCTGCAAGGGATATCGGCTGGTGTCCATGTGCTGCAAGGGATATCGGCTGGTGTCCATGTGCTGCAAGGGATATCGGCTGGTGTCCATGTACTGCAAGGGATATCAGCTGGTGTACATGTGCTGCAAGGGATATCGGCCCGTGTCCATGTGCTGCAAGAGCTATCGGCCCATGTCCATATGCTGCAAGGGCTATCGGTTGGTGTCTATGTGCTGCAAGGGATATTGGCTGGTGTCCATGTGATGCAAGGGATATTGGCCCGTGTCCATGTGCTGCAAGGGATGTCGGCTGGTGCCCATGTGCTGCAAGGGATATTGGCTGGTGTCCATGTGATGCAAGGGATATCGGCCCGTGTCCATGTGCTGCAAGGGATATCGGCTGGTGTCCATGTGCTGCAAGGGATATCGGCCGGTGTCCATGTGCTGCAAGGGATATCGGTTGGTGTCCATTTGCTGCAAGGGATATTGGCTGGTGTCCATGTGCTGCAAGGGATATCGGCTGGTGTCCCTCTGCTGCAAGGGATATCGGCTGGTGTCCATGTGCTGCAAGGGATATCGTAACGTGTCCATGTGCTGCAAGGGATGTCGGCTGGTGTCCATGTGCTGCAGGGATATTGGCTGGTGTCTATGTGCTGCAAGGGCTATCGGCTTGTGTCCATGTGCTGCAAGGGATGTCGGCTCGTGTCCATATGCTGCAAGGGATATCAGCTCGTGTTCATGTGCTGCAAGGGATATCGGCTCGTGTCCATGTGCTGCAAGGGATATCGGCTGGTGTCTATGTGCGGCAAGGGATATCGGCTGATGTCCATGTGCTGCAAGGGATATCGGCTGGCGTCCATATGCTGCAAGGGCTTTCGGCTCGTGTCCATGTGCTGCAAGGGATATCGGCTGGCGTCCATATGCTGCAAGGGCTATCGGCGCGTGTCCATGTGCTGCAAGAGCTATCGGCTCATGTCCAGATGCTGCAAGGGCTATCGGCTGGTGTCTATGTGCTGCAACGGATATTGGCTGGTGTCCATGTGATGCAAGGGATATCGGCCCGTGTCCATGTGCTGCAAGGGATATCGGCTGCTGTCCATGTGCTGCAAGGGATATCAGCACGTGTCCATGTGCTGCAAGGGATATCGGCTGGTGTCCATTTGCTGCAAGGGATATCGGCTGGTGTCCATGTGCTGCAAGGGATATCGGCTGGTGTCCCTGTGCTGCAAGGGATATCGGCTGCTGTCCATGTGCTGCAACGGATATCGGCTGGTGTCCCTGTGCTGCAAGGGCTATCGGCTCATGTCCATATGCTGCAAGGGCTGTCGGCTTGTGTCCATGTGCTGCAAGGGCTATCGGCTGGAATCTATGTGCTGCAAGGGATATTGGCTGGTGTCTATGTGCTGCAAGGGCTGTCGGCTCATGTCCATGTGCTGCAAGGGCTACTGGCCTGTGTCCATGTGCTGCAAGGGCTATCGGCTCGTGTCCATGTGCTGCATGGGATATCGGCTCGTGTCCATGAGCTGCAAGGGATATTGGCTGGTGTCCATGTGCTGCAAGGGATATCGGCTGGTGTCCATGTGTTGCAAGGGATATCGGCTGGTGTCCATGTGCAGCAAGGGATATCGGCTGGTGTCCATGTGCTGCAAGGGATATCGGCCCATGTCCATGTGCTGCAAGGGCTATCGGCTCGTGTCCATGAGCTGCAAGGGATATTGGCTGGTGTCCATGTGCTGCAAGGGATATCGGCTGGTGTCCATGTGTTGCAAGGGATATCGGCTGGTGTCCATGTGCTGCAAGGGATATCGGCTGGTGTCCATGTGCTGCAAGGGATATCGGCTGGTGTCCATGTGCTGCAAGGGATATCGGCTGGTGTCCATGTGCTGCAAGGGATATCGGCTGGTGTCCATGTGCTTCAAGGGATATCAGCTGGTGTCCATGTGCTGCAAGGGATATTGGCTGGTGTACATGTGCTGCAAGGGATATCGGCCCGTGTCCATGTGCTGCAAGGGATGTCGGCTGGTGCCCATGTGCTGCAAGGGATATTGGCTGGTGTCCATGTGATGCAAGGGATATCGGCCCGTGTCCATGTGCTGCAAGGGATATCGGCTGGTGTCCATGTGCTGCAAGGGATATCGGCCGGTGTCCATGTGCTGCAAGGGATATCGGTTGGTGTCCATTTGCTGCAAGGGATATCGGCTCGTGTCCATATGCTGCAAGGGCTATCGGCTCGTGTCCATGTGCTGCAAGAGATGTCGGCTGGTGTCCATGTGCTGCAAGTGCTATCGGCTCGTGTCCATGTGCTGCAACGGATAGCGGCTGGTGTCTATGTGCTGCAAGGGCTATCGGCTCGTGTCCATGTGCTGCAAGGGATATCGGCTCGTGTCCATGTGCTGCAAGGGCTATCGGCTCGTGTCCATGTGCTGCAAGGGATATCGGCTGGTGTCCATGTGCTGCAAGGGCTATCGGCTGGTGTCCCTGTGCTGCAAGGGATATCAGCTGGTGTCTATGTGCTGCAAGGGATATTGGCTGACCACCATCTTCAGCGCCTCCCAGACCACCCCCACTTGGACCTCCCCATTGTCATTAGCCTCCAGGTACCTCTCTGTGCACCCTCGGACCCGCCCGCTCACCTCCTCGTCCGCCAGCAACCTCACCGCTAAGCGCCACAGCGGGCGCTGGTCCCTCTTCTCCCTCAGCTTAAGGTCTACCCAATGCAGAGCGTGATCGGAAATGGCTATCGCTGAGTACTCAGTATCTTCCACTCTCGGAATCAGCGCCCGACTCATAACAAAAAAGTCAATCCGGGAATAGGCTTTGTGGACATGGGAGAAGAATGAAAATTCCCTGGCCCCCGGCCTCGCAAACCTCCATGGATCCACCCCTCCCATCTTGTCTATGAACCCCCTCAGCACTTTGGCCGCCGCCGGCCTCCTACCCGTCCTAGACCTGGAGCGATCTAGTGCCGGGTCCAGCACCGTGTTGAAATCTCCCCCCATTATCAGGCCCCCCGTCTCCAGGTCAGGAATCCGGCCCAACATACTCCGCATGAACCCCTCATCATCCCAATTCGGGGCGTATACATTGACCAACACCACCCGCCCCCCCTGCAGCTTGCCACTTACCATCACATACCTACTGCCAGTGTCTGCCACGATGCTCGACGCCTCGAACGACACTCTCTTCCCTACCAAGATCGCCACCCCCTGATTTTTTGCATCCATCCCCGAATGAAACATCTGGCCTACCCACCCCTTTCTCAACCTTACCTGATCCGCCACCCTCAGGTGCGTCTCCTGAATCATGGCCACATCCGTCTTCAGCCCCGTCAGGTGCGCGAAAACCCGGGCCCGCTTGACCGGCCCGTTCAGTCCCCTTACGTTCCAGGTTATCAGCCGGATCAGGGGGCTACCCGCCCGCCTCCCCCGCCGACTAGCCATATCCCCTCCTAGGCCAGCCACGTGCCTGTGCCCCCCGCACAGCCCGTTCCCCACAGCAGCAGACCCCCGCCCTGACCTCCTCTACTGACTCCAGCTCCCCCTTGACCATTCCAGCAGCAACCCGGTTCTCACCCCCCCCCCCCCCCCCCCCCCAGCGAGGTCCCCCACTAGCTGCATTGCTCCCCCCATTGTTCTCCCGTAAATCAGCCGACTCCTGCTGACCCCGGCCACTCCCGCCACTCCCTCAACCCCTCCCAGTGTGGAACTTCCCCTCCCCCCATTGCCCACCAGCAGGCTCTCCCCCTCCCCCTTCCACTCCCAGCGCGGGAAAAAACCTGCGCTTCCCTGTTGCGGCCCGCCCCCTTCCACTCTTAGCGCGGAAAAAAGCCCGCGCTTTCCACTTGCCCGGTCCCGCCTCCTCTGGCGCAGCTCCCTTTTCAGGCCCGGTCCCCTTGCCCCCAACTCAGGCCTCACCCCGCCCCCCCCCCCCCCCCCCCCCGTGGGGCCCCATCCCCCCCTGCCGGCCATCAACCCCCCAAGCCGTTTACCTGCCCCCCTCCACAAGCCCACCCGGCGGACCCAACTGAAACAGTGCCCAACCAACCCCCGAAATACAAAGAACCAAGAATGAACAAAGAACCCCTCCTCAAAATACATCAAAACAATCCCCAACCATCACGTCACCGCGGCCCCCCCCGCCCCTGACCCTCAGTCCGAGTCCAATTTTTCGGCCTGGACAAAGGCCCACGCCTCCTCCAGGGGCACAAAATAATGATGTCGGTCCTTATAGGTGACCCACAGACGCGCTGGCTGCAGCATGCCGAACTTCACCCCCCTCCTGTGCAGCACCGCCTTCACCCGATTGTACCTGGCCCTCTTTCTTCGCCACCTCCACGCTCCAATCTTGGTAGATCCGGACCTCCGCGTTCTCCCACCTGCTACTGCGCTCCTTCTTGGCCCACTTTAACACACACTCCCGATCAGCAAACCGGTGGAACCGCACCAGCACCGCCCGCGGCGGCTCGCTGGACCTGGCAGCACTCGGTAGGCCCCCTCCAGCTCCAGTGGCCCCGGGAAGGACCCTGCTCCCATCAGCCAATTCAGCATGGTGACCACGTAGGCCCGCACGTCACACCCCTCCATTCCCTCCGGGAGGCCCAGGATCTGCAGATTCTTCCGCCTCGACCGGTTCTCCATCTCCTCGAACCTCTCCTGCCATTTTTTATGGAGCGCCTCGTGCGCCTCCACCTTCACCGCTAGGCCTAGGATCTCATCTTTGTTCTCAGAGACCTTTTGCCGGACCTCCCGGATCGCCGCCCCTTGGGCCGTCTGGGTCTCCAGCAGCTTATCGATTTTCGCCTTCATCGGCTCCAGCAGATCCGCTTTCAGCTCCCTAAAGCAGCGCTGAAGAAACTCCTGCTGCTCCTTCGCCCACTGCATCCACGCTGCCTGGTCTCCACCTGCCGCCATCTTGGTCTTCCTCCCTCGCACCTTCATTTGCTTCACTGCCACTTTTTTGATTGCCCCACTCCTGGTCCAAGCCATACACTATTGGGGGAATGTTGCTGTCTCCTTCCCACACCGGGAAATGTCGAGAAAGCGCTGTTACGGGCACTAATAAGAGCCCAAAAGTCCGTTTCTAGCGGGAGCTGCCGAATGTGTGACTTAGCTCTGCAAAGCCGCAACCGGAAGTCATTTTATAAAATTCTACTGCGAAGCCTTCTGGGTCCGGGGCCTTCCCTGTCTGCATCATCCCCATACCGTCTATCATCTCCACCAGTCCAGTGGGTGCCCCCAGCCTCTCGACCAGGTCCTCCTCCACCTTGGGGAACTCCAACTCATCCAAAGATCGCCGCATTCCCTCTCCCCTCTGTAGCACCATCGATCACACACGAGGCGAGACGTAAAGAACTTCAATCGAGGCTTTATTGAGCAGACTTGTTCAGACACGTTCCCCAGCAGCTCACTCACAGAATGCAGCTGCGGGGATTACCCAGGTTCTTATATCCCTCCTATCTGGGTGGAGCCCAGTAGGTGGAGGATCCAATCGGGATCCAGCATCTGTCCTCCAATAGCTGCTCGGCATTCCTGGTGTACCGTATTACCCCTAATACATACCACCACACCCTCATTGGGGCTCCGATTCATATAACCTCTTGTAGAATTCCTCAAAAACCCCATTCACCCCCACCGGGTCCCAAAACTACCCTTCCCCTCCCATCCTTCGCCTTTCCGATCTCTCGTCGCCTGCTGCTTCCTGAGTTGGTGAACCAGCATCCTACTCGCCTTTCCCCCATACTCTTACACTGCCCCTCTGGCCCCCTCAACTGCCCCACTGCCTTCCCTGTAAAACACCAACCCGAACTTCATCTGGAGCTTCTGCCGCTCCTTTCATAGCCCAGCCTCTGGGGGCTCCGTGTACCTCTTATCCCCTCCTATTCACCTGCAGAATCTCATCCACCAGCCTAGTCATGTCTGCCCACTCCGTCTGATCCCTGTGCGCTCGGATCGCTATAAACTCCCCTCTGAACACTGCCTTAAGCGCCTCCCATAAAGTGGCGGCCGAAACCTCACCCATACCATTCAGCCCCACATACCCTCGAATAGCAGCGCTCACCCGCTCACACACCTCATCTGCTGGCAACCCTATGCCTCATCTCCACTGCGGGCGCTGGGCCCCCCACCCGGTCCACTTGCAAGTCCACCTAATGTGGCACGTGGTCAGAGACCACAACCACCGAATACCCGGATTCGACTACCCCCACTAGCAGAGTCTTCTCCACCGCAAAGTAACCCTGTGCACATGGGAGAAGTTCGAAAATGCATTCACTCTCGGTCTCCCAAACCTCCACGGGTCCACCCCCCCATGCGCATGCGCTCCATGAACCCCTTCAGCTCCTTCGCCACCGACGACACCCCTCTCCGACTGTTGACTTGACCAGTCCAATCTCAGCTCGATAACCGTATTTATGTCCCATCCCATAATCGGCCGGTGCGAGTCGAGGTCCGGGATCCTCCCCAACACAGGCCTCATAAACTCCACATCATCCCAATTTGGGGCATATACGTTCACCAAGGCCATTGACATCCCCTCCAATTTCCAGCTCACCATCACAAACCTGCTCCCCAAATCTGCCACTATATTCCCCACCTCAAACACTACCTGCTTATTTCTCAACACTGCCACCCGCAAACCCCCCCCCCCCCCCCAAACCCCCCCTCTTAATATCTAATTCTGAATGGAAGACTTGCTCCTTAGCCTAATCTGGTTCCCGATCTTCAAATGATTTTCCTGTAAAAATGCCACATCCACCTTTAAACTCCTCATGTGCGTGAACACGCGTGACCGTTTGACTGGCCTATTCCATGTGACCAGCCTGGTCAGAGGGCATCTGTCCTGCCGATCAATCATAGCCCTTCTTGGCCCAGCCCCCGGCACGCGTCATACAACCCTCCAGGCTTGCCCTCGGATATCCGCCGTCCCCAGCTACCTCCTTATTGAGTTTCCCCAGCTCCTCCCCACCCCATGTCAGCAGTTTCCCCCCCTTCCTTAAACAATACAACACTCCCATCCCGCTACATTTCACTAACCACCTGATCACCCCCCATTGCGCTCCCGTGAACTAGCCCTCCAGCTCGCCTGGCAGTCCCCGCCCATGGTGCCAAACCTCCTACCCCCCCACTGATTCCACTGCACCCCCGCCCCCCCCCCCCCCCGCTCGCACACTCCCATAGTGCAAACAACTATAACAACAATAAAAATGGTGCACTCACCCTCCACGGGCCTCCAGCATCCCACCAAAGAACCCCACAAGGAAGTAAAAACGACCCCTAAGAGAAAAGAGGTTCTCCCCTAACCACCACCCAAATAGATACAAAACAATAAGGCAAAATAAGGCAAAGAGAACCAACATTTCCTCACACCTCCTCCAAAGTTCATTGTCCTCCCTCTCCTGCCAGTTCATTGTCCCACAAAAACTCCATTGCCTCCTCCGGTGTTCCAAAATAATACTCGCGGCCGTCGTGGGTCACCCAGAGGCGGGTCGGGTACAGTAGTATCCGAAACTTCACCCTCTTCTTAAAGAGGGCAGTCCTGACTTGGTTCCGCACCCAGGTCCTGGTATACCCGAAGTTCATAGCCCTCCCAGGTACATCTCTTCGTCCGCCTGGTCCATGGCAAGTTCTTCTCTTTGTCCAAGAACCGATGTAGCTTCACCACCATCGCCCTCGGCGGCTCATTCGCCTGCAGCTTCCTCATAAGCGTCCTATGCGCCCGATCCAGGGGCCATTCAAAGGCCCCCTCCCCAATAGCTGCTCCAGCATTTTGGCTATATAAGAGCCGGCATCTGCCCCCTCAATGCCCTCTGGCATCCCAACTATTCTCAAATTTTGCCTTCAAGAGCGGTTCTCCAAATCCACCAGTTTCTCCTTGAGCCGCTTCTGGGTCTCTCTCAACACCCTAATTTCAGTTGCCAACAAGGTAAGCTGCTGCTAGTGCTGCCCACTACCTCCTCCACCTTCTGGATCACCTGGCTCTGGGGCTCCACCCTGAGCTCTACCCAGTCTATCCCCGCATTCAGCGGGATGACCACCTTCGCCAGGTCCTCCTGAGCCTCCCTCCTCTGCTGATTGAACTTTCCATTCAGAAAGACCAGCAACTGCTCCATCGACCATTGGGCTGTTAGGGCCGACCCCTTGCTCTCCGCCATCTTCTCCTGTGTTGCACGAAGACTTTCTTGCTCTTGCAGCTCCTTACTTCTAAACTCACTTTGTCATAATATGCATCTATGTATACAATGAAGTGCAGACAGGCAGTGATTGACACACAGGATGACCAGTAAGCACACAGAACAGAGCAGCCAATCACCAGACAGGACACGACCACTATAAAGCCAGAGGGCACAAGTTTTCCCGCTCCCTCGGGACCCAGCCTCTGAGAAAGTCAGAGCTTGTGAGCTAACCAGTGCCTACACCATGTGGTAGCTAGGTTAGTCTGGTCAGGCTAGTGTCAGGTCTCCAGTCAAGTCAGCATAGTGTCAACCTACAGTTGAACATGTATAATAGTTTGGATGTTGACTAAAATCGTGTTGCATTTTATCAAGTGTTGGAGGTCTGTCTCTCACTACACTGCATCAAGTGCAGTTCACCTCGACCCAGCCTACCCAACACATCATGGTACCAGCTGAGTGATGCTGAAAATTTGACGGACCTACCTTGAGTGAATCAGCGCTGACCAGCAACCAGCCATCCGGTGACGTGGAAAACGTCCGCCCTCCTCTGCAGCTCCGCATCGCCGGCAACCTCGGTGCAAATTGGAGGATCGTCAAACAAAAGTTCCAACTCTATCTCGAAGCCACCGACCTTGAGGCCGCATCAGACTCCAGGAAAATCGCATTATTCCTCTCCACAGCCGGGGACCACGCCATCCACATCGACAACTCCCCTACATTCGCTGAAGGCGAAGACAAGTCGAAATTTAAAACAGTCCTACTGAGGTTCGACAGCCACTGCGACATTGAGGTGAATGAGAGCTTTGAACGGTACGTTTTCCAGCAGAGGCTTCAGGGTAAGGATGAACCTTTTCAATCCTATCTGACTCATCTCCACATCCTCGCGCAGTCATGTAACTATGACTCAACGGCTGATTCCATGATCCGGGATCAGATCGTTTTCGGGGTCTACTCCGATTCCCTTCACCAGCAGCTCCTGAAAGTCAAGCAGCTCACCCTCACCATCGCCATCGAAATGTGCATTCTCCACGAACATGCTAACAATCGGTACTCCCACATCAGGGCGGCAAAACGGCAAAGCTAACCTCCCATGAGGCGGAACGGGTGCAGGCCATCGCACAAATGCAGGGCCTAAGTATCGACGAGAGTGGCTATTCCGTGCGCTTTTCCAGGGCACCTGTGCATGCGCGCCATGACCGAGGGGACAGCGAGACCGATGACCACACTGCGCAGGTGCATACATCATTCGACCACACTGTGCATGCGCGATGGCGCATGGAACGCACTGACGTTGGCGTCATGACGTGTCCGAATTGTGGCTCCGCCCATTTAAAGCGGCGATGTCCGGCAAAATCACGACGGTGTCTACAGTGTGGCAAGCTTGGCCACTACGCAGCCCTTTGCAGATCTGCTCCACTGCCCTACATCCAGCGATCCCAGCCGCGGCGCAGAAGCGTCCGTTCAATATAGCAGGCCATGCCAGACTCCGACCCCGACAGCCCAACAGATCCTGATGCTGCGTGCCTCAAATCTCCATACTGGGTGGGCATCATTACGAAGCATGCGCTGCCTTTCTCCAAGACAGCGACACACCTCCCGATCCTCAGCGTGTATCCCGATGACGAGTGGTGTGCTGTCCTCACAGTCAACAAGGCTCGCATCCGGTTCAAGCTGGACACCGGCGCATCGGCGAACCTCATCTCCAAATCCGATCTCGACACCATCCGCGTCAAACCAAGCATTCTTCCAGCGACCTGCCAACTCCTTGACTACAATGGCAATGCCATAGCTGCCAGTGGCTCATGCCAACTCGGAGTTTCCAATAAGTCATTCAAAGCGACACTGCGATTTGAGGTCGTGGGACCTGACAGAGCATCCCTGCTCGGTGCTCGGGCCTGCAAACTCCTGAACTTGGTCCAGCGAGTCGACACCATGTCATCCTCACAGGCGACGGCCTCACCTGATGAGAACTTCCAGGCTGAAATTGATGACATCATCACGCAGTACCACAGCGTGTTCGACGGAATGGGCACACTCCCATACCGATACAAAATCCTGCTCAAACCGAATGCCACCCCTGTGATCCACGCACCACGTCGGGTGCCGGCACCCCTCAAGACCGCCTCAAGCAGCAGTTACAGGACCTCCAGGACCAGGGCATCATATCAATGGACTGGGTCAGCTCCATGGTCTGCGTCAAGAAGCCGTCAGGGAAGCTTTGAATCTGCATCGACTCCAAGGATTTAAACCGCGACATCATGAGGAACATTACCCGATACCAAAACGAGAGGCGTTGACCAGCTAGATGGCTCATGCCAAACTCTTTACGAAGCTGGACGCCTCCAAGGGGTTCTGGCAAATACAGCTGGATGCATCCAGTCGCAAGCTGTGCACATTCAATACTCCGTTCGGTCGCTACTGCTACAACCGGATGCCTTTTGGCATCATCTCTGCCTCAGAGGTATTTCACCGCATCATGGAACAGATGATGGAGGGTATCGAGGGGGTGCACATGTATGTTGACGATGTCATACTCTGGTCCACAACTCCTCAAGAACACATCGATCGCCTCAAGCAAGTATTCCACAGAATCCATGAGCATGGCCTCCGACTCAACAGAGCCAAGTGCTCGTTCGGTCAATCAGAAATCAAATTCCTTGGTGACCACATCTCGCAGCAAGGCATGCGGCCAGATGCTGACAAGGTCTCGCCGACCAACGCCATGAAGACCCCAGAGGACAAGAAGACTGTCCTCCGCTTTCTAGGGATGGTCAACTTCCTCGGGAAGTTCATTCCCAACATGGCGGCACACAGCACTAGCCCTCCGCCATCTCGTCAAAAAGTTGACAGAATTCCAGGGGTGCCCGCTCATGAGAACGAATGACGTGAGCTCAGGGTAAAACCCACCACAGCCCCGGTTCTGGTGTTCTTCGACCCTACCAAAGAGACCAAAATATCCACTGACGCGAGCCAGGATGGTACTGGGGCGGTGCTCCTCCAACAGGATGACTCCTCCGCATGGGCCCCAGTTGCGTATGCCTCCAGAGCCATGACGCCCACTGAGCAACGGTACGCTCAGACAGAGAATGAATGCCTGGGCCTCCTAATGGGACTCAACAAATTTCACGACTATGTGTATGGCCTCCCAAAATTCTTGGTTGAGACGGACCACAGGCCACTAGTCCACATAATCCAGAAGGATTTGAATGACATGGCGCCTCGGTTACAATGAATCCTTCTCAAGCTACGCCGCTATGACTTTGAACTTGTCTACACGCCAGGCAAAGAACTCATTGTTGCAGATGCCCTTTCCAGGTCTATCACCACACCGTGTGAACAAACTGACTTTGTCTGCCAAATCGATGCGCACGTACAATTGTGTGCCTCCAACCTTCCGGCCACTCATGAGGGGGTCATCCAAATTCGTGAAGAAACAGTCAAGGATCCTCTGCTACAACGTGTGATGCAACACCTCATGAATGGCTGGCAGAAGGGACAGTGTCCCCAGTTTTACAACGTCAATGACGACCTGACGGTGGTGGACGGCATCCTCATGAAGCTCGATAGGATTGTGATTCCGCAGAGCATGCGAGCTTTGGTGCTCGGCCAACTCCATGAGGGTTACCTGGGGGTCGAGAAATGTCAACGCAGAGCTCGAGAGGCAGTCTATTGGCCGGGCATCAGCCAGGACATTGCCGACACAGTCCTCAACTGCCCCACATGTCAGAGATTTCAGCCAGCTCAACCCAAAGAAACTCTGCAGCAACATGAGATAGTGACCTCCCCATGGTCCAAAGTCGGTGTTGACCTTTTCCACGCCAAGGGGCGTGACTATGCCCTCCTGGTCGACTACTTCTCCAATTACCCTGAAGTGATGAAACTGTCCGACCTCACGTCGAAGGCGGCGATTAAAGCATGCAAAGAAACGTTTGCCAGGCATGGGATACCGCTCACGGTGATGAGTGACAACGGTCCCTGTTTTCACAGCCAGGAATGGTCTGATTTTGCCCGCCTATACAACTTTCGTCACGTAACCTCCAGCCCCCACTACCTGCAGTCAAACGGGAAGGCCGAAAAAGGGGTCCATATCGTCAAGAGATTACTATGCAAGGCTGCAGACTCAGACTCCGACTTCAACCTGGCGCTGCTGGCATACAGAGCATCCCCGCTGTCCACTGGGTTGTCTCCCACGTAGATGCTCATGAACCACACTCTGCGAACCACGGTTCCAGCCATCCATGTTCCAGACCTTGACCACCTCACGGTCATACAAAAGATGCAGAAGTCTCGGGCCCAACAGAAATCAGCATACGACGCTCATGCCATGGATCTCCCCGAGCTGGTCCCAACTGATCGTGTTCGTGTGCAGTTGCCTGACGGCGGCTGGTCCGCCACAGCTGTGGTGGTCAAGCAAGTGGCCCCGAGATCGTTCCTCGTCCGCATGGCTGATGGCTCCTTCCTACGACGCAACAGACGGGCGCTGCGCAGAGTTCCACGCCCGCCACCCAACCATGATGTCCCGCCTCACACAATGCTTCCTCCGGACGTGCCCTACCACGTGGCCACCGATCCCCCAGCAATCCTGCCGACCTCTGCACCACTGCATTGGCGGCAGTCCCACCTATCCATGTGCAGGCGGCCCCTGATCCACCCTTGAGGCGGTCAACCAGAATTCGTCGCCCGCCACAGAGACTAAATTATAGACTGAACTTTTGCATTACTGTGTTACCTAATCGTTTTGACCTCTGTAAATATCGTTGTTACCGTTTCATCTGCCCTATATCTGCACTAGCGACATCCTCCTGTGTACATAAGGTCATTTTAGCACATTCTGTATATAGTCACGCACATATACACATCCACACGCACATGCACCTTAATATTTATTATCTCAACACACACAATATGGAAGAAAAAAAAAAGGGGGGGGAGATAACATAATATGGAGTGCAGACAGGCAGTGATTGACACACAGGATGACCGGTAAGCACACAGAACAGAGCAGCCAATCACCAGACAGGACACGACCACTATAAAGCCAGAGGGCACCAGTTTTGCCGCTCTCTCGGGACCCAGCCACTGAGACAGTCAGAGCTTGTGAGCTAGCCAGTGCCTACACCATGTGGTAGTTAGGTTAGTCTGGTCAGGCTAGTGTCAGGTCTCCAGTCAAGTCAGCATAGTGTCGACCCACAGTTGAACATGTATAATAGTTTGGATGTTGAATAAAATCATGTTGCATTTTATCAAGTGTTGGAGGTCTGTCTCTCACTACACTGCATCAAATGCAGTTCACCTCGACCCAGCCTACCCAACACATCACACGTCTGGGCCACAAATCCAACCACCGACCTCACCAGTGGTGTAGAACTTTCCATCAGCACCGCTGCACCCTTTCCCTCCAAAATATCCGCCCGGCAACCGGGGAAAAGGACAGAAAAAATACCTCGAGCGGGAGTTGCCAAATGTGCGACCACTCACTCCATGGCCACCACCGTAAATTTGCATTCCTGGTCAATATTATAAGCACTGTATTCATAATTATATGAGAAAAATGTACAGCCTTCCCAGACCTGGTATATTGTGGCAATTATAAACTATTTTGACTTGCTTCAGTGGTAAAGTTCAAACATTGCCGTAATATTTCTCTCAGGACAGGTGTTCGTGAACTTCTGTTTACAGTACTATTTCCCCATTTCAAGTTATATTTGTACAGATGGAATCTGCTGATTGTCTGATTATTTTTAAAAACTCTGTTACTGAAAACGCAATAAGGCTGAGGGGAGGGCCCTGGATTATGATGATAGAGACTGGAGGGGTGGTGGGGGGGGGGGGGGGTGAGAGAACCCCGGACAGAATAGTGACACGGAACGTGAGGCTAAGTGTAGGTGGTGACCAAGGCCCTGGACAGCATTGCCGCCTCACAGGTGACCATGTGCGAGAGCCACCTGGAATTCTGGCAGCACGGTAGCATAGTGGTTAGCACAGTTGCTTCACTGCTCCAGGGTCCCAGGTTCGATTCCTGGCTTGGGTCACTGCCTGTGTGGTGTCTGCACGTTCTCCCCGTGTGTGCGTGGGTTTCCTCCGGGTGCTCCGGTTTCCTCCCACAGCCCAAAAGATGTGCAGGTTAGGTGGATTGGCCATTCTAAATTGCTTAGTATCCAAAAAAGGTTAGGTGGGGTTATGGGGATAAGGTGGAGGCGTGGGACTTAAGTAGGGTGCTCTTTGCAAGAGCTGGTGCAGGCTGGATGGGCTGAATGGCTTCCTACTGCACTGTAAAATCTGTAAATCGCTGCGGTGTCCCTGAGCATGGCCCAGTTACAGCAGGCCATGGCTGAGAACGTTGGTGGTATTGCCTAGTCACTGGCGAACATGGTGCAGTCACAGAGGGAGGTGACCCAGTCATAGAGGGAGATGGCACAGTCAATGGCTGATGTGACACAGACCCAGAAGATGGTGGCACAGTCAATGGGTGATGGTCCACTCCCTGTGCTCCATGGCAGCGGCCATGCACACCCTGGTTGAGACCAGAGTGGGCCTCCAGGAATGGCAGCGCCAGGGGTCCTTCAGGGGATTGCTCCACTCGCACCCCTATCCCATGGTGTAGCCCGTTGGCCTCCGGGCATCCTGAGGGAGGAGGAGGTGAAGAGGCCCATGCTGGTGACGCCAGCAGGGGAACTGGCGGAACACCGCAGCACCTTGGACCCGTCCCCCCGCATCTCCTGTCCTTGGTGCATCTGGTGGGCAGCGAGCAGAACAAGGCAGCTCAACGCCACCTGGGACACCTGAGCAGCAACCGGGTCCATCCAGGCCTTGTCGCCGCAGAAGACAGCCACCAACAGGGCGGAATCACAGCAGGCCACCTCCACTCCCAATGGGGAGTCTGGGGATCCACCAAGATGTAGCCTTGGGGCCCGTAAGGCCAGAAAGTCAGTGACCAGTTAAGTTGGCATGGGTGCAGGGCACAGTTTAGCTATAGGGGCTAGGGCACAAATCTATGTATATGTTGTCGCATTAAACATCCGTTCACACCTTTACAACCTGCCTCGGTGTTCTGCCAGATGGATGTGAGAGGCGGGTTGCTCTGGGCTGGCCAGAGAGGGAAAGCGGGGAGTTGGGGGTGGGGAGGGAATGGCCGGATGTTGTGGGTGGTCTTGCTCCCCACCCTCCCCCCTCCCAACTGTCCCCACCACCATCACCCCAGGGATTCGATGGGACCGTGTGATGGACTGGCCAGCTTGCAGCAGGGATCTCCCAGTTGGACGGTGGAAAGTGCTAGCATGGGCAGGAGTCATAGGATGTGGAGCACCAGAGCTCATCGCAGAGCGGGTTGTCATCATCCTCCATCCCATGGACCAGACCCGGTGTTACTGCCAACGCAGAGCCCCCATCCTGTAGAGCGGAAGGGATGTATCATAGAACATAGAACATAGAAAATACAGCACAGAACAGGCCCTTCGGCCTACGATGTTGTGCCGAACCTTTGTCCTAGATTAATCATAGATTATCATTGAATTTACAGTGCAGAAGGAGGCCATTCGGCCCTTTGAGTCTGCACCGGCTCTTGGAAAGAGCACCCTACCCAAACTCAACACCTCCACCCAACACCAAGGGCAATTTGGACATTAAGGGCAATTTATCATTGGCCAATTCACCTAACCCGCACATCTTTGGACTGTGGGAGGAAACCGGAGCACCCGGAGGAAACCCACGCAGACACGGGGAGGACGTGCAGACTCCGCACAGACAGTGACCCAAGCCGGAATCGAACCTGGGACCCTGGAGCTGTGAAGCAATTGTGCTATCCACAATGCTACCGTGCTGCCCTCAAGAACAAATAAATCTACACTATATCATTTTACCGTAATCCATGTACCTATCCAATAGCTGCTTGAAGGTCCCTAATGTTTCCGATTCAACTACTTCCACAGGCAGTGCATTCCATGCCCCCACTACTCTCTGGGTAAAGAACCTACCTCTGATATCCCTCCTATATCTTCCACCTTAAATTTATGTCCCCTTGTAATGGTTTGTTCCACCCGGGGAAAAAGTCTCTGACTGTCTACTCTATCTATTCCCCTGATCATCTTATAAACCTCTATCAAGTCGCCCCTCATCCTTCTCCGTTCTAATGAGAAAAGGCCTAGCACCCTCAACCTTTCCTCGTAAGACCTACTCTCCATTCCAGGCAACATCCTGGTAAATCTTCTTTGCACCTTTTCCAAAGCTTCCACATCCTTCCTAAAATGAGGCGGCCAGAACTGTACACAGTACTCCAAATGTGGCCTTACCAAAGTTTTGTAAAGCTGCATCATCACCTCACGGCTCTTAAATTCAATCCCTCTGTTAATGAACCCGAGCACACCATAGGCCTTCTTCACAGCTCTATCCACTTGAGTGGCAACTTTCAAAGATGTATGAACATAGACCCCAAGATCTCTCTGCTCCTCCACATTGCCAAGAACTCTACCGTTAACCCTGTATTCCGCATTCATATTTGTCCTTCCAAAATGGACAACCTCACACTTTTCAGGGTTAAACTCCATCTGCCACTTCTCAGCCCAGCTCTGCATCCTATCTATGTCTCTTTGCAGCCGACAACAGCCCTCCTTACTATCCACAACTCCACCAATCATGGAGGGGGTTGCAAGCTGGAGGGGTGGCCGGGAGGGGGTCGTGTCCATGACCCTGGCAAGTTTTCCCTCCCCACCTAATCAGTGAACCTGGAGGCGATCAGAGCGTCCCGTACGCGTTGGCCCAGGGGCACACGTTGTGCAGCCTCCCATGCCCGCCTGGGTCATCCGCGCCCTCCACACCATCCACCTCATCAGAGGAGCCTCCTCCTCCAGCACATCGCCCTCTGCTGTGCGATATTGTGGAGGACGCAGCAGGCCACCGCGACCCACGATGTGGGCGACCCTCTAAGCATCATACTGGAGTACCCTCCAGAGCGGTCCAAGCACATGAACCGCATCTTCAGGAGGCCGAAGCACTGCTCGCTCACGTTCCTGGTCGCTGTATGGGCGTCATTGTTGCGGGTCTTTGCGTCAGTAGGTGGCCTCCGGATATGCGTCATCAGCCATGACTGCAGCGGATAACTCCTGTTGCCCAGGAACCAACCACTCAGCCAGCATTGGGGGGGCCTTGAACATGTCAGGAATCGTCGAGTGTTCCAGGATGAAGGCGTCGTGCACACTGCCCGGGTATCGGGCATTGTGCGAGCTGATGGTCACATATCAGCTGCACGTTCATCGGGTGGTACCCCTTTCAGTTTGTGTAGAATGCCCTGTCATCTGCAGGAGCTCGTAAGGGGACATTGCATCCCATCCACCACCCCTAGTCCCGGGCATGTCGACTGGGCATATGAGGCATCTGTGATGGTGCGGATGCACCTGTGCACCGTGATCTGTGAGATCCCGGAAAGGTTCTGGAAGGACCCCATCACATAAACGTTTCAGGGGACGGTCACCTTGTCAGCCAATGGGAGCGGGTGTCCTCCTCCATAACCCCGCCATGCCAGTTGCGCCATCATCTGGCAGATATGTCGCACTACCTTCCTGCTCAGCTGGCATGTCCGGTCCGGCAGGTCCTCGAATGACAGGCGGTGCCGATACACACGAGGGTTCTTGCGGCGCCTCCTTTGCACCTATGCGGCCTGCTGGGTGGCCGGCTCCCCATCCTGGGCGGCTGCCTCCTGTTCTTCTGGGGCAGGCTCTGCTGCTGCAGCTTTCTCCTCTTCCTCGAGCAACTCCAGCTCGTACAGCCACAGGGCATCCCCTAGGGCTGCGGTGACTAGCAGGAAGGCTACCATTGCTGGTTGAATTCCAATATCCATTGTCTGCAGAGGGTGAAAGACTGACGGGTTGGCATGGTGCGTACCCCATGCCCAACCAGGTCCACCAGGCTACATAGTGGCCCTGATTGGCACTGCAGGCTCTGCCCTCGCATTTTACCCAACCTCCAGCTCCGCACCCCTGCCCCCATTGTTGCCCAGCACTGTGGGGGCCTCTGGCCCTGGCGCCCGTCCCTGCTGCCAGTGGCTGGCGCTCCAATTGCCAGAGGTACGCTCTGTGGACTCCGCCTGCTGCCACTGTAGGGGCTACATTGGGCATTGCCCTTGAGTGGGCTGATGTCCCGCCGGCGGGTGGGGGGCAGTATGGTGAAGGGTAGAGTGCGGGTTGGGGGTGTGGGGCACCCATACAGCCGGTGTCACTCTGCAGTACTAGGGACCAAGGTGGGTGGTCAGTGGGATGCGCAGCAAGATGGCTGTCTTGCAGGCCGCAGCAATTGCGGTCCGTGTCTGGGCACCGCCCAAGTCCATGGGGGGGGGGGGGATCACCCCAGCCCCACGGCGCATTCCCCTTTCCCCCCCCAGCCCCGAAACGTGTCCAGCCTGGCAGTCCATAGTCACTCCTCCATGTGTCCTACTCCCTCTCTCTCCCTCAGCAGCCACAAAGGCCGGTTTCACGATTTTTGAAAGGACAAGTGAACATCGGGAACTCGGCCCATCGGAGGAGGAGAAAGGCAGAGGCCATGGACAATACCGTGTCGGGCCGGTTAATGATATGCAAACGGTGTTTACTGTATGTGCGTTCCGGACCACATTGGCGGCGCAGTCGAGGTGACGGAGAATCACGATTTGGTGTCAAATCGGCACCCGCCGTGATTTCGGCATCGGAACCGATTCTCCGCCCAATCGCGTTTCCCAATTTCGGCGTTAGCCAATGGAGAATCCTGCCCATTGTTTTTCTGTTGACAAAACACGATCCACGTAACCAGTTCCTTTTTGCCTTTACTGTTGTTGCGCTTTTCTTGCTGCCAACATTGTAAACCTTGCATAACTAGTAAGGGTAAATACTATCTTGCATCCCTTCAGTCTGTTTACCAAGAATAAGGGAAGGATTAGCAGCAGGAGATAAATCAGAAACAACTTTTTAATTATTTTTACATGTTACATGTCCTGCCTCTTTCCCCGTCAACTAAAATATTAACCAGAAGATACAAGCAGGACTGCCCCATCTGGTACATCGTCTAACACAAATGATGTTACTCTGGGTAAATTGTCCGTAATTCCTTAAACCTTCAAAGATCTTGGACTGCCCACGATCCTAGATTACCAAAGAACTTCTCTTGGGATTGGAATATAGTTTTTTTTTAAATTGGGGCAGCGATTGCAATTCCCTCTGATTTTAAACATAATTGAATTTAGGATTATTTGTTCAATAGTAACAGTGTAATGCTATAATTGTGGATAAGGCACAAATTCATACTAACAGGAGAGGAGTACTGACAGGACCCAGAGACAGAATGTGGCCTGGATTAGGATGAACTATGTGAAGTGATCATGTTCCACCTTCATTGCTAGTGTAAAGGTGAAGCTAGAGAGCTAGTACCTGACACTACGGAAGTTTTTTGGAAGTTTTTGGAAAGATCCTTTTTTTGGGTTGGGTAGAGTGTAAAATTCCTGTAAGTGCTGAGATATTTTAAAGTATAATAAATAAAACTATTGTGGATTTAAAGCTCATGCAATCTCTGCAGTGCTCTGAGACAAATCAGAAGTAAGCAAACTTGCAAATATATAATCAGGATTCATTGCTTGGAAAGCAATATAGACCAAAGTTTGGTTAAATGCGCTGCACGTTATGGTGATGTGTTATTATTTTGAACATGGGAACAGGAGTAATCTGTTTAGCTCCTCAAGCTTTTTTCGATTACTCAAATATAGACATTTATGCTGATGGCAAAACTTTTTATGTTAAATTGTGCTATTTAGACATCAAATTGCAAAGTACACGAAGAGTTCAGGAACCTGCAGATTTTGTTGTCAGATACTACATTGAAAAAATATTTGTCCAATCAATTGCTGTGCAAACATGTCGGGGATGATTTTGAGACCTCGCTCTTCATCTGTGAGGAAGTGGGTATGGGCTCAAAATCTGGAGAGAAGATTCTCTCCGGCATGATTGGCTTTGGAATTTTACACCCCCCAACCCCCGCGACCCCCCCCCCCACCCCCCCCACCCAGCACTTGCCAGTGGAGTAGTACGAATCTCACGGCGTGAGTCTGGGAACCTCATTTTAACACATCAGCATGTCATTAGTGAAAACTCTCACCAGACCTTCGCCCTCCCCTCACGGAATCTTGACCCGGTCATGCGCCATCATTTACATCAAGTCTACCCTGGCATGAGGCACTTGAGGGTCTCCCTTCAGAGGCACAGAGGTAAGCAGAGCCCCAGGGAACCAGGCACAGATTAGCACTGTCAGGTGCAGCCTGGCAGTGGCAACCAGGCAGTGCCTACCTTGCAGTACCAACCTGTGCCATGGGGCAGTGCCAGGGGACCTGAGTGGGCACCCCATGGGGGGGGGGCGGTGTGCGTATATGTAGGTGGATGGGAGGTTAGGGTTAGAGCGGACATGGGGGAGGGGGAGGCTGCCGCCGATGGCTGCCATGGGGCGATGGGTGGGAATCTTTTGGGATGTTATGAGTTAAAACATTATTCTGATAAGCAGGAAATTGGAGGTGATGTATGCATGGATGGCGAGGTCTTTGTAGTTGAAGAGATCAGAGAACATACGGCTTTGTAAATGAACAAAACTGTTTCTCAATTATCAATTAATTCAAACGCTAAAGGGTTTCTATGATGTTAGGTTACAATTGGATATTATGGCTAAATACAGACAACTGTGATTAAATATTGTTAATTACTGTTGACTCAGGAGCTGCTCGATATGGAACTGTCCTCTGTGCTTGCTGTCAAGATGCCCCTCTCTTTGTTTCTATGCTGTCCAGGAGAATACATTCTGTCTTCCAGTGGATGTCTTCCAGTGACCTACTCCTGTCGCCACGCCACCTGTGGCCAGATGCTAGAATGCATCCCATGTGGCCTCTCTTCCAGTGACCTACTCCTGTTGCCACACCACCTGTGGTCGGATACTAGAATACTAATCTATACATACAGGAACTAATGTTTGTATGTGGCTTCGATATTATATTATATCCATAGATGATAGTTCATCACACCCTCCTCTTTTTCAAAATGATTGTTAAATCATTGATATGCACATATGAGCTATTTACAGATACATGAATTTTAAATGGGTCAGATTGAATGCATGCAAGTTTTAAACGTCCTTCATTTTAAAAAGTCTGTATCAGTCTCTTGGCTGATTCTGCTGTTTCACCACCTTCGATGTGCAGGGTGTTCTTTGTCATGAGCTAGTGGTGTTTAAATGTCTTCCCGGCTTTTGCTGCCAGCGCAACTTCCCGATTAGGTTTTGAAGGAAGTGGCTCCGTTTTATTTGGCTTCAGGGATTTCCTTGCTATACCAGGGCTCACCATTATGCTGTTCAGTATCAGCTGGTGTCCATGTGCTGCAAGGGATATCGGCTGGTGTCCATGTGCTGCAAGGGCTATCAGCTGGTGTCCATGTGCTGCAAGGGATATCGGCTGGTGTCCATGTGCTGCAAGGGATATCGGCTGATGTCCATGTGCTGCAAGGGATATCGGCTGGTGTCCATGTGCTGCAAGGGATATCGGCTGGTGTCCATGTGCTGCAAGGGCTATCAGCTGGTGTCCATGTGCTGCAAGGGATATCGGCTGGTGTCCATGTGCTGCAAGGGATATCGGCTGGTGTCCATGTGCTGCAAGGGATATCGGCTGGTGTCCATGTGCTGCAAGGGCTATCAGCTGGTGTCCATGTGCTGCAAGGGATATCAGGTGGTGTCCATGTGCTGCAAGGGATATCGGCTGGTGTCCATGAGCTGTAAGGGATATCGGCTGGTGTCCATGTGCTGCAAGGGATATCGGCTGGTGTCCATGTGCTACAAGGGATATCAGCTGGTGTCCATGTGCTGCAAGGGATATCGGCCCGTGTCCATGTGCTGGAAGAGCTATCGGCTCATGTCCAGATGCTGCAAGGGCTATCGGCTGGTGTCTATGTGCTGCAAGGGATATTGGCTGGTGTCCATGTGATGCAAGGGATATCGGCCGGTGTCCATGTGCTGCAAGGGATATCGGCCCGTGTCCATGTGCTGCAAGGGATATCGGCTGGTGTCCATGTGCTGCAAGGGATATCGGCTGGTGTCCATGTGCTGCAAGGGATATCGGCTCGTGTCCATGTGCTGCAAGGGCTATCAGCTGGTGTCCATGTGCTGCAAGGGATATCAGATGGTGTCCATGTGCTGCAAGGGATATCGGCTGGTGTCCATGTGCTGCAAGGGATATCGGCTCGTGTCCATGTGCTGCAAGGGCTATCAGCTGGTGTCCATGTGCTGCAAGGGATATCAGATGGTGTCCATGTGCTGCAAGGGGTATCGGCTGGTGTCCATGAGCTGTAAGGGATATCGGCTGGTGTCCATGTGCTGCAAGGGATATCGGCTGGTGTCCATGTGCTACAAGGGATATCAGCTGGTGTCCATGTGCTGCAAGGGATATTGGCTGGTGTCCATGTGCTGCAAGGGATATCGGCCCGTGTCCATGTGCTGCAAGAGCTATCGGCTCATGTCCAGATGCTGCAAGGGCTATCGGCTGGTGTCTATGTGATGCAAGGGATATCGGCCCGTGTCCATGTGCTGCAAGGGATATCAGCTGGTGTCCATGTGCTGCAAGGGATATTGGCTGGTGTCCATGTGCTGCAAGGGATATCGGCCCGTGTCGATGTGCTGCAAGAGCTATCGGCTCATGTCCAGATGCTGCAAGGGCTATCGGCTGGTGTCTATGTGATGCAAGGGATATCGGCCCGTGTCCATGTGCTGCAAGGGATATCGGCCCGTGTCCATGTGCTGCAAGGGATACGGCTGGTGTCTATGTGCTGCAAGGGATATCGGCTGGTGTCTATGTGCTGCAAGGGATATCGGCTGGTGTCCATGTGCCGCAAGGGATGTCGGCTCGTGTCCATGTGCCACAACGGATATCGGCTGGTGTCCATATGCTGAAAGGGATATCGGCTGGTGTCCATGTGCTGCAAGGGCTATCGGCCCGTGTCCATTTGTTGCAAGGGATATCGGCCCGTGTCCATGTGCTGCAAGGGATGTCGGCTCGTGTCCATGTGCTGCAAGTGATATCGGCTGGTGTCCATGTGCTGCAAGGGATGTCGGCTCGTGTCCATGTGCTGCAAGGGATGTCGGCTCGTGTCCATGTGCTGCAAGGGATATTGGCTGGTGTCCATGTGCTACAAGGGATATTGGCTGGGGTCCATGTGCTGCAAGGGATATTGGCTGGTGTCTATGTTCTGCAAGGGATATCGGCTGGTGCCTATGTGCTGCAAGGGATATCGGCTGGTGTCTATGTGCTGCAAGGGATATCAGCTGGTGTCTATGTGCTGCAAGGGATATCGGCTGGTGTCCATGTGCTGCATGGGATAACGGCTGGTGTCCATGTGCTGCAAGTGATATCGGCTGGTGTCCATGTGTTGCAAGGGATATCGGCTGATGTCCATGTGCTGCATGGGATAACGGCTGGTGTCCATGTGCTGGAAGGGATATCTGCTGGTGTCCATGTGCTGCAAGGGATATCGGCTGGTGTCGATGTGCTGCAAGGAATATTGGCTAGTGTCCATGTGCTGAAAGGGATATCGGCTGGTGTCCATGTGCCACAAGGGATATTGGCTGGTGTCCATGTGCTGAAAGGGATATCGGCTGATGTCCATGTGCTGCAAGGGATATTGGCTGGTGTCCATGTGCTGCAAGGGCTATCGGCCCGTGTCCATGTGTTGCAAGGGATATCGGCCCGTGTCCATGTGCTGCAAGGGATATCGGCCCGTGTCCATGTGCTGCAAGGGATGTCGGCTCGTGTCCATGTGCTGCAAGGGATGTTGGCTCGTGTCCATGTGCTGCAAGGGATATTGGCTGGGGTCCATGTGCTGCAAGGGATATTGGCTGGTGTCTATGTGCTGCAAGGGATATCAGATGGTGTCCATGTGCTGCAAGGGATGTTGGCTCGTGTCCATGTGCTGCAATGGATATTGGCTGGTGTCTGTGCTGCAAGGGATTTCGGCTCGTGTCCATGTGCTGCAAGAGATGTCGGCTGATGTCCATATGCTGCAAGTGCTATCGGCTCGTGTCCATGTGCTGCAAGGGATAGCGGCTGGTGTCCATGTGCTGCAAGGGCGATCGGCTCGTGTCCATGTGCTGCAAGGGATATCGGCTCGTGTCCATGTGCTGCAAGGGATATCAGCTGGTGTCTATGTGCTGCAAGGTATATTGGCTGGTGTCCATGTGCTGCAAGGGATATAGGCTGGTGTCTGTGCTGCAAGGGATATCGGCTCGTGTCCATGTGCTGCAAGAGATGTCGGCTGATGTCCATTTGCTGCAAGTGCTATCGGCTCGTGTCCATGTGCTGCAAGGGATAGCGGCTGGTGTCCATGTGCTGCAAGGGCGATCGGCTCGTGTCCATGTGCTGCAAGGGATATCGGCTCGTGTCCATGTGCTGCAAGGGATATCAGCTGGTGTCTATGTGCTGCAAGGGATATTGGCAGGTGTCTATGTGCTGCAAGGGATATCAGCTGGTGTCTATGTGCTGCAAGGTATATTGGCTGGTGTCTATGTGCTGCAAGGGATATCGGCTGGTGTCTAAGGGCTGCAAGGGATATCGGCTCGTGTCCATGTGCTGCAAGGAATATTGGCTGGTGTCCATGTGCTGGAAGGGATATCGGCTGGTGTCTCTGTGCTGCAAGGGATATCGGCTGGTGTCTCTGTGCTGCAAGGGATATCGGCTGGTGTCCATGTGCTGGAAGGGATATCGGCTGGTGTCTATGTGCTGCAAGGAATATTGGCTGGTGTCCATGTGCTGAAAGGGATATGGGCTGGTGTCTTTGTGCTGCAAGGGATAACGGCTGGTGTCCATGTGCTGCAAGGGATATCGGCCCGTGTCCATGTGCCGCAAGGGATGTCGGCTCGTGTCCATGTGCCGCAACGGAAATCGGCTGGTGCCCATGTGCTGAAAGGGATATCGGCTGGTGTCCATGTGCTGCAAGGGCTTACGGCCCGTGTCCATTTGTTGCAAGGGATATCGGCCCGTGTCCATGTGCTGCAAGGGATGTCAGCTCGTGTCCATGTGCTGCAAGTGATAACGGCCCGTGTCCATGTGCTGCAAGGGATGTCGGCTCGTGTCCATGTGCTGCAAGGGATATTGGCTGGTGTCCATGTGCTACAAGGGATATTGGCTGGGGTCCATGTGCTGCAAGGGATATTGGCTGGTGTCTATGTTCTGCAAGGGATATCGGCTGGTGTCTATGTGCTGCAAGGGATATCGGCTGGTGTCTATGTGCTGCAAGGGATATCAGCTGGTGTCTATGTGCTGCAAGGGATATCGGCTGGTGTCCATGTGCTGCATGGGATAACGGCTGGTGTCCATGTGCTGCAAGGGATATCGGCTGGTGTCCATGTGTTGCAAGGGATATCGGCTGATGTCCATGTGCTGCATGGGATAACGGCTGGTGTCCATGTGCTGCAAGGGATATCTGCTGGTGTCCATGTGCTGCAAGGGATATCGGCTGGTGTCGATGTGCTGCAAGGAATATTGGCTAGTGTCCATGTGCTGAAAGGGATATCGGCTGGTGTCCATGTGCCGCAAGGGATATTGGCTGGTGTCCATGTGCTGAAAGGGATATCGGCTGATGTCCATATGCTGCAAGTGCTATCGGCTCGTGTCCATGTGCTGCAAGGGATAGCGGCTGGTGTCCATGTGCTGCAAGGGCGATCGGCTCGTGTCCATGTGCTGCAAGGGATATCGGCTCGTGTCCATGTGCTGCAAGGGATATCAGCTGGTGTCTATGTGCTGCAAGGTATATTGGCTGGTGTCCATGTGCTGCAAGGGATATAGGCTGGTGTCTGTGCTGCAAGGGATATCGGCTCGTGTCCATGTGCTGCAAGAGATGTCGGCTGATGTCCATATGCTGCAAGTGCTATCGGCTCGTGTCCATGTGCTGCAAGGGATAGCGGCTGGTGTCCATGTGCTGCAAGGGCGATCGGCTCGTGTCCATGTGCTGCAAGGGATATCGGCTCGTGTCCATGTGCTGCAAGGGATATCAGCTGGTGTCTATGTGCTGCAAGGGATATCGGCAGGTGTCTATGTGCTGCAAGGGATATCAGCTGGTGTCTATGTGCTGCAAGGTATATTGGCTGGTGTCTATGTGCTGCAAGGGATATCGGCTGGTGTCTAAGGGCTGCAAGGGATATCGGCTGGTGTCCATGTGCTGGAAGGGATATCGGCTGGTGTCTATGTGCTGCAAGGAATATTGGCTGGTGTCCATGTGCTGGAAGGGATATCGGCTGGTGTCTCTGTGCTGCAAGGGATATCGGCTGGTGTCTCTGTGCTGCAAGGGATATCGGCTGGTGTCCATGTGCTGGAAGGGATATCGGCTGGTGTCTATGTGCTGCAAGGAATATTGGCTGGTGTCCATGTGCTGAAAGGGATATGGGCTGGTGTCTATGTGCTGCAAGGGATAACGGCTGGTGTCCATGTGCTGCAAGGGATATCGGCCCGTGTCCATGTGCCGCAAGGGATGTCGGCTCAAGTCCATGTGCCGCAACGGAAATCGGCTGGTGCCCATGTGCTGAAAGGGATATCGGCTGGTGTCCATGTGCTGCAAGGGCTTACGGCCCGTGTCCATTTGTTGCAAGGGATATCGGCCCGTGTCCATGTGCTGCAAGGGATGTCAGCTCGTGTCCATGTGCTGCAGGTGATAACGGCCCGTGTCCATGTGCTGCAAGGGATGTCGGCTCGTGTCCATGTGCTGCAAGGGATATTGGCTGGTGTCCATGTGCTACAAGGGATATTGGCTGGGGTCCATGTGCTGCAAGGGATATTGGCTGGTGTCTATGTTCTGCAAGGGATATCGGCTGGTGTCTATGTGCTGCAAGGGATATCGGCTGGTGTCTATGTGCTGCAAGGGATATCAGCTGGTGTCTATGTGCTGCAAGGGATATCGGCTGGTGTCCATGTGCTGCATGGGATAACGGCTGGTGTCCATGTGCTGCAAGGGATATCGGCTGGTGTCCATGTGTTGCAAGGGATATCGGCTGATGTCCATGTGCTGCATGGGATAACGGCTGGTGTCCATGTGCTGCAAGGGATATCTGCTGGTGTCCATGTGCTGCAAGGGATATCGGCTGGTGTCGATGTGCTGCAAGGAATATTGGCTAGTGTCCATGTGCTGAAAGGGATATCGGCTGGTGTCCATGTGCCGCAAGGGATATTGGCTGGTGTCCATGTGCTGAAAGGGATATCGGCTGATGTCCATGTGCTGCAAGGGATATTGGCTGGTGTCCATGTGCTGCAAGGGCTATCGGCCCGTGTCCATGTGTTGCAAGGGATATCGGCCCGTGTCCATGTGCTGCAAGGGATATCGGCCCGTGTCCATGTGCTGCAAGAGATGTCGGCTCGTGTCCATGTGCTGCAAGGGATGTTGGCTCGTGTCCATGTGCTGCAAGGGATATTGGCTGCGGTCCATGTGCTGCAAGGGATATTGGCTGGTGTCTATGTGCTGCAAGGGATATCAGATGGTGTCCATGTGCTGCAAGGGATGTTGGCTCGTGTCCATGTGCTGCAATGGATATTGGCTGGTGTCTGTGCTGCAAGGGATTTCGGCTCGTGTCCATGTGCTGCAAGGGATATTGGCCGGTGTCTGTGCTGCAAGGGATATCGGCTCGTGTCCATGTGCTGCAAGAGATGTCGGCTGATGTCCATATGCTGCAAGTGCTATCGGCTCGTGTCCATGTGCTGCAAGGGATAGCGGCTGGTGTCCATGTGCTGCAAGGGCGATCGGCTCGTGTCCATGTGCTGCAAGGGATATCGGCTCGTGTCCATGTGCTGCAAGGGATATCAGCTGGTGTCTATGTGCTGCAAGGGATATCGTCAGGTGTCTATGTGCTGCAAGGGATATCGGCTGGTGTCCATGTGCAGCAAGGGATATCAGCTGGTGTCTATGTGCTGCAAGGTATATTGGCTGGTGTCTATGTGCTGCAAGGGATATCGGCTGGTGTCTATGTGCTGCAAGGGATATCGGCTGGTGTCCATGTGCTGCAAGGGATATCGGCTCGTGTCCATGTGCTGTAAGGGATATCAGCTGGTGTCTATGTGCTGCAAGGGATATCAGCTGGTGTCTATGTGCTGCAAGGGATATCGGCTGGTGGCCATGTGCTGCAAGGGATATTGGCTGGTGTCTATGTGCTGCAAGGGATATCGGCTGGTGTCTATGTGCTGCAAGGGATATCGGCTGGTGTCCATGTGCTGCATGGGATAACGGCTGGTGTCCATGTGCTGGAAGGGATATCGGCTGGTGTCTATGTGCTGCAAGGGCTATCGGCCCGTGTCCATGTGTTGCAAGGGATATCGGCCCGTGTCCATGTGCTGCAAGGGATATCGGCCCGTGTCCATGTGCTGCAAGGGATGTCGGCTCGTGTCCATGTGCTGCAAGGGATGTTGGCTCGTGTCCATGTGCTGCAAGGGATATTGGCTGGGGTCCATGTGCTGCAAGGGATATTGGCTGGTGTCTATGTGCTGCAAGGGATATCAGATGGTGACCATGTGCTGCAAGGGATGTTGGCTCGTGTCCATGTGCTGCAATGGATATTGGCTGGTGTCTGTGCTGCAAGGGATTTCGGCTTGTGTCCATGTGCAGCAAGGGATTTCGGCTCGTGTCCATGTGCTGCAAGGGATATTGGCTGGGGTCCATGTGCTGCAAGGGATATCGGCTGGTGTCCATGTGCTGCAAGGGATATCGGCTGGTCTCCATGTGCTGCAATGGATATCGGCTGGTGTCCATGTGGTGAAAGGGATATTGGCTGGTGTCTATGTGCTGCAAGGGATATCGGCTGGTGTCTCTGTGCTGCAAGGGATATCGGCTGGTGTCCATGTGCTGCAAGGGATATCGGCTGGTGTCCATGTGCTGCAAGGGATATCGGCTGGGGTCCATGTGCTGCAAGGGATATCGGCTGGTGTCCATGTGCTGCAAGGGATGTCGGCTCGTGTCCATGTGCTGCAAGTGATATTGGCTGGTGTCCGTGTGCTGCAAGGGATATCGGCCCGTGTCCATGTGCTGCAAGGGATATCGGCTGGTGTCCGTGTGCTGCAAGGGATATCGGCCCGTGTCCATGTGCTGCAAGGGATATCGGCCCGTGTCCATGTGCTGCAAGGGATGTCGGCTCGTGTCCATGTGCTGCAAGGGATATCGGCCCCTGTCCATGTGCTGCAAGGGATGTCGGCTCGTGTCCATGTGCTGCAAGGGATATCGGCTGGTGTCCATGTGCTGCAAGGGATATTGGCTTGTGTCCATGTGCTGCAAGGGATATTGGCTGGGGTCCATGTGCTGCAAGGGATATCGGCTGGTGTCCATGTGCTGCAAGGGAATTTGGCTGGTGTCTCTGTGCTGCAAGGGATATCGGCTGGTGTCCATGTGCTGCAAGGGATATTGGCTGGGGCCCATGTGCTGCAAGGGATATTGGCTGGTGTCTCTGTGCTGCAAGGGATGTCGGCTCGTGTCCATGTGCTGCAATGGATATCAGGCCGTGTCCATGTGCTGCAAGGGATGTCGGCTCGTGTCCATATGCTGCAAGGGATATTGGCTGGTGTCTATGTGCTGCAAGGGATATCGGCTGGTGTCTATGTGCTGCAAGGGATATCGGCTGGTGTCCATGTGCTGCAAGGGAAATCGGCTGGTGTCCATTTGCTGCAAGGGATATCGGCTGGTGTCCATGTGCTGCAAGGGATATCGGCTGGTGTCCCTGTGCTGCAAGGGATATCGGCTGGTGTCCATGTGCTGCAAGGGATATCGGCTGGTGTCCCTGTGCTGCAAGGGCTATCGGCTCGTGTCCATGTGCTGCAAGGGATATCGGCTGGTGTCCATATGCTGCAAGGGCTGTCGGCTTGTGTCCATGTGCTGCAAGGGCTATCGGCTGGTATCTATGTGCTGCAAGGGATATTGGCTGGTGTCTATGTGCTGCAAGGGATATCGGCTCGAGTCCATGTGCTGCAAGGGATATTGGCTGGTGTCCATGTGCTGCAAGGGATATCGGCCCGTGTCCTTGTGCTGCAAGGGATGTCAGCTCGTGTCCATGTGCTGCAAGTGATATCGGCCCGTGTCCATGTGCTGCAAGGGATGTCGGCTCGTGTCCATGTGCTGCAAGGGATATTGGCTGGTGTCCATGTGCTAAAAGGGATATCGGCTGGTGTCTATGTGCTGCAAGGGATATCGGCTGGTATCCATGTGCCGCAAGGGATATTGGCTGGTGTCCATGTGCTGAAAGGGATATCGGCTGGTGTCCATGTGCTGCAAGGGATATTGGCTGGTGTCCATGTGCTGCAAGGGCTATCGGCCCGTGTCCATGTGTTGCAAGGGATATCGGCCCGTGTCCATGTGCTGCAAGGGATATCGGCCCGTGTCCATGTGCTGCAAGGGATGTCGGCTCGTGTCCATGTGCTGCAAAGGATGTTGGCTCGTGTCCATGTGCTACAAGGGATATTGGCTGGGGTCCATGTGCTGCAAGGGATATTGGCTGGTGTCTATGTGCTGCAAGGGATATCAGATGGTGTCCATGTGCTGCAAGGGATATTGGCTGGGGCCCATGTGCTGCAAATGATATTGGCTGGTGTCTCTGTGCTGCAAGGGATTTCGGCTCGTGTCCATGTGCTGCAAGGGATATCGGGCCGTGTCCATGTGCTGCAAGGGATGTCGGCTCATGTCCATGTGCTGCAAGGGATATTGGCTGGTGTCTATGTGCTGCAAGGGATATCGGCTGGTGTCTATGTGCTGCAAGGGGTATCGGCGGGTGTCCATGTGCTGCAAGGGATATCGGCTGGTGTCCATTTGCTGCAAGGGATATCGGCTGGTGTCCATGTGCTGCAAGGGATATCGGCTGGTGTCCCTGTGCTGCAAGCGATATCGGCTGGCGTCCATGTGCTGCAAGGGATATCGGCTGGTGTCCCTGTGCTGCAAGGGCTATCGGCTCATGTCCATATGCTGCAAGGGCTGTCGGCTTGTGTCCATGTGCTGCAAGGGCTATCGGCTGGTATCTATGTGCTGCAAGAGATATTGGCTGGTGTCTATGTGCTGCAAGGGATATCGGCTCGTGTCCATGTGCTGCAAGGGATGTCGGCTGGTGTCCATGTGCTGCAGCGATATTGGCTGGTGTCTATGTGCTGCAAGGGCTATCGGCTTGTGTCCATGTGCTGCAAGGGATGTCGGCTGGTGTCCTTATGCTGCAAGGGATATTGGCTCATGTCCATGTGCTGCAAGGGATATCGTTTGGTGTCCATGTGCTGCAAGGGATATCGGCTGGTGTCCATGTGCTGCATGGGATAACGGCTGGTGTCCATGTGTTGCAAGAGATATCGGCTGATGTCCATGTGCTGCATGGGATATCGGCTGGTGTCCATGTGCTGCAAGGGATATCTGCTGGTGTCCATGTGCTGCATGGGATAATGGCTGGTGTCCATGTGCTGCAAGGGATATCGGCTGGTGTCCATGTGTTGCAAGGGATATTGGCTGGTGTCCATGTGCTGCATGGGATAACGGCTGGTGTCCATGTGCTGCATGGGATAACGGCTGGTGTCCATGTGTTGCAAGAGATATCGGCTGATGTCCATGTGCAGCATGGGATATCGGCTGGTGTCCATGTGCTGCAAGGGATATCTGCTGGTGTCCATGTGCTGCAAGGGATATCGGCTGGTGTCCATGTGTTGCAAGGGACATTGGCTGGTGTCTATGTGCTGCAAGGAATATTGGCTGGTGTCCATGTGCTGAAAGGGCTTTCGGTTGGTGTCCATGTGCTGCATGGGATAATGGCTGGTGTCCATGTGCTGCAAGGGATATCGGCTGATGTCCATGTGCTGCATGGGATAACGGCTGGTGTCCATGTGCTGCAAGGGATATCTGCTGGTGTCCATGTGCTGCAAGGGATATCAGCTGGTGTCTATGTGCTGCAAGGGATATCGGCTGGTGTCCATGTGCTGGAAGGGATATCGGCCCGTGTCCATGTGCTGCAAGAGCTATCGGCTCATGTCCATATGCTGCAAGCCTGTCGGTTGGTGTCTATGTGCTGCAAGGGATATTGGCTGGTGTCCATGTGATGCAAGGGATATCGGCCCATGTCCATGTGCTGCAAGGGATGTCGGCTGGTGTCCATGTGCTGCAAGGGATATTGGCTGGTGTCCATGAGATGCAAGGGATATCGGCCCGTGTCCATGTGCTGCAAGGGATATCGGCTGGTGTCCATGTGCTGCATGGGATAACGGCTGGTGTCCATGTGCTGCAAGTGATATCGGCTGGTGTCCATGTGTTGCAAGGGATATCGGCTGATGTCCATGTGCTGCATGGGATAACGGCTGGTGTCCATGTGCTGGAAGGGATATCTGCTGGTGTCCATGTGCTGCAAGGGATATCGGCTGGTGTCGATGTGCTGCAAGGAATATTGGCTAGTGTCCATGTGCTGAAAGGGATATCGGCTGGTGTCCATGTGCCACAAGGGATATTGGCTGGTGTCCATGTGCTGAAAGGGATATCGGCTGATGTCCATGTGCTGCAAGGGATATTGGCTGGTGTCCATGTGCTGCAAGGGCTATCGGCCCGTGTCCATGTGTTGCAAGGGATATCGGCCCGTGTCCATGTGCTGCAAGGGATATCGGCCCGTGTCCATGTGCTGCAAGGGATGTCGGCTCGTGTCCATGTGCTGCAAGGGATGTTGGCTCGTGTCCATGTGCTGCAAGGGATATTGGCTGGGGTCCATGTGCTGCAAGGGATATTGGCTGGTGTCTATGTGCTGCAAGGGATATCAGATGGTGTCCATGTGCTGCAAGGGATGTTGGCTCGTGTCCATGTGCTGCAATGGATATTGGCTGGTGTCTGTGCTGCAAGGGATTTCGGCTCGTGTCCATGTGCTGCAAGAGATGTCGGCTGATGTCCATATGCTGCAAGTGCTATCGGCTCGTGTCCATGTGCTGCAAGGGATAGCGGCTGGTGTCCATGTGCTGCAAGGGCGATCGGCTCGTGTCCATGTGCTGCAAGGGATATCGGCTCGTGTCCATGTGCTGCAAGGGATATCAGCTGGTGTCTATGTGCTGCAAGGTATATTGGCTGGTGTCCATGTGCTGCAAGGGATATAGGCTGGTGTCTGTGCTGCAAGGGATATCGGCTCGTGTCCATGTGCTGCAAGAGATGTCGGCTGATGTCCATTTGCTGCAAGTGCTATCGGCTCGTGTCCATGTGCTGCAAGGGATAGCGGCTGGTGTCCATGTGCTGCAAGGGCGATCGGCTCGTGTCCATGTGCTGCAAGGGATATCGGCTCGTGTCCATGTGCTGCAAGGGATATCAGCTGGTGTCTATGTGCTGCAAGGGATATTGGCAGGTGTCTATGTGCTGCAAGGGATATCAGCTGGTGTCTATGTGCTGCAAGGTATATTGGCTGGTGTCTATGTGCTGCAAGGGATATCGGCTGGTGTCTAAGGGCTGCAAGGGATATCGGCTCGTGTCCATGTGCTGCAAGGAATATTGGCTGGTGTCCATGTGCTGGAAGGGATATCGGCTGGTGTCTCTGTGCTGCAAGGGATATCGGCTGGTGTCTCTGTGCTGCAAGGGATATCGGCTGGTGTCCATGTGCTGGAAGGGATATCGGCTGGTGTCTATGTGCTGCAAGGAATATTGGCTGGTGTCCATGTGCTGAAAGGGATATGGGCTGGTGTCTTTGTGCTGCAAGGGATAACGGCTGGTGTCCATGTGCTGCAAGGGATATCGGCCCGTGTCCATGTGCCGCAAGGGATGTCGGCTCGTGTCCATGTGCCGCAACGGAAATCGGCTGGTGCGCATGTGCTGAAAGGGATATCGGCTGGTGTCCATGTGCTGCAAGGGCTTACGGCCCGTGTCCATTTGTTGCAAGGGATATCGGCCCGTGTCCATGTGCTGCAAGGGATGTCAGCTCGTGTCCATGTGCTGCAAGTGATAACGGCCCGTGTCCATGTGCTGCAAGGGATGTCGGCTCGTGTCCATGTGCTGCAAGGGATATTGGCTGGTGTCCATGTGCTACAAGGGATATTGGCTGGGGTCCATGTGCTGCAAGGGATATTGGCTGGTGTCTATGTTCTGCAAGGGATATCGGCTTGTGTCTATGTGCTGCAAGGGATATCGGCTGGTGTCTATGTGCTGCAAGGGATATCAGCTGGTGTCTATGTGCTGCAAGGGATATCGGCTGGTGTCCATGTGCTGCATGGGATAACGGCTGGTGTCCATGTGCTGCAAGGGATATCGGCTGGTGTCCATGTGTTGCAAGGGATATCGGCTCGTGTCCATGTGCTGCAAGGGATATCGGCTCGTGTCCATGTGCTGCAAGGGATATCAGCTGGTGTCTATGTGCTGCAAGGTATATTGGCTGGTGTCCATGTGCTGCAAGGGATATAGGCTGGTGTCTGTGCTGCAAGGGATATCGGCTCGTGTCCATGTGCTGCAAGAGATGTCGGCTGATGTCCATATGCTGCAAGTGCTATCGGCTCGTGTCCATGTGCTGCAAGGGATAGCGGCTGGTGTCCATGTGCTGCAAGGGCGATCGGCTCGTGTCCATGTGCTGCAAGGGATATCGGCTCGTGTCCATGTGCTGCAAGGGATATCAGCTGGTGTCTATGTGCTGCAAGGGATATCGGCAGGTGTCTATGTGCTGCAAGGGATATCAGCTGGTGTCTATGTGCTGCAAGGTATATTGGCTGGTGTCTATGTGCTGCAAGGGATATCGGCTGGTGTCTAAGGGCTGCAAGGGATATCGGCTCGTGTCCATGTGCTGCAAGGAATATTGGCTGGTGTCCATGTGCTGGAAGGGATACCGGCTGGTGTCTCTGTGCTGCAAGGGATATCGGCTGGTGTCTCTGTGCTGCAAGGGATATCGGCTGGTGTCCATGTGCTGGAAGGGATATCGGCTGGTGTCTATGTGCTGCAAGGAATATTGGCTGGTGTCCATGTGCTGAAAGGGATATGGGCTGGTGTCTATGTGCTGCAAGGGATAACGGCTGGTGTCCATGTGCTGCAAGGGATATCGGCCCGTGTCCATGTGCCGCAAGGGATGTCGGCTCAAGACCATGTGCCGCAACGGAAATCGGCTGGTGCCCATGTGCTGAAAGGGATATCGGCTGGTGTCCATGTGCTGCAAGGGCTTACGGCCCGTGTCCATTTGTTGCAAGGGATATCGGCCCGTGTCCATGTGCTGCAAGGGATGTCAGCTCGTGTCCATGTGCTGCAGGTGATAACGGCCCGTGTCCATGTGCTGCAAGGGATGTCGGCTCGTGTCCATGTGCTGCAAGGGATATTGGCTGGTGTCCATGTGCTACAAGGGATATTGGCTGGGGTCCATGTGCTGCAAGGGATATTGGCTGGTGTCTATGTTCTGCAAGGGATATCGGCTGGTGTCTATGTGCTGCAAGGGATATCGGCTGGTGTCTATGTGCTGCAAGGGATATCAGCTGGTGTCTATGTGCTGCAAGGGATATCGGCTGGTGTCCATGTGCTGCATGGGATAACGGCTGGTGTCCATGTGCTGCAAGGGATATCGGCTGGTGTCCATGTGTTGCAAGGGATATCGGCTGATGTCCATGTGCTGCATGGGATAACGGCTGGTGTCCATGTGCTGCAAGGGATATCTGCTGGTGTCCATGTGCTGCAAGGGATATCGGCTGGTGTCGATGTGCTGCAAGGAATATTGGCTAGTGTCCATGTGCTGAAAGGGATATCGGCTGGTGTCCATGTGCCGCAAGGGATATTGGCTGGTGTCCATGTGCTGAAAGGGATATCGGCTGATGTCCATGTGCTGCAAGGGATATTGGCTGGTGTCCATGTGCTGCAAGGGCTATCGGCCCGTGTCCATGTGTTGCAAGGGATATCGGCACGTGTCCATGTGCTGCAAGGGATATCGGCCCGTGTCCATGTGCTGCAAGAGATGTCGGCTCGTGTCCATGTGCTGCAAGGGATGTTGGCTCGTGTCCATGTGCTGCAAGGGATATTGGCTGCGGTCCATGTGCTGCAAGGGATATTGGCTGGTGTCTATGTGCTGCAAGGGATATCAGATGGTGTCCATGTGCTGCAAGGGATGTTGGCTCGTGTCCATGTGCTGCAATGGATATTGGCTGGTGTCTGTGCTGCAAGGGATTTCGGCTCGTGTCCATGTGCTGCAAGGGATATTGGCCGGTGTCTGTGCTGCAAGGGATATCGGCTCGTGTCCATGTGCTGCAAGAGATGTCGGCTGATGTCCATATGCTGCAAGTGCTATCGGCTCGTGTCCATGTGCTGCAAGTGATAGCGGCTGGTGTCCATGTGCTGCAAGGGCGATCGGCTCGTGTCCATGTGCTGCAAGGGATATCGGCTCGTGTCCATGTGCTGCAAGGGATATCAGCTGGTGTCTATGTGCTGCAAGGGATATCGTCAGGTGTCTATGTGCTGCAAGGGATATCAGCTGGTGTCTATGTGCTGCAAGGTATATTGGCTGGTGTCTATGTGCTGCAAGGGATATCGGCTGGTGTCTATGTGCTGCAAGGGATATCGGCTGGTGTCCATGTGCTGCAAGGGATATCGGCTCGTGTCCATGTGCTGTAAGGGATATCAGCTGGTGTCTATGTGCTGCAAGGGATATCAGCTGGTGTCTATGTGCTGCAAGGGATATCGGCTGGTGTCCATGTGCTGCAAGGGATATTGGCTGGTGTCTATGTGCTGCAAGGGATATCAGCTGGTGTCTATGTGCTGCAAGGGATATCGTCAGGTGTCTATGTGCTGCAAGGGATATCAGCTGGTGTCTATGTGCTGCAAGGTATATTGGCTGGTGTCTATGTGCTGCAAGGGATATCGGCTGGTGTCTATGTGCTGCAAGGGATATCGGCTGGTGTCCATGTGCTGCAAGGGATATCGGCTCGTGTCCATGTGCTGTAAGGGATATCAGCTGGTGTCTATGTGCTGCAAGGGATATCAGCTGGTGTCTATGTGCTGCAAGGGATATCGGCTGGTGTCCATGTGCTGCAAGGGATATTGGCTGGTGTCTATGTGCTGCAAGGGATATCGGCTGGTGTCTATGTGCTGCAAGGGATATCGGCTGGTGTCCATGTGCTGCATGGGATAACGGCTGGTGTCCATGTGCTGGAAGGGATATCGGCTGGTGTCTATGTGCTGCAAGGGCTATCGGCCCGTGTCCATGTGTTGCAAGGGATATCGGCCCGTGTCCATGTGCTGCAAGGGATATCGGCCCGTGTCCATGTGCTGCAAGGGATGTCGGCTCGTGTCCATGTGCTGCAAGGGATGTTGGCTCGTGTCCATGTGCTGCAAGGGATATTGGCTGGGGTCCATGTGCTGCAAGGGATATTGGCTGGTGTCTATGTGCTGCAAGGGATATCAGATGGTGACCATGTGCTGCAAGGGATGTTGGCTCGTGTCCATGTGCTGCAATGGATATTGGCTGGTGTCTGTGCTGCAAGGGATTTCGGCTTGTGTCCATGTGCAGCAAGGGATTTCGGCTCGTGTCCATGTGCTGCAAGGGATATCGGCTGGTGTCCATGTGCTGCAAGGGATATCGGCTGGTCTCCATGTGCTGCAATGGATATCGGCTGGTGTCCATGTGGTGAAAGGGATATTGGCTGGTGTCTATGTGCTGCAAGGGATATCGGCTGGTGTCTCTGTGCTGCAAGGGATATCGGCTGGTGTCCATGTGCTGCAAGGGATATCGGCTGGTGTCCATGTGCAGCAAGGGATATCGGCTGGGGTCCATGTGCTGCAAGGGATATCGGCTGGTGTCCATGTGCTGCAAGGGATGTCGGCTCGTGTCCATGTGCTGCAAGTGATATTGGCTGGTGTCCGTGTGCTGCAAGGGATATCGGCCCGTGTCCATGTGCTGCAAGGGATATCGGCTGGCGTCCGTGTGCTGCAAGGGATATCGGCCCGTGTCCATGTGCTGCAAGGGATATCGGCCCGTGTCCATGTGCTGCAAGGGATGTCGGCTCGTGTCCATGTGCTGCAAGGGATATCGGCCCCTGTCCATGTGCTGCAAGGGATGTCGGCTCGTGTCCATGTGCTGCAAGGGATATCGGCTGGTGTCCATGTGCTGCAAGGGATATTGGCTTGTGTCCATGTGCTGCAAGGGATATTGGCTGGGGTCCATGTGCTGCAAGGGATATCGGCTGGTGTCCATGTGCTGCAAGGGAATTTGGCTGGTGTCTCTGTGCTGCAAGGGATATCGGCTGGTGTCCATGTGCTGCAAGGGATATTGGCTGGGGCCCATGTGCTGCAAGGGATATTGGCTGGTGTCTCTGTGCTGCAAGGGATGTCGGCTCGTGTCCATGTGCTGCAATGGATATCAGGCCGTGTCCATGTGCTGCAAGGGATGTCGGCTCGTGTCCATATGCTGCAAGGGATATTGGCTGGTGTCTATGTGCTGCAAGGGATATCGGCTGGTGTCTATGTGCTGCAAGGGATATCGGCTGGTGTCCATGTGCTGCAAGGGAAATCGGCTGGTGTCCATTTGCTGCAAGGGATATCGGCTGGTGTCCATGTGCTGCAAGGGATATCGGCTGGTGTCCCTGTGCTGCAAGGGATATCGGCTGGTGTCCATGTGCTGCAAGGGATATCGGCTGGTGTCCCTGTGCTGCAAGGGCTATCGGCTCGTGTCCATGTGCTGCAAGGGATATCGGCTGGTGTCCATATGCTGCAAGGGCTGTCGGCTTGTGTCCATGTGCTGCAAGGGCTATCGGCTGGTATCTATGTGCTGCAAGGGATATTGGCTGGTGTCTATGTGCTGCAAGGGATATCGGCTCGAGTCCATGTGCTGCAAGGGATATTGGCTGGTGTCCATGTGCTGCAAGGGATATCGGCCCGTGTCCTTGTGCTGCAAGGGATGTCAGCTCGTGTCCATGTGCTGCAAGTGATATCGGCCCGTGTCCATGTGCTGCAAGGGATGTCGGCTCGTGTCCATGTGCTGCAAGGGATATTGGCTGGTGTCCATGTGCTAAAAGGGATATCGGCTGGTGTCTATGTGCTGCAAGGGATATCGGCTGGTATCCATGTGCCGCAAGGGATATTGGCTGGTGTCCATGTGCTGAAAGGGATATCGGCTGGTGTCCATGTGCTGCAAGGGATATTGGCTGGTGTCCATGTGCTGCAAGGGCTATCGGCCCGTGTCCACGTGTTGCAAGGGATATCGGCCCGTGTCCATGTGCTGCAAGGGATATCGGCCCGTGTCCATGTGCTGCAAGGGATGTCGGCTCGTGTCCATGTGCTGCAAAGGATGTTGGCTCGTGTCCATGTGCTACAAGGGATATTGGCTGGGGTCCATGTGCTGCAAGGGATATTGGCTGGTGTCTATGTGCTGCAAGGGATATCAGATGGTGTCCATGTGCTGCAAGGGATATTGGCTGGGGCCCATGTGCTGCAAATGATATTGGCTGGTGTCTCTGTGCTGCAAGGGATTTCGGCTCGTGTCCAGGTGCTGCAAGGGATATCGGGCCGTGTCCATGTGCTGCAAGGGATGTCGGCTCATGTCCATGTGCTGCAAGGGATATTGGCTGGTGTCTATGTGCTGCAAGGGATATCGGCTGGTGTCTATGTGCTGCAAGGGGTATCGGCGGGTGTCCATGTGCTGCAAGGGATATCGGCTGGTGTCCATTTGCTGCAAGGGATATCGGCTGGTGTCCATGTGCTGCAAGGGATATCGGCTGGTGTCCCTGTGCTGCAAGCGATATCGGCTGGCGTCCATGTGCTGCAAGGGATATCGGCTGGTGTCCCTGTGCTGCAAGGGCTATCGGCTCATGTCCATATGCTGCAAGGGCTGTCGGCTTGTGTCCATGTGCTGCAAGGGCTATCGGCTGGTATCTATGTGCTGCAAGAGATATTGGCTGGTGTCTATGTGCTGCAAGGGATATCGGCTCGTGTCCATGTGCTGCAAGGGATGTCGGCTGGTGTCCATGTGCTGCAGCGATATTGGCTGGTGTCTATGTGCTGCAAGGGCTATCGGCTTGTGTCCATGTGCTGCAAGGGATGTCGGCTGGTGTCCTTATGCTGCAAGGGATATTGGCTCATGTCCATGTGCTGCAAGGGATATCGTTTGGTGTCCATGTGCTGCAAGGGATATCGGCTGGTGTCCATGTGCTGCATGGGATAACGGCTGGTGTCCATGTGTTGCAAGAGATATCGGCTGATGTCCATGTGCTGCATGGGATATCGGCTGGTGTCCATGTGCTGCAAGGGATATCTGCTGGTGTCCATGTGCTGCATGGGATAATGGCTGGTGTCCATGTGCTGCAAGGGATATCGGCTGGTGTCCATGTGTTGCAAGGGATATTGGCTGGTGTCCATGTGCTGCATGGGATAACGGCTGGTGTCCATGTGCTGCATGGGATAACGGCTGGTGTCCATGTGTTGCAAGAGATATCGGCTGATGTCCATGTGCAGCATGGGATATCGGCTGGTGTCCATGTGCTGCAAGGGATATCTGCTGGTGTCCATGTGCTGCAAGGGATATCGGCTGGTGTCCATGTGTTGCAAGGGACATTGGCTGGTGTCTATGTGCTGCAAGGAATATTGGCTGGTGTCCATGTGCTGAAAGGGCTTTCGGTTGGTGTCCATGTGCTGCATGGGATAATGGCTGGTGTCCATGTGCTGCAAGGGATATCGGCTGATGTCCATGTGCTGCATGGGATAACGGCTGGTGTCCATGTGCTGCAAGGGATATCTGCTGGTGTCCATGTGCTGCAAGGGATATCAGCTGGTGTCTATGTGCTGCAAGGGATATCGGCTGGTGTCCATGTGCTGGAAGGGATATCGGCCCGTGTCCATGTGCTGCAAGAGCTATCGGCTCATGTCCATATGCTGCAAGCCTGTCGGTTGGTGTCTATGTGCTGCAAGGGATATTGGCTGGTGTCCATGTGATGCAAGGGATATCGGCCCATGTCCATGTGCTGCAAGGGATGTCGGCTGGTGTCCATGTGCTGCAAGGGATATTGGCTGGTGTCCATGAGATGCAAGGGATATCGGCCCGTGTCCATGTGATGCAAGGGATATCAGCCCGTGTCCATGTGCTGCAAGGGATATCGGCTGGTGTCCATGTGGTGCAAGGGATATCGGCCGGTGTCCATGTGCTGCAAGGGATATCGGCTGGTGTCCATTTGCTGCAAGGGATATCGGCTGGTGTCCAGGTGCTGCAAGGGATATCGGCTGGTGTCCCTCTGCTGCAAGGGATATCGGCTGCTGTCCATGTGCTGCAAGGGATATCGGCTGGTTTCCCTGTGCTGCAAGGGATATCGGCTGGTGTCCATGTGCTGCAAGGGCTATCGGCTCATGTCCATATGCTGCAAGGGCTGTCGGCCTGTGTCCATGAGCTGCAAGGGCTATCGGCTGGTGTCCATTTGCTGCAAGGGATATCGGCTGGTGTCCATGTGCTGCAAGGGATATCGGCTGGTGTCCCTCTGCTGCAAGGGATATCGGCTGGTGTCCATGTGCTGCAAGGACTATCGGCTCATGTCCATATGCTGCAAGGGCTGTCGGCCTGTGTCCATGAGCTGCAAGGGCTATCGGCTGGTATCTATGTGCTGCAAGGGATATTGGCTGGTGTCTATGTGCTGCAAGGGATATCGGCTCGTGTCCATGTGCTGCAAGGGATATCGGCCCGTGTCCATGTGCTGCAAGGGATATCGGCCCGTGTCCATGTGCTGCAAGGGATATCGGCTGGTGTCCATGTGCTCCAAGGGCTATCGGCTCGTGTCCATGTGCTGCAAGGGATGTCGGCTCGTATCCATATGCTGCAAGGGTTATCGGCTCGTGTCCATGTGCTGCAAGGGATATCGGCTGGTGTCTATGTGCGGCAAGGGATATCGGCTGATGTCCATGTGCTGCAAGGGATATCGGCTGGCGTCCATATGCTGCAAGGGCTATCGGCTCGTGTCCATGTGCTGCAAGGGATATCGGCTGGCGTCCATATGCTTCAAGGGCTATCGGCTCATGTCCATGTGCTGCAAGGGATATCGGCTCGTGTCCATGTGCTGCAAGGGATATCGGCTCGTGTCCATGTGCTGCAAGGGATGTCGGCTCGTGTCCATATGCTGCAAGGGATATCGGCTCGTGTCCATGTGCTGCAAGGGATATCGGCTGGCGTCCATATGCTGCAAGGGCTATCGGCTCATGTCCATGTGCTGCAAGGGATATCGGCTCGTGTCCATGTGCTGCAAGGGATATCGGCCCGTGTCCATGTGCTGCAAGGGATATCGGCTGGTATCCATGTGCCGCAAGGGATATTGGCTGGTGTCCATGTGCTGAAAGGGCTTTCGGTTGGTGTCCATGTGCTGCAAGGGATATCGGCTGGTGTCCATGTGTTGCAAGGGATATCGGCTGATGTCCATGTGCTGCATGGGATAACGGCTGGTGTCCATGTGCTGCAAGGGATATCAGCTGGTGTCTAGGTGCTGCAAGGGATATCGGCTGGTGTCCATGTGCTGCAAGGGATATCTGCTGGTGTCCATGTGCTGCAAGGGATATCAGCTGGTGTCTATGTGCTGCAAGGGATATCGGCTGGTGTCCATGTGCTGGAAGGGATATCGGCCCGTGTCCATGTGCTGCAAGAGCTATCGGCTCATGTCCATATGCTGCAAGCCTGTCGGTTGGTGTCTATGTGCTGCAAGGGATATTGGCTGGTGTCCATGTGATGCAAGGGATATCGGCCCATGTCCATGTGCTGCAAGGGATGTCGGCTGGTGTCCATGTGCTGCAAGGGATATTGGCTGGTGTCCATGTGATGCAAGGGATATCGGCCCGTGTCCATGTGATGCAAGGGATATCGGCCCGTGTCCATGTGCTGCAAGGGATATCGGCTGGTGTCCATGTGGTGCAAGGGATATCGGCCGGTGTCCATGTGCTGCAAGGGATATCGGCTGGTGTCCATTTGCTGCAAGGGATATCGGCTGGTGTCCAGGTGCTGCAAGGGATATCGGCTGGTGTCCCTCTGCTGCAAGGGATATCGGCTGCTGTCCATGTGCTGCAAGGGATATCGGCTGGTTTCCCTGTGCTGCAAGGGATATCGGCTGGTGTCCATGTGCTGCAAGGGCTATCGGCTCATGTCCATATGCTGCAAGGGCTGTCGGCCTGTGTCCATGAGCTGCAAGGGCTATCGGCTGGTGTCCATTTGCTGCAAGGGATATCGGCTGGTGTCCATGTGCTGCAAGGGATATCGGCTGGTGTCCCTCTGCTGCAAGGGATATCGGCTGGTGTCCATGTGCTGCAAGGACTATCGGCTCATGTCCATATGCTGCAAGGGCTGTCGGCCTGTGTCCATGAGCTGCAAGGGCTATCGGCTGGTATCTATGTGCTGCAAGGGATATTGGCTGGTGCCTATGTGCTGCAAGGGATATCGGCTAGTGTCCATGTGCTGCAAGGGATATCGGCTGGTGTCCATGTGCTGCAAGGGATATCGGCCCGTGTCCATGTGCTGCAAGGGATATCGGCCCGTGTCCATGTGCTGCAAGGGATATCGGCTGGTGTCCATGTGCTCCAAGGGCTGTCGGCTCGTGTCCATGTGCTGCAAGGGATGTCGGCTCGTGTCCATATGCTGCAAGGGATATCGGCTCGTGTCCATGTGCTGCAAGGGATATCGGCTGGTGTCTATGTGCGGCAAGGGATATCGGCTGATGTCCATGTGCTGCAAGGGATATCGGCTGGCGTCCATATGCTGCAAGGGCTATCGGCTCGTGTCCATGTGCTGCAAGGGATATCGGCTGGCGTCCATATGCTGCAAGGGCTATCGGCTCATGTCCATGTGCTGCAAGGGATATCGGCTCGTGTCCATGTGCTGCAAGGGATATCGGCTCGTGTCCATGTGCTCCAAGGGATGTCGGCTCGTGTCCATATGCTGCAAGGGATATCGGCTGGCGTCCATGTGCTGCAAGGGATATCGGCTGGTGTCCATGTGCTGCAAGGGATATCGGCTCGTGTCCATGTGCTGCAAGGGATATCGGCTCGTGTTCATGTGCTGCAAGGGATATCGGCTAGTGTCCATATGCTGCAAGGACTATCGGCTCGTGTCCATGTGCTGGAAGGGGTATCGGCTGGTGTCGATGTGCTGCAAGGGATATCGGCTGGTGTCGATGTGCTGCAAGAGATGTCGGCTGATGTCCATATGCTGCAAGTGCTATCGGCTCGTGTCCATGTGCTGCAAGGGCGATCGGCTCGTGTCCATGTGCTGCAAGGGATATCGGCTCGTGTCCATGTGCTGCAAGGGATATCAGCTGGTGTTTATGTGCTGAAAGGGATATCGGCTGGTGTCTATGTGCTGCAAGGGATATCGGCTGGTGTCTATGTGCTGAAAGGGATATCGGCTGGTGTCCATGTGGTGCAAGGGATATTGGCTGGTGTCTATGTGCTGCAAGGGATATCGGCTGGTGTCTATGTGCTGCAAGGGATATCGGCTGGTGTCCATGTGCTGGAAGGGATATCGGCTGGTGTCTATGTGCTGCAAGTAATATTGGCTGGTGTCGATGTGCTGAAAGGGATATCGGCTGGTGTCTATGTGCTGCAAGGGATAACGGCTGGTGTCCATGTGCTGCAAGGGATATCGGCCCGTGTCCATGTGCCGCAAGGGATGTCGGCTCGTGTCCATGTGCCGCAACGGATATCGGCTGGTGTCCATGTGCTGAAAGGGATATCGGCTTGTGTCCATGTGCTGCAAGGGCTATCGGCCTGTGTCCATGTGCTGCAAGGGATGTCGACTCGTTTCCATGTGCTGCAAGTGATATCGGCCCGTGTCCATGTGCTGCAAGGGATGTCGGCTCGTGTCCATGTGCTGCAAGGGATATCGGCCCGTGTCCATGTGCTGCAAGGGATGTCGGCTCGTGTTCATGTGCTGCAAGGGATATCGGCCCGTGTCCATGTGCTGCAAGGGATGTCGGCTCGTGTCCATGTGCTGCAAAGGATGTTGGCTCGTGTCCATGTGCTACAAGGGATATTGGCTGGGGTCCATGTGCTGCAAGGGATATTGGCTGGTGTCTATGTGCTGCAAGGGATATCAGATGGTGTCCATGTGCTGCAAGGGATATTGGCTGGGGCCCATGTGCTGCAAATGATATTGGCTGGTGTCTCTGTGCTGCAAGGGATTTCGGCTCGTGTCCATGTGCTTCAAGGGATATCGGGCCGTGTCCATGTTCTGCAAGGGATGTCGGCTCGTGTCCATGTGCTGCAAGGGATATTGGCTGGTGTCTATGTGCTGCAAGGGATATCGGCTGGTGTCTATGTGCTGCAAGGGGTATCGGCGGGTGTCCATGTGCTGCAAGGGATATCGGCTGGTGTCCATTTGCTGCAAGGGATATCGGCTGGTGTCCATGTGCTGCAAGGGATATCGGCTGGTGTCCCTGTACTGCAAGCGATATCGGCTGGCGTCCATGTGCTGCAAGGGATATCGGCTGGTGTCCCTGTGCTGCAAGGGCTATCGGCTCATGTCCATATGCTGCAAGGGCTGTCGGCTTGTGTCCATGTGCTGCAAGGGCTATCGGCTGGTATCTATGTGCTGCAAGAGATATTGGCTGGTGTCTATGTGCTGCCAGGGATATCGGCTCGTGTCCATGTGCTGCAAGGGATGTCGGCTGGTGTCCATGTGCTGCAGCGATATTGGCTGGTGTCTATGTGCTGCAAGGGCTATCGGCTTGTGTCCATGTGCTGCAAGGGATGTCGGCTGGTGTCCTTATGCTGCAAGGGATATCGGCTCATGTCCATGTGCTGCAAGGGATATCGTTTGGTGTCCATGTGCTGCAAGGGATATCGGCTGGTGTCCATGTGCTGCATGGGATAACGGCTGGTGTCCATGTGTTGCAAGAGATATCGGCTGATGTCCATGTGCTGCATGGGATATCGGCTGGTGTCCATGTGCTGCAAGGGATATCTGCTGGTGTCCATGTGCTGCATGGGATAATGGCTGGTGTCCATGTGCTGCAAGGGATATCGGCTGGTGTCCATGTGTTGCAAGGGATATTGGCTGGTGTCCATGTGCTGCATGGGATAACGGCTGGTGTCCATGTGCTGCATGGGATAACGGCTGGTGTCCATGTGTTGCAAGAGATATCGGCTGATGTCCATGTGCTGCATGGGATATCGGCTGGTGTCCATGTGCTGCAAGGGATATCTGCTGGTGTCCATGTGCTGCAAGGGATATCGGCTGGTGTCCATGTGTTGCAAGGGACATTGGCTGGTGTCTATGTGCTGCAAGGAATATTGGCTGGTGTCCATGTGCTGAAAGGGCTTTCGGTTGGTGTCCATGTGCTGCATGGGATAATGGTTGGTGTCCATGTGCTGCAAGGGATATCGGCTGATGTCCATGTGCTGCATGGGATAACGGCTGGTGTCCATGTGCTGCAAGGGATATCTGCTGGTGTCCATGTGCTGCAAGGGATATCAGCTGGTGTCTATGTGCTGCAAGGGATATCGGCTGGTGTCCATGTGCTGGAAGGGATATCGGCCCGTGTCCATGTGCTGCAAGAGCTATCGGCTCATGTCCATATGCTGCAAGCCTGTCGGTTGGTGTCTATGTGCTGCAAGGGATATTGGCTGGTGTCCATGTGATGCAAGGGATATCGGCCCATGTCCATGTGCTGCAAGGGATGTCGGCTGGTGTCCATGTGCTGCAAGGGATATTGGCTGGTGTCCATGTGATGCAAGGGATATCGGCCCGTGTCCATGTGATGCAAGGGATATCGGCCCGTGTCCATGTGCTGCAAGGGATATCGGCTGGTGTCCATGTGGTGCAAGGGATATCGGCCGGTGTCCATGTGCTGCAAGGGATATCGGCTGGTGTCCATTTGCTGCAAGGGATATCGGCTGGTGTCCAGGTGCTGCAAGGGATATCGGCTGGTGTCCCTCTGCTGCAAGGGATATCGGCTGCTGTCCATGTGCTGCAAGGGATATCGGCTGGTTTCCCTGTGCTGCAAGGGATATCGGCTGGTGTCCATGTGCTGCAAGGGCTATCGGCTCATGTCCATATGCTGCAAGGGCTGTCGGCCTGCGTCCATGAGCTGCAAGGGCTATCGGCTGGTGTCCATTTGCTGCAAGGGATATCGGCTGGTGTCCATGTGCTGCAAGGGATATCGGCTGGTGTCCCTCTGCTGCAAGGGATATCGGCTGGTGTCCATGTGCTGCAAGGACTATCGGCTCATGTCCATATGCTGCAAGGGCTGTCGGCCTGTGTCCATGAGCTGCAAGGGCTATCGGCTGGTATCTATGTGCTGCAAGGGATATTGGCTGGTGTCTATGTGCTGCAAGGGATATCGGCTCGTGTCCATGTGCTGCAAGGGATATCGGCCCGTGTCCATGTGCTGCAAGGGATATCGGCCCGTGTCCATGTGCTGCAAGGGATATCGGCTGGTGTCCATGTGCTCCAAGGGCTATCGGCTCGTGTCCATGTGCTGCAAGGGATGTCGGCTCGTATCCATATGCTGCAAGGGATATCGGCTCGTGTCCATGTGCTGCAAGGGATATCGGCTGGTGTCTATGTGCGGCAAGGGATATCGGCTGATGTCCATGTGCTGCAAGGGATATCGGCTGGCGTCCATATGCTGCAAGGGCTATCGGCTCGTGTCCATGTGCTGCAAGGGATATCGGCTGGCGTCCATATGCTTCAAGGGCTATCGGCTCATGTCCATGTGCTGCAAGGGATATCGGCTCGTGTCCATGTGCTGCAAGGGATATCGGCTCATGTCCATGTGCTGCAAGGGATGTCGGCTCGTGTCCATATGCTGCAAGGGATATCGGCTCGTGTCCATGTGCTGCAAGGGATATCGGCTGGCGTCCATATGCTGCAAGGGCTATCGGCTCATGTCCATGTGCTTCAAGGGATATCGGCTCGTGTCCATGTGCTGCAAGGGATATCGGCCCGTGTCCATGTGCTGCAAGGGATATCGGCTGGTATCCATGTGCCGCAAGGGATATTGGCTGGTGTCCATGTGCTGAAAGGGCTTTCGGTTGGTGTCCATGTGCTGCAAGGGATATCGGCTGGTGTCCATGTGTTGCAAGGGATATCGGCTGATGTCCATGTGCTGCATGGGATAACGGCTGGTGTCCATGTGCGGCAAGGGATATCAGCTGGTGTCTATGTGCTGCAAGGGATATCGGCTGGTGTCCATGTGCTGCAAGGGATATCTGCTGGTGTCCATGTGCTGCAAGGGATATCAGCTGGTGTCTATGTGCTGCAAGGGATATCGGCTGGTGTCCATGTGCTGGAAGGGATATCGGCCCGTGTCCATGTGCTGCAAGAGCTATCGGCTCATGTCCATATGCTGCAAGCCTGTCGGTTGGTGTCTATGTGCTGCAAGGGATATTGGCTGGTGTCCATGTGATGCAAGGGATATCGGCCCATGTCCATGTGCTGCAAGGGATGTCGGCTGGTGTCCATGTGCTGCAAGGGATATTGGCTGGTGTCCATGTGATGCAAGGGATATCGGCCCGTGTCCATGTGATGCAAGGGATATCGGCCCGTGTCCATGTGCTGCAAGGGATATCGGCTGGTGTCCATGTGGTGCAAGTGATATCGGCCGGTGTCCATGTGCTGCAAGGGATATCGGCTGGTGTCCATTTGCTGCAAGGGATATCGGCTGGTGTCCAGGTGCTGCAAGGGATATCGGCTGGTGTCCCTCTGCTGCAAGGGATATCGGCTGCTGTCCATGTGCTGCAAGGGATATCGGCTGGTTTCCCTGTGCTGCAAGGGATATCGGCTGGTGTCCATGTGCTGCAAGGGCTATCGGCTCATGTCCATATGCTGCAAGGGCTGTCGGCCTGTGTCCATGAGCTGCAAGGGCTATCGGCTGGTGTCCATTTGCTGCAAGGGATATCGGCTGGTGTCCATGTGCTGCAAGGGATATCGGCTGGTGTCCCTCTGCTGCAAGGGATATCGGCTGGTGTCCATGTGCTGCAAGGACTATCGGCTCATGTCCATATGCTGCAAGGGCTGTCGGCCTGTGTCCATGAGCTGCAAGGGCTATCGGCTGGTATCTATGTGCTGCAAGGGATATTGGCTGGTGTCTATGTGCTGCAAGGGATATCGGCTAGTGTCCATGTGCTGCAAGGGATATCGGCTGGTGTCCATGTGCTGCAAGGGATATCGGCCCGTGTCCATGTGCTGCAAGGGATATCGGCCCGTGTCCATGTGCTGCAAGGGATATCGGCTGGTGTCCATGTGCTCCAAGGGCTGTCGGCCCGTGTCCATGTGCTGCAAGGGATGTCGGCTCGTGTCCATATGCTGCAAGGGATATCGGCTCGTGTCCATGTGCTGCAAGGGATATCGGCTGGTGTCTATGTGCGGCAAGGGATATCGGCTGATGTCCATGTGCTGCAAGGGATATCGGCTGGCGTCCATATGCTGCAAGGGCTATCGGCTCGTGTCCATGTGCTGCAAGGGATATCGGCTGGCGTCCATATGCTGCAAGGGCTATCGGCTCATGTCCATGTGCTGCAAGGGATATCGGCTCGTGTCCATGTGCTGCAAGGGATATCGGCTCGTGTCCATGTGCTCCAAGGGATGTCGGCTCGTGTCCATATGCTGCAAGGGATATCGGCTGGCGTCCATGTGCTGCAAGGGATATCGGCTGGTGTCCATGTGCTGCAAGGGATATCGGCTCGTGTCCATGTGCTGCAAGGGATATCGGCTCGTGTTCATGTGCTGCAAGGGATATCGGCTAGTGTCCATATGCTGCAAGGACTATCGGCTCGTGTCCATGTGCTGGAAGGGGTATCGGCTGGTGTCGATGTGCTGCAAGGGATATCGGCTGGTGTCGATGTGCTGCAAGAGATGTCGGCTGATGTCCATATGCTGCAAGTGCTATCGGCTCGTGTCCATGTGCTGCAAGGGCGATCGGCTCGTGTCCATGTGCTGCAAGGGATATCGGCTCGTGTCCATGTGCTGCAAGGGGTATCAGCTGGTGTTTATGTGCTGAAAGGGATATCGGCTGGTGTCTATGTGCTGCAAGGGATATCGGCTGGTGTCTATGTGCTGAAAGGGATATCGGCTGGTGTCCATGTGGTGCAAGGGATATTGGCTGGTGTCTATGTGCTGCAAGGGATATCGGCTGGTGTCTATGTGCTGCAAGGGATATCGGCTGGTGTCCATGTGCTGCATGGGATAACGGCTGGTGTCCATGTGCTGGAAGGGATATCGGCTGGTGTCTATGTGCTGCAAGTAATATTGGCTGGTGTCGATGTGCTGAAAGGGATATCGGCTGGTGTCTATGTGCTGCAAGGGATAACGGCTGGTGTCCATGTGCTGCAAGGGATATCGGCCCGTGTCCATGTGCCGCAAGGGATGTCGGCTCGTGTCCATGTGCCGCAACGGATATCGGCTGGTGTCCATGTGCTGAAAGGGATATCGGCTTGTGTCCATGTGCTGCAAGGGCTATCGGCCCGTGTCCATGTGCTGCAAGGGATGTCGACTCGTTTCCATGTGCTGCAAGTGATATCGGCCCGTGTCCATGTGCTGCAAGGGATGTCGGCTCGTGTCCATGTGCTGCAAGGGATATCGGCCCGTGTCCATGTGCTGGAAGGGATATCGGCCCGTGTCCATGTGCTGCAAGAGCTATCGGCTCATGTCCATATGCTGCAAGCCTGTCGGTTGGTGTCTATGTGCTGCAAGGGATATTGGCTGGTGTCCATGTGATGCAAGGGATATCGGCCCATGTCCATGTGCTGCAAGGGATGTCGGCTGGTGTCCATGTGCTGCAAGGGATATTGGCTGGTGTCCATGTGATGCAAGGGATATCGGCCCGTGTCCATGTGATGCAAGGGATATCGGCCCGTGTCCATGTGCTGCAAGGGATATCGGCTGGTGTCCATGTGGTGCAAGTGATATCGGCCGGTGTCCATGTGCTGCAAGGGATATCGGCTGGTGTCCATTTGCTGCAAGGGATATCGGCTGGTGTCCAGGTGCTGCAAGGGATATCGGCTGGTGTCCCTCTGCTGCAAGGGATATCGGCTGCTGTCCATGTGCTGCAAGGGATATCGGCTGGTTTCCCTGTGCTGCAAGGGATATCGGCTGGTGTCCATGTGCTGCAAGGGCTATCGGCTCATGTCCATATGCTGCAAGGGCTGTCGGCCTGTGTCCATGAGCTGCAAGGGCTATCGGCTGGTGTCCATTTGCTGCAAGGGATATCGGCTGGTGTCCATGTGCTGCAAGGGATATCGGCTGGTGTCCCTCTGCTGCAAGGGATATCGGCTGGTGTCCATGTGCTGCAAGGACTATCGGCTCATGTCCATATGCTGCAAGGGCTGTCGGCCTGTGTCCATGAGCTGCAAGGGCTATCGGCTGGTATCTATGTGCTGCAAGGGATATTGGCTGGTGTCTATGTGCTGCAAGGGATATCGGCTAGTGTCCATGTGCTGCAAGGGATATCGGCTGGTGTCCATGTGCTGCAAGGGATATCGGCCCGTGTCCATGTGCTGCAAGGGATATCGGCCCGTGTCCATGTGCTGCAAGGGATATCGGCTGGTGTCCATGTGCTCCAAGGGCTGTCGGCTCGTGTCCATGTGCTGCAAGGGATGTCGGCTCGTGTCCATATGCTGCAAGGGATATCGGCTCGTGTCCATGTGCTGCAAGGGATATCGGCTGGTGTCTATGTGCGGCAAGGGATATCGGCTGATGTCCATGTGCTGCAAGGGATATCGGCTGGCGTCCATATGCTGCAAGGGCTATCGGCTCGTGTCCATGTGCTGCAAGGGATATCGGCTGGCGTCCATATGCTGCAAGGGCTATCGGCTCATGTCCATGTGCTGCAAGGGATATCGGCTCGTGTCCATGTGCTGCAAGGGATATCGGCTCGTGTCCATGTGCTCCAAGGGATGTCGGCTCGTGTCCATATGCTGCAAGGGATATCGGCTGGCGTCCATGTGCTGCAAGGGATATCGGCTGGTGTCCATGTGCTGCAAGGGATATCGGCTCGTGTCCATGTGCTGCAAGGGATATCGGCTCGTGTTCATGTGCTGCAAGGGATATCGGCTAGTGTCCATATGCTGCAAGGACTATCGGCTCGTGTCCATGTGCTGGAAGGGGTATCGGCTGGTGTCGATGTGCTGCAAGGGATATCGGCTGGTGTCGATGTGCTGCAAGAGATGTCGGCTGATGTCCATATGCTGCAAGTGCTATCGGCTCGTGTCCATGTGCTGCAAGGGCGATCGGCTCGTGTCCATGTGCTGCAAGGGATATCGGCTCGTGTCCATGTGCTGCAAGGGGTATCAGCTGGTGTTTATGTGCTGAAAGGGATATCGGCTGGTGTCTATGTGCTGCAAGGGATATCGGCTGGTGTCTATGTGCTGAAAGGGATATCGGCTGGTGTCCATGTGGTGCAAGGGATATTGGCTGGTGTCTATGTGCTGCAAGGGATATCGGCTGGTGTCTATGTGCTGCAAGGGATATCGGCTGGTGTCCATGTGCTGCATGGGATAACGGCTGGTGTCCATGTGCTGGAAGGGATATCGGCTGGTGTCTATGTGCTGCAAGTAATATTGGCTGGTGTCGATGTGCTGAAAGGGATATCGGCTGGTGTCTATGTGCTGCAAGGGATAACGGCTGGTGTCCATGTGCTGCAAGGGATATCGGCCCGTGTCCATGTGCCGCAAGGGATGTCGGCTCGTGTCCATGTGCCGCAACGGATATCGGCTGGTGTCCATGTGCTGAAAGGGATATCGGCTTGTGTCCATGTGCTGCAAGGGCTATCGGCCCGTGTCCATGTGCTGCAAGGGATGTCGACTCGTTTCCATGTGCTGCAAGTGATATCGGCCCGTGTCCATGTGCTGCAAGGGATGTCGGCTCGTGTCCATGTGCTGCAAGGGATATCGGCCCGTGTCCATGTGCTGCAAGGGATGTCGGCTCGTGTTCATGTGCTGCAAGTGATATCGGCCCGTGTCCATGTGCTGCAAGGGATGTCGGCTCGTGTCCATGTGCTGCAAGGGATATTGGCTGGTGTCCATGTGCTACAAGGGATATTGGCTGGGGTCCATGTGCTGGAAGGGATATTGGCTGGTGTCTATGTTCTGCAAGGGATATCGGCTGGTGTCTATGTGCTGCAAGGGATATCGGCTGGTGTCTATGTGCTGCAAGGGATATCAGCTGGTGTCTATGTGCTGCAAGGGATATCGGCTGGTGTCCATGTGCTGCATGGGATAACGGCTGGTGTCCATGTGCTGCAAGGGATATCGGCTGGTGTCCATGTGTTGCAAGGGATATCGGCTGATGTCCATGTGCTGCATGGGATAACGGCTGGTGTCCATGTGCTGCAAGGGATATCTGCTGGTGTCCATGTGCTGCAAGGGATATCGGCTGGTGTTGATGTGCTGCAAGGAATATTGGCTAGTGTCCATGTGCTGAAAGGGATATTGGCTGGTGTCCCTCTGCTGCAAGGGATATCGGCTGCTGTCCATGTGCTGCAAGGGATATCGCTGGTTTCCCTGTGCTGCAAGGGATATCGGCTGGTGTCCATGTGCTGCAAGGGCTATCGGCTCATGTCCATATGCTGCAAGGACTGTCGGCCTGTGTCCATGAGCTGCAAGGGCTATCGGCTGGTGTCCATTTGCTGCAAGGGATATCGGCTGGTGTCCATGTGCTGCAAGGGATATCGGCTGGTGTCCCTCTGCTGCAAGGGATATCGGCTGGTGTCCATGTGCTGCAAGGACTATCGGCTAATGTCCATATGCTGCAAGGGCTGTCGGCCTGTGTCCATGAGCTGCAAGAGCTATCGGCTGGTATCTATGTGCTGCAAGGGATATCGGCTGGTGTCTATGTGCTGCAAGGGATATCGGCTCGTGTCCATGTGCTGCAAGGGGTATCGGCTGGTGTCCATGTGCTGCAAGGGATATCGGCCCGTGTCCATGTGCTGCAAGGGATATCGGCCCGTGTCCATGTGCTGCAAGGGATATCGGCTGGTGTCCATGTGCTCCAAGGGCTATCGGCTGATGTCCATGTGCTGCAAGGGATATCGGCTGGCGTCCATATGCTGCAAGGGCAATCGGCTCGTGTCCATGTGCTGCAAGGGATATCAGCTGGCGTCCATATGCTGCAAGGGCTATCGGCTCGTGTCCATGTGCTGCAAGGGATATCGGCTCGTGTCCATGTGCTGCAAGGGATATCAGCTCGTGTCCATGTGCTCCAAGGGATGTCGGCTCGTGTCCATATGCTGCAAGGGATATCGGCTGGCGTCCATATGCTGCAAGGGATATCGGCTCGTGTCCATGTGCTGCAAGGGATATCAGCTGGTGTCCATGTGCTGCAAGGGATATCGGCTGGTGTCGATGTGCTGCAAGAGATGTCGGCTGATGTCCATATGCTGCAAGTGCTATCGGCTCGTGTCCATGTGCTGCAAGGGAAAGCGGCTGGTGTCCATGTGCTGCAAGGGCGATCGGCTCGTGTCCATGTGCTGCAAGGGATATCGGCTGGTGTCCATGTGCTGCAAAGGATATCGGCTGGTGTCCATGTGCTGCAAGGGATATCGGCTCGTGTCCATATGCTGCAAGGACTATCGGCTCGTGTCCATGTGCAGCAAGGGATATCGGCTCGTGTCCATATGCTGCAAGGACTATCGGCTCGTGTCCATGTGCTGCAAGGGATATCGGCTGGTGTCGATGTGCTGCAAGGGATATCGGCTGGTGTCGATGTGCTGCAAGAGATGTCGGCTGATGTCCATATGCTGCAAGTGCTATCGGCTCGTGTCCATGTGCTGCAAGGGCGATCGGCTCGTGTCCATGTGCTGCAAGGGATATCGGCTCGTGTCCATGTGCTGCAAGGGATATCAGCTGGTGTCTATGTGCTGCAAGGAATATTGGCTGGTGTCTATGTGCTGCAAGGGATATCGGCTGGTGTCTATGTGCTGCAAGGGATATCGGCTGGTGTCTATGTGCTGAAAGGGATATCGGCTGGTGTCCATGTGGTGCACGGGATATTGGCTGGTGTCTATGTGCTGCAAGGGATATCGGCTGGTGTCTATGTGCTGCAAGGGATATCGGCTGGTGTCCATGTGCTGCATGGGATAACGGCTGGTGTCCATGTGCTGGAAGGGATATCGGCTGGTATCTATGTGCTGCAAGTAATATTGGCTGGTGTCCATGTGCTGAAAGGGATATCGGCTGGTGTCTATGTGCTGCAAGGGATAACGGCTGGTGTCCATGTGCTGCAAGGGATATCGGCCCGTGTCCATGTGCCGCAAGGGATGTCGGCTCGTGTCCATGTGCCGCAACGGATATCGGCTGGTGTCCATGTGCTGAAAGGGATATCGGTTTGTGTCCATGTGCTGCAAGGGCTATCGGCCCGTGTCCATGTGCTGCAAGGGATGTCGACTCGTTTCCATGTGCTGCAAGTGATATCGGCCCGTGTCCATGTGCTGCAAGGGATGTCGGCTCGTGTCCATGTGCTGCAATGGATATCGGCCCGTGTCCATGTGCTGCAAGGGATGTCGGCTCGTGTCCATGTGCTGCAAGTGATATCGGCCCGTGTCCATGTGCTGCAAGGGATGTCGGCTCGTGTCCATGTGCTGCAAGGGATATTGGCTGGTGTCCATGTGCTACAAGGGATATTGGCTGGGGTCCATGTGCTGCAAGGGATATTGGCTGGTGTCTATGTTCTGCAAGGGATATCGGCTGGTGTCTATGTGCTGCAAGGGATATCGGCTGGTGTCTATGTGCTGCAAGGGATATCAGCTGGTGTCTATGTGCTGCAAGGGATATCGGCTGGTGTCCATGTGCTGCATGGGATAACGGCTGGTGTCCATGTGCTGCAAGGGATATCGGCTGGTGTCCATGTGTTGCAAGGGATATCGGCTGATGTCCATGTGCTGCATGGGATAACGGCTGGTGTCCATGTGCTGCAAGGGATATCTGCTGGTGTCCATGTGCTGCAAGGGATATCGGCTGGTGTCGATGTGCTGCAAGGAATATTGGCTAGTGTCCATGTGCTGAAAGGGATATTGGCTGGTGTCCATATGCCGCAAGGGATATTGGCTGATGTCCATGTGCTGAAAGGGATATCGGCTGATGTCCATGTGCTGCAAGGGATATTGGCTGGTGTCCATGTGCTGCAAGGGCTATCGGCCCGTGTCCATGTGTTGCAAGGGATATCGGCCCGTGTCCATGTGCTGCAAGGGATATCGGCCCGTGTTCATGTGCTGCAAGGGATGTCGGCTCGTGTCCATGTGCTGCAAGGGATGTTGGCTCGTGTCCATGTGCTGCAAGGGATATTGGCTGGGGTCCATGTGCTGCAAGGGATATCAGATGGTGTCCATGTGCTGCAAGGGACGTTGGCTCGTGTCCATGTGCTGCAATGGATATTGGCTGGTGTCTGTGCTGCAAGGGATTTCGGCTCGTGTCCATGTGCTGCAAGGGATATTGGCTGGTGTCTGTGCTGCAAGGGATATCGGCTCGTGTCCATGTGCTGCAAGAGATGTCGGCTGATGTCCATATGCTGCAAGTGCTATCGGCTCGTGTCCATGTGCTGCAAGGGATAGCGGCTGGTGTCCATGTGCTGCAAGGGCGATCGGCTCGTGTCCATGTGCTGCAAGGGATATCGGCTCGTGTCCATGTGCTGCAAGGGATATCAGCTGGTGTCTATGTGCTGCAAGGGATATCGGCAGGTGTCTATGTGCTGCAAGGGATATCAGCTGGTGTCTATGTGCTGCAAGGTATATTGGCTGGTGTCTATGTGCTGCAAGGGATATCGGCTGGTGTCCATGTGCTGCAAGGGATATCGGCTCGTGTCCATGTGATGCAAGGGATATCGGCTGGTGTCCATGTGCTGTAAGGGATATCAGCTGGTGTCTATGTGCTGCAAGGGATATCGGCTGGTGTCTATGTGCTGCAAGGGATATCGGCTGGTGTCCATGTGCTGCAAGGGATATTGGCTGGTGTCTATGTGCTGCAAGGGATATCGGCTGGTGTCTATGTGCTGCAAGGGATATCGGCTGGTGTCCATGTGCTGCATGGGATAACGGCTGGTGTCCATGTGCTGGAAGGGATATCGGCTGGAGTCTATGTGCTGCAAGGAATATTGGCTGGTGTCCATGTGCTGAAAGGGATATCGGCTGGTGTCTATGTGCCTCAAGGGATAACGGCTGGTGTCCATGTGCTGCAAGGGATATCGGCCCGTGTCCATGTGCCGCAAGGGATGTCGGCTCGTGTCCATGTGCCGCAACGGATATCGGCTGGTGTCCATGTGCTGACAGGGATATCGGCTGGTGTCCATGTGCTGCAAGGGCTTACGGCCCGTGTCCATTTGTTGCAAGGGATATCGGCCCGTGTCCATGTGCTGGAAGGGATGTCAGCTCGTGTCCATGTGCTGCAAGTGATATCGGCCCGTGTCCATGTGCTGCAAGGGATGTCGGCTCGTGTCCATGTGCTGCAAGGGATATTGGCTGGTGTCCATGTGCTACAAGGGATATTGGCTGGGGTCCATGTGCTGCGAGGGATATTGGCTGGTGTCTATGTTCTGCATGGGATATCGGCTGGTGTCTATGTGCTGCAAGGGATATCGGCTGGTGTCTATGTGCTGCAAGGGATATCAGCTGGTGTCTATGTGCTGCAAGGGATATCGGCTGGTGTCCATGTGCTGCATGGGATAACGGCTGGTGTCCATGTGCTGCAAGGGATATCGGCTGGTGTCCATGTGTTGCAAGGGATATCGGCTGATGTCCATGTGCTGCATGGGATAACGGCTGGTGTCCATGTGCTGCAAGGGATATCTGCTGGTGTCCATGTGCTGCAAGGGATATCGGCTGGTGTCGATGTGCTGCAAGGAATATTGGCTAGTGTTCATGTGCTGAAAGGGATATCGGCTGGAGTCCATGTGCCGCAAGGGATATTGGCTGGTGTCAATGTGCTGAAAGGGATATCGGCTGATGTCCATGTGCTGCAAGGGATATTGGCTGGTGTCCATGTGCTGCAAGGGCTATCGTCCCGTGTCCATGTGTTGCAAGGGATATCGGCCCGTGTCCATGTGCTGCAAGGGATATCGGCCCGTGTCCATGTGCTGCAAGGGATGTCGGCTCGTGTCCATGTGCTGCAAGGGATGTTGGCTCGTGTCCATGTGCTGCAAGGGATATCGGCTGGTGTCCATGTGCTGCAAGGGATGTCGGCTCGTGTCCATGTGCTGCAAGGGATGTCGACTCGTGTCCATGTGCTTCAAGGGATATTGGCTGGTGTCCGTGTGCTGCAAGGGATATCGGCCCGTGTCCATGTGCTGCAAGGGATATCGGCCCGTGTCCATGTGCTGCAAGGGATGTCGGCTCGTGTCCATGTGCTGCAAGGGATATCGGCTGGTGTCCATGTGCTGCAAGGGATATTGGCTGGTGTCCATGTGCTGCAAGGGATATTGGCTGGGGTCCATGTGCTGCAAGGGATATCGGCTGGTGTCCTTGTGCTGCAAGGGAATTTGGCTGGTGTCTCTGTGCTGCAAGGGATATCGGCTGGTGTCCATGTGCTGCAAGGGATATCGGGCCGTGTCCATGTGCTGCAAGGGATGTCGGCTCGTGTCCATGTGCTGCAAGGGATATTGGCTGGTGTCCATGTGCTACAAGGGATATTGGCTGGGGTCCATGTGCTGGAAGGGATATTGGCTGGTGTCTATGTTCTGCAAGGGATATCGGCTGGTGTCTATGTGCTGCAAGGGATATCGGCTGGTGTCTATGTGCTGCAAGGGATATCAGCTGGTGTCTATGTGCTGCAAGGGATATCGGCTGGTTTCCCTGTGCTGCAAGGGATATCGGCTGGTGTCCATGTGCTGCAAGGGCTATCGGCTCATGTCCATATGCTGCAAGGGCTGTCGGCCTGTGTCCATGAGCTGCAAGGGCTATCGGCTGGTGTCCATTTGCTGCAAGGGATATCGGCTGGTGTCCATGTGCTGCAAGGGATATCGGCTGGTGTCCCTCTGCTGCAAGGGATATCGGCTGGTGTCCATGTGCTGCAAAGACTATCGGCTAATGTCCATATGCTGCAAGGGCTGTCGGCCTGTGTCCATGAGCTGCAAGAGCTATCGGCTGGTATCTATGTGCTGCAAGGGATATCGGCTGGTGTCTATGTGCTGCAAGGGATATCGGCTCGTGTCCATGTGCTGCAAGGGATATCGGCTGGTGTCCATGTGCTGCAAGGGATATCGGCCCGTGTCCATGTGCTGCAAGGGATATCGGCCCGAGTCCATGTGCTGCAAGGGATATCGGCTGGTGTCCATGTGCTCCAAGGGCTATCGGCTCGTGTCCATGTGCTGCAAGGGATGTCGGCTCGTGTCCATATGCTGCAAGGGATATCGGCTCCTGTCCATGTGCTGCAAGGGATATCGGCTGGTGTCTATGTGCGGCAAGGGATATCGGCTGATGTCCATGTGCTGCAAGGGATATCGGCTGGCGTCCATATGCTGCAAGGGCAATCGGCTCGTGTCCATGTGCTGCAAGGGATATCGGCTGGCGTCCATATGCTGCAAGGGCTATCGGCTCGTGTCCATGTGCTGCAAGGGATATCGGCTCGTGTCCATGTGCTGCAAGGGATATCAGCTCGTGTCCATGTGCTCCAAGGGATGTCGGCTCGTGTCCATATGCTGCAAGGGATATCGGCTGGCGTCCATATGCTGCAAGGGATATCGGCTCGTGTCCATGTGCTGCAAGGGATATCAGCTGGTGTCCATGTGCTGCAAGGGATATCGGCTGGTGTCGATGTGCTGCAAGAGATGTCGGCTGATGTCCATATGCTGCAAGTGCTATCGGCTCGTGTCCATGTGCTGCAAGGGAAAGCGGCTGGTGTCCATGTGCTGCAAGGGCGATCGGCTCGTGTCCATGTGCTGCAAGGGATATCGGCTGGTGTCCATGTGCTGCAAGGGATATCGGCTGGTGTCCATGTGCTGCAAGGGATATCGGCTCGTGTCCATATGCTGCAAGGACTATCGGCTCGTGTCCATGTGCAGCAAGGGATATCGGCTCGTGTCCATATGCTGCAAGGACTATCGGCTGGTGTCGATGTGCTGCAAGGGATATCGGCTGGTGTCGATGTGCTGCAAGGGATATCGGCTGGTGTCGATGTGCTGCAAGAGATGTCGGCTGATGTCCATATGCTGCAAGTGCTATCGGCTCGTGTCCATGTGCTGCAAGGGCGATCGGCTCGTGTCCATGTGCTGCAAGGGATATCGGCTCGTGTCCATGTGCTGCAAGGGATATCAGCTGGTGTCTATGTGCTGCAAGGAATATTGGCTGGTGTCTATGTGCTGCAAGGGATATCGGCTGGTGTCTATGTGCTGCAAGGGATATCGGCTGGTGTCTATGTGCTGAAAGGGATATCGGCTGGTGTCCATGTGGTGCAAGGGATATTGGCTGGTGTCTATGTGCTGCAAGGGATATCGGCTGGTGTCTATGTGCTGCAAGGGATATCGGCTGGTGTCCATGTGCTGCATGGGATAACGGCTGGTGTCCATGTGCTGGAAGGGATATCGGCTGGTGTCTATGTGCTGCAAGTAATATTGGCTGGTGTCCATGTGCTGAAAGGGATATCGGCTGGTGTCTATGTGCTGCAAGGGATAACGGCTGGTGTCCATGTGCCGCAAGGGATGTCGGCTCGTGTCCATGTGCCGCAACGGATATCGGCTGGTGTCCATGTGCTGAAAGGGATATCGGCTTCTGTCCATGTGCTGCAAGGGCTATCGGCCCGTGTCCATGTGCTGCAAGGGATGTCGACTCGTTTCCATGTGCTGCAAGTGATATCGGCCCGTGTCCATGTGCTGCAAGGGATGTCGGCTCGTGTCCATGTGCTGCAAGGGATATCGGCCCGTGTCCATGTGCTGCAAGGGATGTCGGCTCGAGTCCATGTGCTGCAAGTGATATCGGCCCGTGTCCATGTGCTGCAAGGGATGTCGGCTCGTGTCCATGTGCTGCAAGGGATATTGGCTGGTGTCCATGTGCTACAAGGGATATTGGCTGGGGTCCATGTGCTGCAAGGGATATTGGCTGGTGTCTATGTTCTGCAAGGGATATCGGCTGGTGTCTATGTGCTGCAAGGGATATCGGCTGGTGTCTATGTGCTGCAAGGGATATCAGCTGGTGTCTATGTGCTGCAAGGGATATCGGCTGGTGTCCATGTGCTGCATGGGATAACGGCTGGTGTCCATGTGCTGCAAGGGATATCGGCTGGTGTCCATGTGTTGCAAGGGATATCGGCTGATGTCCATGTGCTGCATGGGATAACGGCTGGTGTCCATGTGCTGCAAGGGATATCTGCTGGTGTCCATGTGCTGCAAGGGATATCGGCTGGTGTCGATGTGCTGCAAGGAATATTGGCTAGTGTCCATGTGCTGAAAGGGATATTGGCTGGTGTCCATATGCCGCAAGGGATATTGGCTGATGTCCATGTGCTGAAAGGGATATCGGCTGATGTCCATGTGCTGCAAGGGATATTGGCTGGTGTCCATGTGCTGCAAGGGCTATCGGCCCGTGTCCATGTGTTGCAAGGGATATCGGCCCGTGTCCATGTGCTGCAAGGGATATCGGCCCGTGTCCATGTGCTGCAAGGGATGTCGGCTCGTGTCCATGTGCTGCAAGGGATGTTGGCTCGTGTCCATGTGCTGCAAGGGATATTGGCTGGGGTCCATGTGCTGCAAGGGATATCAGATGGTGTCCATGTGCTGCAAGGGACGTTGGCTCGTGTCCATGTGCTGCAATGGATATTGGCTGGTGTCTGTGCTGCAAGGGATTTCGGCTCGTGTCAATGTGCTGCAAGGGATATTGGCTGGTGTCTGTGCTGCAAGGGATATCGGCTCGTGTCCATGTGCTGCAAGAGATGTCGGCTGATGTCCATATGCTGCAAGTGCTATCGGCTCGTGTCCATGTGCTGCAAGGGATAGCGGCTGGTGTCCATGTGCTGCAAGGGCGATCGGCTCGTGTCCATGTGCTGCAAGGGATATCGGCTCGTGTCCATGTGCTGCAAGGGATATCAGCTGGTGTCTATGTGCTGCAACGGATATCGGCAGGTGTCTATGTGCTGCAAGGGATATCAGCTGGTGTCTATGTGCTGCAAGGTATATTGGCTGGTGTCTATGTGCTGCAAGGGATATCGGCTGGTGTCCATGTGCTGCAAGGGATATCGGCTCGTGTCCATGTGATGCAAGGGATATCGGCTGGTGTCTATGTGCTGCAAGGGATATCGGCTGGTGTCTATGTGCTGCAAGGGATATCGGCTGGTGTCCATGTGCTGCAAGGGATATCGGCTCGTGTCCATGTGCTGTAAGGGATATCAGCTGGTGTCTATGTGCTGCAAGGGATATCGGCTGGTGTCTATGTGCTGCAAGGGATATCGGCTGGTGTCCATGTGCTGCAAGGGATATTGGCTGGTGTCTATGTGCTGCAAGGGATATCGGCTGGTGTCTATGTGCTGCAAGGGATATCGGCTGGTGTCCATGTGCTGCATGGGATAACGGCTGGTGTCCATGTGCTGGAAGGGATATCGGCTGGAGTCTATGTGCTGCAAGGAATATTGGCTGGTGTCCATGTGCTGAAAGGGATATCGGCTGGTTTCTATGTGCCTCAAGGGATAACGGCTGGTGTCCATGTGCTGCAAGGGATATCGGCCCGTGTCCATGTGCCGCAAGGGATGTCGGCTCGTGTCCATGTGCCGCAACGGATATCGGCTGGTGTCCATGTGCTGACAGGGATATCGGCTGGTGTCCATGTGCTGCAAGGGCTTACGGCCCGTGTCCATTTGTTGCAAGGGATATCGGCCCGTGTCCATGTGCTGCAAGGGATGTCAGCTCGTGTCCATGTGCTGCAAGTGATATCGGCCCGTGTCCATGTGCTGCAAGGGATGTCGGCTCGTGTCCATGTGCTGTAAGGGATATTGGCTGGTGTCCATGTGCTACAAGGGATATTGGCTGGGGTCCATGTGCTGCGAGGGATATTGGCTGGTGTCTATGTTCTGCATGGGATATCGGCTGGTGTCTATGTGCTGCAAGGGATATCGGTTGGTGTCTATGTGCTGCAAGGGATATCAGCTGGTGTCTATGTGCTGCAAGGGATATCGGCTGGTGTCCATGTGCTGCATCGGATAACGGCTGGTGTCCATGTGCTGCAAGGGATATCGGCTGTTGTCCATGTGTTGCAAGGGATATCGGCTCGTGTCCATGTGCAGCAAGGGATATCGGCTCGTGTCCATATGCTGCAAGGACTATCGGCTCGTGTCCATGTGCTGCAAGGGATATCGGCTGGTGTCGATGTGCTGCAAGGGATATCGGCTGGTGTCGATGTGCTGCAAGAGATGTCGGCTGATGTCCATATGCTGCAAGTGCTATCGGCTCGTGTCCATGTGCTGCAAGGGCGATCGGCTCGTGTCCATGTGCTGCAAGGGATATCGGCTCGTGTCCATGTGCTGCAAGGGATATCAGCTGGTGTCTATGTGCTGCAAGGAATATTGGCTGGTGTCTATGTGCTGCAAGGGATATCGGCTGGTGTCTATGTGCTGCAAGGGATATCGGCTGGTGTCTATGTGCTGAAAGGGATATCGGCTGGTGTCCATGTGGTGCAAGGGATATTGGCTGGTGTCTATGTGCTGCAAGGGATATCGGCTGGTGTCTATGTGCTGCAAGGGATATCGGCTGGTGTCCATGTGCTGCATGGGATAACGGCTGGTGTCCATGTGCTGGAAGGGATATCGGCTGGTGTCTATGTGCTGCAAGTAATATTGGCTGGTGTCCATGTGCTGAAAGGGATATCGGCTGGTGTCTATGTGCTGCAAGGGATAACGGCTGGTGTCCATGTGCTGCAAGGGATATCGGCCCGTGTCCATGTGCCGCAAGGGATGTCGGCTCGTGTCCATGTGCCGCAACGGATATCGGCTGGTGTCCATGTGCTGAAAGGGATATCGGCTTGTGTCCATGTGCTGCAAGGGCTATCGGCCCGTGTCCATGTGCTGCAAGGGATGTCGACTCGTTTCCATGTGCTGCAAGTGATATCGGCCCGTGTCCATGTGCTGCAAGGGATGTCGGCTCGTGTCCATGTGCTGCAAGGGATATCGGCCCGTGTCCATGTGCTGCAAGGGATGTCGGCTCGTGTCCATGTGCTGCAAGTGATATCGGCCCGTGTCCATGTGCTGCAAGTGATGTCGGCTCGTGTCCATGTGCTGCAAGGGATATTGGCTGGTGTCCATGTGCTACAAGGGATATTGGCTGGGGTCCATGTGCTGCAAGGGATATTGGCTGGTGTCTATGTTCTGCAAGGGATATCGGCCGGTGTCTATGTGCTGCAAGGGATATCGGCTGGTGTCTATGTGCTGCAAGGGATATCAGCTGGTGTCTATGTGCTGCAAGGGATATCGGCTGGTGTCCATGTGCTGCATGGGATAACGGCTGGTGTCCATGTGCTGCAAGGGATATCGGCTGGTGTCCATGTGTTGCAAGGGATATCGGCTGATGTCCATGTGCTGCATGGGATAACGGCTGGTGTCCATGTGCTGCAAGGGATATCTGCTGGTGTCCATGTGCTGCAAGGGATATCGGCTGGTGTCGATGTGCTGCAAGGAATATTGGCTAGTGTCCATGTGCTGAAAGGGATATTGGCTGGTGTCCATATGCCGCAAGGGATATTGGCTGATGTCCATGTGCTGAAAGGGATATCGGCTGATGTCCATGTGCTGCAAGGGATATTGGCTGGTGTCCATGTGCTGCAAGGGCTATCGGCCCGTGTCCATGTGTTGCAAGGGATATCGGCCCGTGTCCATGTGCTGCAAGGGATATCGGCCCGTGTCCATGTGCTGCAAGGGATGTCGGCTCGTGTCCATGTGCTGCAAGGGATGTTGGCTCGTGTCCATGTGCTGCAAGGGATATTGGCTGGGGTCCATGTGCTGCAAGGGATATCAGATGGTGTCCATGTGCTGCAAGGGACGTTGGCTCGTGTCCATGTGCTGCAATGGATATTGGCTGGTGTCTGTGCTGCAAGGGATTTCGGCTCGTGTCCATGTGCTGCAAGGGATATTGGCTGGTGTCTGTGCTGCAAGGGATATCGGCTCGTGTCCATGTGCTGCAAGAGATGTCGGCTGATGTCCATATGCTGCAAGTGCTATCGGCTCGTGTCCATGTGCTGCAAGGGATAGCGGCTGGTGTCCATGTGCTGCAAGGGCGATCGGCTCGTGTCCATGTGCTGCAAGGGATATCGGCTCGTGTCCATGTGCTGCAAGGGATATCAGCTGGTGTCTATGTGCTGCAAGGGATATCGGCAGGTGTCTATGTGCTGCAAGGGATATCAGCTGGTGTCTATGTGCTGCAAGGTATATTGGCTGGTGTCTATGTGCTGCAAGGGATATCGGCTGGTGTCCATGTGCTGCAAGGGATATCGGCTCGTGTCCATGTGATGCAAGGGATATCGGCTGGTGTCTATGTGCTGCAAGGGATATCGGCTGGTGTCTATGTGCTGCAAGGGATATCGGCTGGTGTCCATGTGCTGCAAGGGATATCGGCTCGTGTCCATGTGCTGTAAGGGATATCAGCTGGTGTCTATGTGCTGCAAGGGATATCGGCTGGTGTCTATGTGCTGCAAGGGATATCGGCTGGTGTCCATGTGCTGCAAGGGATATTGGCTGGTGTCTATGTGCTGCAAGGGATATCGGCTGGTGTCTATGTGCTGCAAGGGATATCGGCTGGTGTCCATGTGCTGCATGGGATAACGGCTGGTGTCCATGTGCTGGAAGGGATATCGGCTGGAGTCTATGTGCTGCAAGGAATATTGGCTGGTGTCCATGTGCTGAAAGGGATATCGGCTGGTGTCTATGTGCCTCAAGGGATAACGGCTGGTGTCCATGTGCTGCAAGGGATATCGGCCCGTGTCCATGTGCCGCAAGGGATGTCGGCTCGTGTCCATGTGCCGCAACGGATATCGGCTGGTGTCCATGTGCTGACAGGGATATCGGCTGGTGTCCATGTGCTGCAAGGGCTTACGGCCCGTGTCCATTTGTTGCAAGGGATATCGGCCCATGTCCATGTGCTGCAAGGGATGTCAGCTCGTGTCCATGTGCTGCAAGTGATATCGGCCCGTGTCCATGTGCTGCAAGGGATGTCGGCTCGTGTCCATGTGCTGCAAGGGATATTGGCTGGTGTCCATGTGCTACAAGGGATATTGGCTGGGGTCCATGTGCTGCGAGGGATATTGGCTGGTGTCTATGTTCTGCATGGGATATCGGCTGGTGTCTATGTGCTGCAAGGGATATCGGCTGGTGTCTATGTGCTGCAAGGGATATCAGCTGGTGTCTATGTGCTGCAAGGGATATCGGCTGGTGTCCATGTGCTGCATGGGATAACGGCTGGTGTCCATGTGCTGCAAGGGATATCGGCTGGTGTCCATGTGTTGCAAGGGATATCGGCTGATGTCCATGTGCTGCAAGGAATATTGGCTAGTGTCCATGTGCTGAAAGGGATATCGGCTGGAGTCCATGTGCCGCAAGGGATATTGGCTGGTGTCAATGTGCTGAAAGGGACATCGGCTGATGTCCATGTGCTGCAAGGGATATTGGCTGGTGTCCATGTGCTGCAAGGGCTATCGTCCCGTGTCCATGTGTTGCAAGGGATATCGGCCCGTGTCCATGTGCTGCAAGGGATATCGGCCCGTGTCCATGTGCTGCAAGGGATGTCGGCTCGTGTCCATGTGCTGCAAGGGATGTTGGCTCGTGTCCATGTGCTGCAAGGGATATCGGCTGGTGTCCATGTGCTACAAGGGATGTCGGCTCGTGTCCATGTGCTGCAAGGGATGTCGACTCGTGTCCATGTGCTTCAAGGGATATTGGCTGGTGTCCGTGTGCTGCAAGGGATATCGGCCCGTGTCCATGTGCTGCAAGGGATATCGGCCCGTGTCCATGTGCTGCAAGGGATGTCGGCTCGTGTCCATGTGCTGCAAGGGATATCGGCTGGTGTCCATGTGCTGCAAGGGATATTGGCTGGTGTCCATGTGCTGCAAGGGATATTGGCTGGGGTCCATGTGCTGCAAGGGATATCGGCTGGTGTCCATGTGCTGCAAGGGAATTTGTCTGGTGTCTCTGTGCTGCAAGGGATATCGGCTGGTGTCCATGTGCTGCAAGGGATATCGGGCCGTGTCCATGTGCTGCAAGGGATGTCGGCTCGTGTCCATGTGCTGCAAGGGATATTGGCTGGTGTCTATGTGCTGCAAGGGATATCGGCTGGTGTCTATGTGCTGCAAGGGATGTCGGCTCGTATCCATGTGCTGCAAGGGATATCGGGCCGTGTCCATGTGCTGCAAGGGATGTCGGCTCGTGTCCATGTGCTGCAAGGGATATTGGCTGGTGTCTATGTGCTGCAAGGGATATCGGCTGGTGTCTATGTGCTGCAAGGGATATCGGCTGGTGTCCATGTGCTGCAAGGGATATCGGCTGGTGTCCATTTGCTGCAAGGGATATCGGCTGGTGTCCATGTGCTGCAAGGGATATCGGCTGGTGTCCCTGTGCTGCAAGGGATATCGGCTGGTGTCCCTGTGCTGCAAGGGCTATCGGCTCATGTCCATATGCTGCAAGGGCTGTTGGCTTGTGTCCATGTGCTGCATGGGCTATCGGCTGGTATCTATGTGCTGCAAGGGATATTGGCTGGTGTCTATGTGCTGCAAGGGATATCGGCTGGTGTCCATGTGCTGCAAGGGATATCGGCTGGTGTCCCTGTGCTGCAAGGGCTATCGGCTCATGTCCATATGCTGCAAGGGCTGTTGGCTTGTGTCCATGTGCTGCAAGGGCTATCGGCTGGTATCTATGTGCTGCAAGGGATATTGGCTGGTGTCTATGTGCTGCAAGGGATATCGGCTCGTGTCCATGTGCTGCAAGGGATATTGGCTGGTGTCCATGTGCTGCAAGGGATATCGGCCCGTGTCCTTGTGCTGCAAGGGATGTCAGCTCGTGTCCAGGTGCTGCAAGTGATATCGGCCCGTGTCCATGTGCTGCAAGGGATGTCGGCTCGTGTCCATGTGCTGCAAGGGATATTGGCTGGTGTCCATGTGCTGCAAGGGATATTGGCTGGTGTCCATGTGCTACAAGGGATATTGGTTGGGGTCCATGTGCTGCAAGGGATATTGGCTGGGGTCCATGTGCTGCAAGGGATATCGGCTGGTGTCCATGTGCTGAAAGGGATATCGGCTGGTGTCCATGTGCTGCAAGGGATATTGGCTGGTGTCCATGTGTTGCAAGGGATATCGGCTGATGTCCATGTGCTGCATGGGATATCGGCTGGTGTCTATGTGCTGCACGGGATATCAGCTGGTGTCTATGTGCTGCAAGGGATATCAGCTGCTGTCTATGTGCTGCAAGGGATATCGGCTGGTGTCCATGTGCTGCATGGGATAACGGCTGGTGTCCATGTGCTGCAAGGGATATCGGCTTGTGTCCATGTGTTGCAAGGGATATCGGCTGATGTCCATGTGCTGCATGGGATATCGGCTGATGTCCATGTGCTGCAAGGGATATCTGCTGGTGTCCATGTGCTGCAAGGGATATAGGCTGGTGTCGATGTGCTGCAAGGAATATTGGCTGGTGTCCATGTGCTGAAAGGGATATCGGCTGGTGCCTATGTGCTGCAAGGGATATCGGCTGGTATCCATGTGCCGCAAGGGATATTGGCTGGTGTCCATGTGCTGAAAGGGATATCGGCTGGTGTCCATGTGCTGCAAGGGATATTGGCTGGTGTCCATGTGTTGAAAGGCTATCGGCCCGTGTCCATGTGTTGCAAGGGATATCGGCCCGTGTCCATGTGCTGCAAGGGATATCGGCCCGTGTCCATGTGCTGCAAGGGATATCGGCCCGTGTCCATGTGCTGCATGGGATGTCGGCTCCTGTCCATGTGCTGCAAAGGATGTTGGCTCGTGTCCATGTGCTGCAAGGGATATTGGCTGGGGTCCATGTGCTGCAAGGGATATTGGCTGGTGTCTATGTGCTGCAAGGGATATCAGATGGTGTCAATGTGCTGCAAGGGATGTTGGCTCGTGTCCATGTGCTGCAAGGGATATTGGCTGGTGTCTGTGCTGCAAGGGATTTCGGCTGGTGTCCATGTGCTGCAAGGGATATTGGCTCGTGTCCATGTGCTGCAAAGGATATTGGCTGGTGTCTATGTGCTGCAAGGGATATCAGATGGTGTCCATGTGCTGCAAGGGATGTTGGCTCGTGTCCATGTGCTGCAAGGGATATTGGCTGGTGTCCATGTGCTACAAGGGATATTGGTTGGGGTCCATGTGCTGCAAGGGATATTGGCTGGGGTCCATGTGCTGCAAGGGATATTGGCTGGTGTCTGTGCTGCAAGGGATTTCGGCTGGTGTCCATGTGCTGCAAGGGATATTGGCTGGTGTCCATGTGCTGCAAGGGATATTGGCTGGTGTCCATGTGCTACAAGGGATATTGGTTGGGGTCCATGTGCTGCAAGGGATATTGGCTGGGGTCCATGTGCTGCAAGGGATATCGGCTGGTGTCTATGTGCTGCAAGGGATATTGGCTGGTGTCTATGTGCTGCAAGGGATATCGGCTGGTGTCGATGTGCTGCAAGGAATATTGGCTGGTGTCCATGTGCTGAAAGGGATATCGGCAGGTGTCTATGTGCTGCAAGGGATATCGGCTGGTATCCATGTGCCGCAAGGGATATTGGCTGGTGTCCATGTGCTGAAAGGGATATCGGCTGGTGTCCATGTGCTGCAAGGGATATTGGCTGGTGTCCATGTGCTGCAAGGGCTATCGGCCCGTGTCCATGTGTTGCAAGGGATATCGGCCCGTGTCAATGTGCTGCAAGGGATATCGGCCCGTGTCCATGTGCTGCAAGGGATGTCGGCTCGTGTCCATGTGCTGCAAAGGATGTTGGCTCGTGTCCATGTGCTGCAAGGGATATTGGCTGGGGTCCATGTGCTGCAAGGGATATTGGCTGGTGTCTATGTGCTGCAAGGGATATCAGATGGTGTCCATGTGCTGCAAGGGATGTTGGCTCGTGTCCATGTGCTGCAAGGGATATTGGCTGGTGTCTGTGCTGCAAGGGATTTCGGCTGGTGTCCATGTGCTGCAAGGGATATTGGCTCGTGTCCATGTGCTGCAAAGGATATTGGCTGGTGTCTATGTGCTGCAAGGGATATCAGATGGTGTCCATGTGCTGCAAGGGATGTTGGCTCGTGTCCATGTGCTGCAAGGGATATCGGCCCGTGTCCTTGTGCTGCAAGGGATGTCAGCTCGTGTCCATGTGCTGCAAGTGATATCGGCTGGTGTCCATGTGCTGCAAGGGATATTGGCTGGTGTCCATGTGCTGCAAGGGATATTGGCTGGGGTCCATGTGCTGCAAGGGATATCGGCTGGTGTCCATGTGCTGCAAGGGAATTTGGCTGGTGTCTCTGTGCTGCAAGGGATATCGGCTGGTGTCCATGTGCTGCATGGGATATTGGCTGGGGCCCATGTGCTGCAAGGGATATTGGCTGGTGTCTCTGTGCTGCAAGGGATGTCGGCTCGTGTCCATGTGCTGCAAGGGATATCGGGCCGTGTCCATGTGCTGCAAGGGATGTCGGCTCGTGTCCATGTGCTGCATGGATATTGGCTGGTGTCTATGTGCTGCAAGGGATATCAGCTGGTGTCCATGTGCTGCAAGGGATATCGGCTGGTGTCCATTTGCTGCAAGGGATATCGGCTGGTGTCCATGTGCTGCAAGGGATATCGGCTGGTGTCCCTGTGCTGCAAGGGATATCGGCTGGTGTCCATGTGCTGCAAGGGATATCGGCTGGTGTCCCTGTGCTGCAAGGGCTATCGGCTCGTGTCCATGTGCTGCAAGGGATATTGGCTGGTGTCCATGTGCTGCAAGGGATATCGGCCCGTGTCCTTGTGCTGCAAGGGATGTCAGCTCGTGTCCATGTGCTGCAAGTGATATCGGCCCGTGTCCATGTGCTGCAAGGGATGTCGGCCCGTGTCCATGTGCTGCAAGGGATATTGGCTGGTGTCCATGTGCTGCAAGGGATATTGGCTGGTGTCCATGTGCTACAAGGGATATTGGTTGGGGTCCATGTGCTGCAAAGGATATTGGCTGGGGTCCATGTGCTGCAAGGGATTTCGGCTGGTGTCTATATGCTGCAAGGGATTTTGGCTGGTGTCTATGTGCTGCACGGGATATCAGCTGGTGTCTATGTGCTGCAAGGGATATCAGCTGGTGTCTATGTGCTGCAAGGGATATCGGCTGGTGTCCATGTGCTGCATGGGATAACGGCTGGTGTCTATGTGCTGCAAGGGATATCGGCTGGTGTCCATGTGTTGCAAGGGATATCGGCTGATGTCCATGTGCTGCATGGGATATCGGCTGATGTCCATGTGCTGCAAGGGATATCTGCTGGTGTCCATGTGCTGCAAGGGATATAGGCTGGTGTCGATGTGCTGCAAGGAATATTGGCTGGTGTCCATGTGCTGAAAGGGATATCGGCTGGTGTCTATGTGCTGCAAGGGATATCGGCTGGTATCCATGTGCCGCAAGGGATATTGGCTGGTGTCCATGTGCTGAAAGGGATATCGGCTGGTGTCCATCTGCTGCAAGGGATATTGGCTGGTGTCCATGTGTTGAAAGGCTATCGGCCCGTGTCCATGTGTTGCAAGGGATATCGGCCCGTGTCCATGTGCTGCAAGGCATATCGGCCCGTGTCCATGTGCTGCAAGGGATATCGGCCCGTGTCCATGTGCTGCAAGGGATGTCGGCTCGTGTCCATGTGCTGCAAAGGATGTTGGCTCGTGTCCATGTGCTGCAAGGGATATTGGCTGGGGTCCATGTGCTGCAAGGGATATTGGCTGGTGTCTATGTGCTGCAAGGGATATCAGATGGTGTCCATGTGCTGCAAGGGATGTTGGCTCGTGTCCATGTGCTGCAAGGGATATTGTCTGGTGTCTGTGCTGCAAGGGATTTCGGCTGGTGTCCATGTGCTGCAAGGGATATTGGCTCGTGTCCATCTGCTGCAAAGGATATTGGCTGGTGTCTATGTGCTGCAAGGGATATCAGATGGTGTCCATGTGCTGCAAGGGATGTTGGCTTGTGTCCATGTGCTGCAAGGGATATTGGCTGGTGTCTGTGCTGCAAGGGATTTCGGCTGGTGTCCATGTGCTGCAAGGGATATTGGCTGGTGTCCATGTGCTGCAAGGGATATTGGCTGGTGTCCATGTGCTAAAAGGGATATTGGTTGGGGTCCATGTGCTGCAAGGGATATTGGCTGGGGTCCATGTGCTGCAAGGGATATCGGCTGGTGTCTATATGCTGCAAGGGATATTGGCTGGTGTCTATGTGCTGCAAGGGATATCGGCTGGTGTCTATGTGCTGCACGGGATATCAGCTGGTGTCTATGTGCTGCAAGGGATATCAGCTGGTGTCTATGTGCTGCAAGGGATATCGGCTGGTGTCCATGTGCTGCATGGGATATCGGCTGGTGTCCATGTGCTGCATGGGATATCGGCTGGTGTCCATGTGCTGCATGGGATATCGGCTGATGTCCATGTGCTGCAAGGGATATCTGCTGGTGTCCATGTGCTGCATGGGATATCGGCTGATGTCCATGTGCTGCAAGGGATATCTGCTGGTGTCCATGTGCTGCAAGGGATATAGGCTGGTGTCGATGTGCTGCAAGGAATATTGGCTGGTGTCCATGTGCTGAAAGGGATATCGGCTGGTGTCTATGTGCTGCAAGGGATATCGGCTGGTATCCATGTGCCGCAAGGGATATTGGCTGGTGTCCATGTGCTGAAAGGGATATCGGCTGGTGTCCATGTGCTGCAAGGGATATTGGCTGGTGTCCATGTGCTGCAAGGGCTATTGGCCCGTGGCCATGTGTTGCAAGGGATATCGGCCCGTGTCCATGTGCTGCAAGGGATATCGGCCCGTGTCCATGTGCTGCAAGGGATGTCGGCTCGTGTCCATGTGCTGCAAAGGATGTTGGCTCGTGTCCATGTGCTGCAAGGGATATTGGCTGGGGTCCATGTGCTGCAAGGGATATTGGCTGGTGTCTATGTGCTGCAAGGGATATCAGATGGTGTCCATGTGCTGCAAGGGATGTTGGCTCATGTCCATGTGCTGCAAGGGATATTGGCTGGTGTCTGTGCTGCAAGGGATTTCGGCTGGTGTCCATGTGCTGCAAGGGATATTGGCTCGTGTCCATGTGCTGCAAAGGATATTGGCTGGTGTCTATGTGCTGCAAGGGATATCAGATGGTGTCCATGTGCTGCAAGGGATGTTGGCTCGTGTCCATGTGCTGCAAGGGATATCGGCCCGTGTCCTTGTGCTGCAAGGGATGTCAGCTCGTGTCCATGTGCTGCAAGTGATATCTGCCCGTGTCCATGTGCTGCAAGGGATGTCGGCTCGTGTCCATGTGCTGCAAGGCATATTGGCTGGTGTCCATGTGCTGCAAGGGATATTGGCTGGTGTCCATGTGCTACAAGGGATATTGGTTGGGGTCCATGTGCTGCAAGGGATATTGGCTGGGGTCCATGTGCTGCAAGGGATATCGGCTGGTGTCTATGTGCTGCAAGGGATATTGGCTGGTGTCTATGTGCTGCAAGGGATATCGGCTGGTGTCTATGTGCTGCACGGGATAACATCTGGTGTCTATGTGCTGCAAGGGATATCAGCTGGTGTCTATGTGCTGCAAGGGATAACGGCTGGTGTCCATGTGCTGCAAGGGATATCGGCTGGTGTCCATGTGTTGCAAGGGATATCGGCTGATGTCCATGTGCTGCATGGGATATCGGCTGATGTCCATGTGCTGCAAGGGATATCTGCTGGTGTCCATGTGCTGCAAGGGATATAGGCTGGTGTCGATGTGCTGCAAGGAATATTGGCTGGTGTCCATGTGCTGAAAGGGATATCGGCTGGTGTGTATGTGCTGCAAGGGATATCGGCTGGTATCCATGTGCCGCAAGGGATATTGGCTGGTGTCCATGTGCTGAAAGGGATATCGGCTGGTGTCCATGTGCTGCAAGGGATATTGGCTGGTGTCCATGTGTTGAAAGGCTATCGGCCCGTCTCCATGTGTTGCAAGGGATATCGGCCCGTGTCCATGTGCTGCAAGGGATATCGGCCCATGTCCATGTGCTGCAAGGGATATCGGCCCGTGTCCATGTGCTGCAAGGGATGGCGGCTCGTGTCCATGTGCTGCAAAGGATGTTGGCTCGTGTCCATGTGCTGCAAGGGATATTGGCTGGGGTCCATGTGCTGCAAGGGATATTGGCTGGTGTCTATGTGCTGCAAGGGATATCAGATGGTGTCCATGTGCTGCAAGGGATGCTGGCTCGTGTCCATGTGCTGCAAGGGATATTGGCTGGTGTCTGTGCTGCAAGGGATTTCGGCTGGTGTCCATGTGCTGCAAGGGATATTGGCTCGTGTCCATGTGCTGCAAAGGATATTGGCTGGTGTCTATGTGCTGCAAGGGATATCAGATGGTCTCCATGTGCTGCAAGGGATGTTGGCTCGTGTCCATGTGCTGCAAGGGATATTGGCTGGTGTCTGTGCTGCAAGGGATTTCGGCTGGTGTCCATATGCTGCAAGGGATATTGGCTGGTGTCCATGTGCTGCAAGGGATATTGGCTGGTGTCCATGTGCTACAAGGGATATTGGTTGGGGTCCATGTGCTGCAAGGGATATTGGCTGGGGTCCATGTGCTGCAAGGGATATCGGCTGGTGTCTATGTGCTGCAAGGGATATTGGCTGGTGTCTATGTGCTGCAAGGGATATCGGCTGGTGTCTATGTGCTGCAAGGGATATCAGCTGGTGTCTATGTGCTGCAAGGGATATCAGCTGGTGTCTATGTGCTGCAAGGGATATCGGCTGGTGTCCATGTGCTGCATGGGATAACGGCTGGTGTCCATGTGCTGCAAGGGATATCGGCTGGTGTCCATGTGTTGCAAGGGATATCAGCCGATGTCCATGTGCTGCATGGGATATCGGCTGATGTCCATGTGCTGCAAGGGATATCTGCTGGTGTCCATGTGCTGCAAGGGATATAGGCTGCTGTCGATGTGCTGCAAGGAATATTGGCTGGTGTCCATGTGCTGAAAGGGATATCGGCTGGTGTCTATGTGCTGCAAGGGATATCGGCTTGTATCCATGTGCCGCAAGGGATATTGGCTGGTGTCCATGTGCTGAAAGGGATGTCTGCTGGTGTCCATGTGCTGCAAGGGATGTCGGCTGGTGTCCATGTGCTGCAAGGGATGTCGGCTGGTGTCCATGTGCTGCAAGGGATGTCGGCTCGTGTCCATGTGCTGCAAGGGATATCGGCTGGTGTCCGTGTGCTGCAAGGGATGTCGGCTGGTGTCCATGTGCTGCATGGGATGTCGGCTGGTGTCCATGTGCTGCATGGGATGTCGGCTGGTGTCCATGTGCTGCAAGGGATGTCGGCTGGTGTCCATGTGCTGCATGGGATGTCGGCTGGTGTCCATGTGCTGCAAGGGATATCGGCTGGTGTCCATGTGCTGCAAGGGATATCGGCTGGTGTCCATGTGCTGCAAGGAATGTCGGCTGGTGTCCATGTGCTGCAAGGGATGTCGGCTGGTGTCCATGTGCTGCAAGGGATGTCGGCTGGTGTCCATGTGGTGCAAGGGATATCGGCTGGTGTCCATGTGCTGCAAGGGATGTCGGCTGGTGTCTATGTGCTGCGAGGGCAGTTGAATTTCGAAGAGGGTACAAAAGATCTATGCATCCCGCAACCAGCAAAATTTGTATCATCATAAGGATCCGAACACAGGGCTCAACCACACACTCAGAGGGCATTGTGCCTCCATGTGACTCCTCTTTGCCTGTATGTCCTTGATGCTGTGCTGCAGGGCACTCATCTCAGTGTTTTGCTGCTTTATGATTAGTCAATTGTTTTCTATGATTCTTTCCTTTTGGTTTAGTTGTTCATGCAGCTGCTGAGATATGCGTTGCATTGTATTTATTATATCATTTGACTCACAGTTTTGGTCGCTGTGTTGGTGCACATTCTCGGAGGCAACACTGTCTTCTCGGCCCACCATGCTTTCAGTCGCAGCTTGGCAGTGCTTTTTTCAGAGCAGAACTGCGGCCTGAGCTTTTGGTTTTTTCTCCGGCAGCTGTTCTGTCTTTTCGTCGATGGCTGCCCTGTACGCAATCTCTGTGCAGTTGGTGTCTGTGTCTTGAATTTCTGTGTCGGCGATTGCATCGTCGCTGAGCAATTCGTCCAGTTCAAAGAATTTGCCGTCTTGTTCGTAAAGTCGCTGGACTAGTTATAGGGCCTCACATGCTGTCGCACTGAGCAGTGATCTCTTCTCCGCCTCAACAACAGCGAATTCCACCAAATATGACTTTGTTAACCTCTACTTACAGAGATCATTTTCCAAGTGTCTTCATTTGTGCGCCCTGGTAGTCTGTGAGACTGCACTGATTGTCTGGCTGAATGTCTGGCTGGATGCACATCTTCTTGAGGTCTGCCTCATTTATTACATTTGCTCTGGCACCAGTGTCCATTTTGATGAATGTGCTGGTTTGATTTATCATTGGCTGAATTGTCCAATTGTCCACCTGGCCGGTTCCCGTTTCTTCTTTCTCGTACAATCGTTCTGTGTCTTCCTCGATGATATCGATGAAGAATGAATCTTCATCACCATCCATTGCACTGGTGTCCTCATCTTGCCGACCCAATAGAGTCGAATGCTTCGCTTGATTTTTGTGACCGCATAAGAAAGACATATCGCTCAAACGTTACATTTTTCTTCGGATGGCAGTAGTCATCGAAGCATTCAATTATTTTATCGTAGCTTTTCTTGCCGTCCTCTGAGGCAAACTGGAACATGTTATATACGTTAATTGCCTGAAGATGATCTACAGTCATCAGTAGGGCTATTTTCCTCTGCTCTGAGACTTCCTGAAGACCCTGGGCCTCCTCGTAAAAAGTAAATTGATGAATTCAGAGTGATAACGGCTCTCAGTAGAGAATTTAAACCTAATGTGCTTCTGTAAAAAGGAATTTTGTCTTCTGGATGTTAAAAGGAAAGTTTAAGGATTACTTAGAGTGGTATATTTTTTGGGGGCTGTATTTTAATTAATGGTTGCTAAGATGTTCACTGTATGTTTTAAAAAGGTTAACTTGAGTTCATAGAATAAACATTGCTTTGCTTTAAAAAATACTTTAAAATTTCTGTTGCACCGCACCTGTAGAGTGGGCCGTGTGCTCCCCATACCACAATCTATTAAAAGTTGTGGGTCAGGTGAACTCCATGATACACTTTAGGGTTCTCTAAACCCTGGCCCATAACATTGTTCAAAAGTAGTTTCCAAAGCAGATGAAGATATACCAAGACTTCCACCAAATGGACAGCAAGAAACCCTGAATGGAAATTAACGGTCAAGGTTTTATTATAATGTTTCCTTCGCTCTATAATTGAAAAATGTCTGGCTGTTTGTATCCAGATTGTGTAAATAGGTATTCTAATAAATAACATTGAAAGTTCATGGACTCCACTGGCACGTGGTGTGGAGAATGGGTTAATGGTTGCATGATCTACACCCATGTGCAGTGGAATTGGATTCTCCAAAAATGGGGCTATGTCCTCAGGCCAGCGTAAAAAAGTCAAGATTCTCTTATCTGCAGGAGGCTGGCAGGACTCTGGAATGCTTCTCGCAGCTCTGGCGGCGTATATGGGTCCAGGCACTTCCGGTCAGGAGTCCGTGCATGCACACGGTGGCAGCCTGCAGCGGCCGTGCCGTGCGCCACAGCGGATTAGGAGCACGGACCGACATCAAGAATGTAGGCCCCTCGAGATGGCGCGTGCCCGCGGATCCAAGCTGCCTGATCGCTGCACTGGCCGCCCCCGATGCTCTATCCCCCTGCCCTCACCAGGGCAGCCGTTGACTGAGTCCGCAGCCGACACCCAAGGTTCCCGACTGCCAATACGTGGTTAGAACCTGTAATTGATAATATGGAAAGATGTGTCATTTGAAGCATGGAAGTCTGGCAATATCTGGTCTGAGAGAAGACAGGAAAAGATCCCACAAAGGGTTAACAGCAGCTGTCAGGGAAGGATTGTAAAATGCAGATATCCTTGGTCAAGCAGGCTTAGCAAACAAGACAAACAGGATTTTGAATGAAGCCAAAAACAATGGCTCACACCTTCATTGAAAGTAACTATCTTAGTAAGGATCTGGAAAAGAATGGATGAGGTTCTAGGTGTGAACATTTGCTAATACCAGGTTTATCAGTCTATGAGAAACATAATTCAAAGCCAAAATCAAAGTCAAAATTGAGCTGAGGACACAATTGGAAAATAAAACTATAGAAATGACAGGAATTAAAAGTAACACCTATTGAAACCAAAGCATTTTGAACACCACAAAGGACACAATGTAATCAGATCTATGAGATGAAGTCATGTCAAAATGAATACTTAGTTGGATTAGACTGTTTTAGATCAAAGGTGCTTTTTACAATCAAAGAAAATAAGAGCTACTTTACAACAACATCATAAAAACTTAATTGCTAGAAAGCAAATATAAACCTCGAGAACAGGGCAGGAATTATCAGATTCAGAACCAGAACGACAACCAGAGCTCAGAGGGAGAGAGAGAAGCAGAGAAGGAACAAGCAGCTAGACTCAGATTACAATCAGCTCGGCCATGGGAAATGGACAGGGCATGGCAGCCGAGCTAAAATAGCTGACACATCTAAAGAAGACCAGACTTTAAAGAAGATTGATTGTCCAGTTGGGCCTGAAGGTCCCTTCAACCAACCAGAAGGATCCAGAAGCAAGATCTTTATACTTTTCTGTAAAGACGGTGATTGCATCTTTTAAAAAGAGAAAAAAAAAATAATAATAAAATAACTTTAAAGTTTTAACCTGAAACAGTGGTTATTCCAAAGTCTACTTTACTTACTTAGCAATGCGGGACCCAGGATCGATGCTACTAAGTGGTAAGTAGACGAAATCTTCGGTGAAGGTATGGGTTATACTGGGGGATAACTTGAAAATATAGTTTGACCTGAATAGCACCCACTGAAGCTTGCGTCGGAGTCAGGGAGTGAGAATACCTGATCACCATTTAGAATGTCGGCCCTTTTTGGTATAGGGGGAATTCTAAGAATAGTGGTGAATTTTCAAAAACAAACCACAGCATCGGAAACTCGGCCCATTTTGCCCGGAGAATCGCTGGGATGGCCTCTGTCAATGGCCCCCCAGCCGTGCCGTGCATTCTGCACGTGAGCGATTCTCCGGGCCGGAGAATCACGGGAGCAGCGCCACCAAGATTTCCGCGTAAAAATCAATTCTCTGTTGCCATGCCACCTGTGGTCGGATATTAGAATGCATCCCATGTGGCCTGTCTTCCAATGACCTACTCCTGTTGCGTTAAATGTTCTGTCCATGTCTGGCTGAAAATTACCAGATCATCGATGTATACCACACAATTGGGTAATCCTGAAACAAGTTAACCGTTGAAATGTGGCTGGGGTGTTTTACATGCCAAATGGCATAACTTTGAATTGGTATATACCATCTGGAGTCACAAAAGCTGAAATCTCCTTCGCCCTGTTGGATAAAGGTACCTGCCAGTAACCTTTGAGTAAATCCAGTTTGGAAATACAAGCTGATTGTCCCGTTTTCTCAATGCAATCCTCTAAACTTGGGATAGGATAAGAGTCTGTTCTTGTAACTGCATTAACCTTTCTATAGTCCACACTCAACTGTTGGGTACCATCCGGTTTTGGTACCATCACTATGGGTGAGCTCCATTGGCTGCGTCCCACTTCAATTATGCCATTTTTAAGCATACTTTCAATCTCTTTGTTAACCTGTGCCAATTTTAAAGGGTTAAGTCTATATGGATGTTGTTTAATTGGAACAGTATTTCCCACATCTACATCATGTATAGCCATTTTAGTACTTCCCAACTTATCTCCACAAACTTGCCCATGTGATATCAATAACTCTTTCAGGTCAGTCCGTTTTTCCTGTGGAAGGTAACTCAACAATTTATCCCAATTTTTCAGAACATCCTTGTTTTCCAATTTAATTTGAGGTATGTCAAATTCACAGTCATATGGATTTGGTTCGTCACTTTGAGTTAGAATCATAAAAACCTCCTCCTTTTGTTCTCCTTCCCTTTCAAAGTACCTTTTAATCATATTCACAAGACACACTCGGTGAATCTTCCTTCTATCTGGCGTTCTTACCACCTAATTCACCTCACTTAATTTCCTTTCAATCGGTTAAGGTCCACAAAACCTTGCTTTTAAAGGTTCAGCTACCACTGTTTGTCTCGTGGATATGTCTAATGTATAAGGCCCCTTCAGCTAGTGTACATACCAACAATTTGAGTTTGGGCACTTTCAATTGGGTAGGGGAATAGGGCAGGGGTGTCCGATGTCTCCCCTCCTATATGCATTGCCGATTGAGCCCTTGGCCATGACTTTGTGAGCTTCAAGAAAATGGAAGGGGATAATTGTGGGGCAAAGCATAGGGTGTCTCTATACACCGATGACCTGCTGCTTGATGTCATGGACCCAGTCCCCACAACGGGAGATATTATGGAGCTTTGGCTCTTTTTCAAGATAGAAGTTGAATCTGGATAAGAGCGAATATTTTCCGGTGGACCCCATGGGGAGAAGAGTGTGGGGGTTTCCCTATCATCTTGCCAGATCAAGCTTCAGGCATTTGCGTGTCCGCATAGCCCGGGTCTGGGCTGAACTCCATAAATTGAATTACACCAGTCTGGTGAATAAGTTCAAGTTGGATCTGCGAAGGTGGGATTGTGGTATTATAGGTTATACGGTACCTGATAGGCTGGAGCACCATTGGTGGAAGCTAGATGCTTTCTATTGGTTAGGATGTATGATAGCTCCGCCCTACTAGGCGGGGTATAAGAACCCGTGTCACCCCAGCAGCCTTCATTCTGTACCTGAGCTGCTGGAGGAAACATCTAGCTTATTAAAGCCTTCAGTTGGACTACAACCTCTCTTTAGTGGTCATTGATTGTGCATCAATTTAATAAGCTAGTGCTTTTCTAATAAAAAAGGATGGAGCCCCGAATCAAACTGGAGTGTCTGCAACTCAGCGGCAATCTTCAAGCACTGGCTGGCGTGCTTTAAAGGGTATCTCGGGACGGCCAAAAACACACTCACAGGAGAGCAGAAACTGCAGGTCCTGCACTCAAGGGTGAGCCCAGAGATTTACACCCTCATCGAGGAAGCGGAAGACTTCGATGCAGCAACAGAGCTGCTAAAAGGACACTATATTCGCCCGGTAACCAGGTCTACACCTGGCACCTGCTTGCAACAAGGTGACAAACCCCTGGGGAATTGCTGGAAGAATTCTACCGTGCACTCCTGGTGCTGGGAAGAAGCTGCAGCTGCCCGCAAGTTTCGGCAAGCGAACACACTGAACTCTTAGTCAGGGATGCTTTTGTGGCAGGTATGCTATCCTCACAAATCAGCCAGCGACTGTTAGAAAAAGACACTCTAGGTCTCAGGGAGGCACGGGCCCTTGCAGGATCCCTGGACGTGGCCTCCAGGAATGCCCACGCTTACATTCCTGACCGCGCGGCAGCCCCCTGGGCAGCGTGGAACCCCTCTGCGGCCGACCCCGAGACTTCCCCCATCTCCCCACAGGCCTGTGCTGCAAGGCGGCCTGGCAACCCCGGGGGGCCCTGCTGCTACTTTTGTGGGCAGGCCAAGCACCCCCGCCAGCACTGCCCGGCCCGCACATCCACCTGCAAGGGATGCGGCAAAAAGGGCCATTTCGTGGGGTATGTCAGGCCCGTGCAGTTGCTGCGGTCTCCGGCGGCGAATGCGGACCGCAACCACAAACGTCTCCACGGTCCCCGTGCGGCCAGCGATCACCGCCATCTTCCTATTCCAGGGCCACGTGCGGACCCCGGGCGCCGCCATCTTGTTCCGCAGACGCCACGTTGGAGGGATGGGCGCGGCCATTTTGTGCACCCCCAGCCATGTGCGAGAAATGGGAGCTGCCATCTTGGATGAACCCCCAGGACCCCAGTTCGGCTGACCACGCACTGTCGGAAGAGAACTCTCAACTGCTGCGATTAGCCTCGGTGACCCTGGATCAGTCCCGGCCTCGAACACTCTCAGCTGCTACAACGACCGTATTCAAGAACGGGCACGAGACGTCCTGCCTCATCGACTCTGGGAGCACGGAGAGCTTCATACACCCTGACATGGTAAGGCGCTGTTCTCTCCTCGTCCACCCTGTTAATCAAAAAATCTCCCTGGCCTCCGGTTCCCACTCCGTGGAGATAAAGGGGTTTTGTGCAGCAAACCTCACAGTCCAGGGAAGGGTGTTCAAAAATTTCCGTCTCTACGTCCTTCCCCACCTCTGCGCGGCTACATTCCTGGGTTAAGACTTCCAGTGTAACCTCCAAAGCGTAACCTTTAAATTTGGCGGCCCTATACTCCCTCTTACTGTCTGCGGCCTCGAGACCCTTAAGGTCGATCTGCATTCCCTGTTTGCAAACCTCACCCCGGATTGCAAACCCGTCGCCATCAGGAGCAGACGGTACAGTGCCCAGGACTGGATCTTTACTAGGTCAGAGATCCAAAGGCTACTGAGGGAAGGGGTCATTGAAGCCAGTAACAGTCCCTGGAGAGCTCAAGTAGTGGTGGTAAAGACCGGGGAGAAGCATAGGATGGTCATCGACTACAGTCAGACCATCAACAGGTTTACGCAGCTGGAAGCGTACCCTCTCCCCGCATATCCGACCTGGTAAACAGGATCGCGCAATACAACGTCTTCTCCACAGTGGATCTCAAGTCCGCCTACCAGCAGCTCCCCATCTGCAAAGTGACCGCAAATACACTGCCTACGAGGCAGATGGATGGCTCTACCACTTCTTAAGGGTTCCCTTCGGTGTCACCAACGGGGTCTCAGTCTTCCAGCGTGAGATGGACCGAATGGTTGACCGGTATGGTTTACGGGCAACATTCCCGTATCTCGATAATGTCACCATCTGCGGCCACGACCAGCAGGACCACGACACCAACCTCCGGAAATTTCTCCAGACCGCAAAGATCCTTAACCTTACATATAACAAGGATAAATGTGTGTTTAGCACCGACCGCCTAGCCATCCTCGGCTACGTAGTGGGAAATAGAGTTATAGGCCCCGACCCTGAACGCATGCGCCCCCTTATGGAGTTCCCCCTCCCCCACTGCTCCAAGGCCCTGAAGCGTTGCCTAGGGTTTTTCAGCTACTACGCCCAGAGGGTCCCCAACTATGCGGACAAGGCACGTCCCCTGATCCAATCCACAGCTTTTCCCATGTCGATAGAGGCCCGCCAGGACTTCAGCCGCATCAAAGCAGACATTGCAAAGGCCACGATGCACGCCATCGACGAGTCCCTTCCCTTCCAGGTCGAGAACGACGTGTCTGACGTAGCTCTGGCAGCCACCCTCAACCAAGCGGGCAGACCCGTGGCCTTCTTCTCTCGTACCCTCCATGCTTCCGAAATCCGCACTCCTCAGTCGAAAAGGAGACCCAGGCCATAGTAGAAGCTGTGCGACATTGGAGGCATTACCTGGCCGGTCGATTGCTTTCATGTTTGATAATGCACAGCGGGGCAAGATAAAACATGACAAGATCTTGCGGTGGAGGATCAAACTCTCCACCTACAACTACGAGATCTTGTATCGCCCCGGGAAGCTAAATGAGCCTCCTGACACCCTGTCCGGCGGCACATGCGCCACCACACAAGTGGACCGCCTCCGAGCCCTCCACGAAGACCTCTGCCACCCGGGATCACTCACTTTTTCCATTTTGTCAAGACCAGCAACCTACCCTACTCCATCGAGGAGGTCAGGACTGCCACCAGGGACTGCCAAATCTGCGCGGAGTGCAAACCGCACTTCTACCGACCAGAGAAAGCACATCTGATAAAGGCTTCCCGTCCCTTTGAACGCCTCAGCATGGACTTCAAAGGCCCCCTCCCCTCCACCGACCGCAACACGTACTTCCTGAACGTGATTGACGAGTACTCCCGGTACCCATTCGCCATCCCCTGCCCCGACATGACCGCCACCACCGTCATCAAGGCCCTCCATAGCATCTTTGCACTGTTAGGGTTCCCCGCTTACATACATAGTGATAGGGGGTCCTTCTTTATGAGCGCCAAACTGCGTCAATTCCTGCTCAGCAAGGGTGTCGCCTCGAGTAGGACGACCAGTTACAACCCCCGGGGTAACGGACAGGTAGAGAGGGAGAACGGAACGGTCTGGAAGACCGTCCTACTGGCCCTACGGTTCATGAACCTCCCCATCCCCCGCTGGCAGGAAGTCCTCCCGGATGCCCTCCACTCCATCCGGTCACTGCTTTGTACGACCACCAACCAGACACTTCACGAATGTCTCCCTGTCTTCCCCAGGAAGTCCTCCTCTGGGACCTCGCTCCCAATCTGGCTGGCAGCACCCGGATCCATCCTGCTCCGAAAAAACGTGCGGGCGCTCAAGTCAGATCGTTGGTTGAGAGGGTCCATCTGCTCCATGCTAACCCCCAGTATGCCTACGTGGCTTACCCCGACGGCCGACAAGATACGGTCTCCCTACGAGACCTGGCGCCTGCCGGAACCCCACGCACACCTCAGCCACCAGTCCCACCCTCCCCTCCACCGGGGCACCTTACAGGAGGATTGGTCCTTCCGCCGGCCCCGTCTAGGCCCCCCCACCCACCGACGCTCCCCGCAGGCGCTCATTTCCCAGGTCAACCGTTTTCCCCACCAGCGCCTTCTAGGGGTGCCGAAGCTGCCATGGAGGTCGAAGCCACGCTCCCGGAGTCACAGATGCCCGCGCCTCCACCGGAGTCACTGCCGAAGCTCCGATGATCACAGAGGACGACCAGGGCCCCCGATCGACTAATTGCTTCATTTTAAATTGTAGACTGTAAACTGGAAACCGATTTCTCCATTTTAAATTGTAAACTGTAAATGTAAACCATCAAATGTACATAGCTATCAGAATTGTAAATAGTTGACTTCCCGGTGCGGCGATGACCAGCTGAGTCGCACGTTTCGGCAGCTCCCGGTGAAACGGACTTTTGGGCTCTTGATAGGAGCCCCAACGGCAATTTTGACGGCTAAAAACACTGTGCGGTAAACCAGAAGGGAATCCCCCCTGGATACGGATGAAAAAAGGAGGAGAAAGTGGCCGGATTGCAGTGGATCCTTTAGAACAGCGGCAAGGAAGGCAAGCAAAAACCAAGATGGCGTCGGAAAGTGGCAGTTTAACATGGGGCCCTGAACAACAAGAGTTCTTGAAATGCTGTGTGGAAGAGCTCAAAAAGGAAATGAAGAAAGAGCTGTTGGCCCCGATACTACAGGCGATCAAAGGGCTAAAGGAGGAACAAAAGACCCAGGAGCGGGAGCTTCGGGTCGTGAAGGCAAAGGCAGCCGAGAATGAGGACGACATACAGGGCCTGGTGGTGAAGACGGAGATGCATGAGGCACATCAGAAACGATGTGTGGAAAGGTTGGAGGCACTGGAGAACAATGCAAGGAGGAACAACCTGAGGATTCTTGGTCTTCCTGAAGGTGTGGAGGGAGCGGACATCGGGGCATATGTGAGCACGATGCTGCACTCGTTAATGGGAGCGGAGGCCCCGGCGGGTCCGTTGGAGGTGGAGGGAGCATACCGAGTGATGGCGCGAGGACCGAGAGCAGGAGAAATTCCCAGAGCCATAGTGGTGAGATTCCTCCGTTTTAAGGATAGAGAAATGGTCCTTAGATGGGCAAAGAAAACTCGGAGCAGTAAATGGGAAAACGCGGTGATCCGCGTTTATCAAGACTGGAGTGCGGAGGTGGCGAGAAGGAGGGCGAGCTTTAATCGGGCCAAGGCGGTGCTTCATAAAAAGAAGATAAAATTTGGAATGCTGCAACCGGCAAGACTGTGGGTCACATATCGAGGAAGGCACCACTACTTTGAGACGGCGGATGAAGCGTGGACTTTTATTGTGGAAGAAAAACTGGAATGAGCGGGTTATTAAAAAGAACGTTTGAACAAAGTGGTGGGGCGAATGTGGGGGGCGAAGAGGGGGGTTAAAAAGGGGGGAAAGAGGAGTTTTATGTACTAATCCTGCGATGTGGTAACTTTTATCTCTTCCACAGGTGGTGATGGGGGGAGGAGGGGAGGTGGAGGAGATGGGGCGTTGGCCATTGGGGGCGGGGCCAAGGGAGAAGCGCGGGCTTGGTTCCCGCTCTATGATAATCATGGCAGGAATAGAGAAGCAGGAAGGAGGGGGCGTCGCACGGTGCGAGCCGAGGTCACGGGGGGAAGCCGAGGTCGGCCAGAGTTTGCTGACTTCTGGGAGCAACATGGGGGGAGTAATTACGCTAGCGGGGGATCTAGTGGGGGGGGGGGGGTGGGAGGGGAGAATTACTGGGTTGCTGCTGCTGGGGAGAGGGGGGAGCTGGTATGGGAGGGGATGGGCGGGGGGGCACCGCCTGGGGGAAATACAGCTGCGTGGGAACCGGGTGAGGAGCTGGAAAAAGGGGATGGCTAATCGACAAGGGGGGGGGGGGGTAGGAAGCCCCCCAACCCGGCTGATCACGTGGAATGGGAGAGGGCTGAACAGGCCGATAAAGAGGGCACGGGTACTCGCACACCTTAAGAAACTTAAGGCAGATGTGGTTATGTTACAGGAAACGCACCTGAAACTGATAGACCAGGTTAGGCTACGCAAAGGATGGGTGGGGCAGGTGTTCCATTCGGGGCTAGATGCGAAAAACAGGGGGGTGGCTGTATTAGTGGGGAAGCGGGTAATGTTCGAGGCAAAGACTATAGTGGTGGATAACGGGGGCAGATACGTGATGGTGAGTGGCAAACTACAGGGGGAGACGGTGGCTTTGGTAAACGTATATGCCCCGAACTGGGATTATGCTAATTTTATGAGGCGGATGCTAGGACGCATTCCGGACCGAGAGATGGGAAAGCTGATAATGGGGGGAGATTTTAATACGGTGTTGGAACCAGGGCTGGATAGGTCGAAGTCCAGGACTGGAAGGAGGCCGGCAGCAGCCAAGGTACTTAAAGATTTTATGGAGCAGATGGGAGGTGTAGACCCGTGGAGATTTAGCAGACCTAGGAGTAAGGAGTTCTTGTTTTTCTCCTATGTCCATAAAGTCTACTCGCGAATAGACTTTTTTGTGCTGGGAAGGGCGTTGATCCCGAAGGTGAGGGGAACGGAGTATACGGCTATAGCCATTTCGGATCACGCTCCACACTGGGCAGACTTGGAGATAGGGGAGGAAACAGGAGGGCGCCCACCCTGGAGAATGGACATGGGACTAATGGCAGATGAGGGTATGTGTCTAAGGGTGAGGGGGTGCATTGAAAAGTACTGGGAACTCAATGATAATGGGGAGGTCCAGGTGGGAGTGGTCTGGGATGCGCTGAAGGCGGTGGTTAGAGGGGAGCTGATATCAATAAGGGCACATAAAAGGAAGCAGGAGAGTAAGGAACGGGAGCGGTTGCTGCAAGAACTTTTGAGGGTGGACAGACAATATGCGGAAGCACCGGAGGAGGGACTGTACAGGGAAAGGCAAAGGCTACATGTAGAATTTGACTTGCTGACTACGGGCACTGCAGAGGCACAATGGAGGAAGGCACAGGGTGTACAGTACGAATATGGGGAGAAGGCGAGCAGGTTGCTGGCACACCAATTGAGGAAAAGGGGAGCAGCGAGGGAAATAGGGGGAGTGAGGGATGAGGAAGGAGAGATGGAGCGGGGAGCGGAGAGAGTGAATGGAGTGTTCAAGACATTTTATAAAAAATTATATGAAGCTCAACCCCCGGATGGGAGGGAAAGAATGATGGGCTTTTTGGATCGGCTGGAATTTCCCAAGGTGGAAGAGCAGGAAAGGGTGGGACTGGGAGCACAGATCGAGGTAGAAGAAGTGGTGAAAGGAATTAGGAGCATGCAGGCGGGAAAGGCCCCGGGACCGGATGGATTCCCAGTCGAATTCTATAGAAAATATGTGGACTTGCTCACCCCGGTATTGACGAGGACCTTTAATGAGGCAAAGGAAAGGGGACAACTGCCCCCGACTATGTCTGAAGCAACGATATCGCTTCTCTTAAAGAAGGAAAAGGACCCGCTACAATGCGGGTCCTATAGACCTATTTCCCTCCTAAATGTAGATGCCAAGATCCTGGCCAAGGTAATGGCAATGAGAATAGAGGAATGTGTCCCGGGGGTGGTCCACGAGGACCAAACTGGGTTTGTGAAGGGGAGACAGCTGAACACGAATATACGGAGGCTGTTAGGGGTAATGATGATGCCCCCACCAGAGGGGGAAACGGAGATAGTAGTGGCGATGGATGCCGAGAAAGCATTTGATAGAGTGGAGTGGGATTATTTGTGGGAGGTGTTGAGGAGATTTGGTTTTGGAGAGGGGTATGTTAGATGGGTGCAGCTGTTGTATAGGGCCCCGATGGCGAGCGTGGTCACGAATGGACGGGGATCTGCATATTTTTGGCTCCATAGAGGGACAAGGCAGGGATGCCCTCTGTCCCCATTATTGTTTGCACTGGCGATTGAGTCCCTGGCGATAGCGTTGAGGGGTTCCAAGAAGTGGAGGGGAGTACTTAGAGGAGGAGAAGAACACCGGGTATCTTTGTATGCGGACGATTTGTTACTATATGTGGCAGACCCGGCGGAGGGGATGCCAGAAATAATGCGGATACTTGGGGATTTGGGGGATTTTTCAGGGTATAAATTGAACATGGGGAAAAGTGAGTTGTTTGTTGTGCATCCAGGGGAGCAGAGTAGAGAAATAGAGGACCTACCGTTGAGGAAGGTAACAAGGGACTTTCGTTACCTGGGGATCCAGATAGCCAAGAATTGGGGCACATTGCATAGGTTAAATTTAACGCGGTTGGTGGAACAAATGGAGGAGGATTTCAAGAGATGGGATATGGTATCCCTGTCACTGGCAGGGAGGGTGCAGGCGGTTAAGATGGTGGTCCTCCCGAGATTCCTCTTTGTGTTTCAGTGCCTCCCGGTGGTGATCACGAAGGCTTTTTTCAAAAGGATCGAAAAGAGCATCATGGGTTTTGTGTGGGCCGGGAAGACCCCGAGAGTGAGGAAGGGATTCTTACAGCGTAGCAGGGATAGGGGGGGGCTGGCACTACCGAGCCTAAGTGAGTATTATTGGGGCGCTAATATTTCAATGGTGAGTAAGTGGATGGGAGAGGAGGAGGGAGCGGCGTGGAAGAGATTAGAGAGGGCGTCCTGTAGGGGGACTAGCCTACAGGGTATGGTGACAGCCCCATTGCCGTTCTCACCGAGGAACTACACCACAAGCCCGGTGGTGGTGGCTACACTGAAGATTTGGGGACAGTGGAGACGGCATTAGGGGAAAGACTGGAGCCTTGGGGGGGTCCCCGATAAGAAACAACCATAGGTTTGCCCCGGGGGGAATGGATGGGGGATATGGAATGTGGCAAAGAGCAGGAATAACGCAACTGAAAGATCTGTTTGTGGATGGGAAGTTCGCGAGTCTGGCAGCGCTGACCGAGAAATATGGGTTGCCCCAAGGGAATGCATTCAGGTATATGCAACTGAGGGCTTTTGCGAGGCAACAGGTGAGGGAATTCCCGCAGCTCCCGACACAAGAGGTGCAGGACAGAGTGATCTCAAAGACATGGGTGGGGGATGGTAAGGTGTCAGATATATATAGGGAAATGAGGGACGAAGGGGAGACTATGGTAGATGAACTAAAAGGGAAATGGGAAGAAGAGCTGGGGGAGGAGATCGAGGAGGGGCTGTGGGCAGATGCCCTAAGCAGGGTAAACTCGTCGTCCTCGTGTGCCAGGCTAAGCCTGATTCAGTTTAAGGTATTACACAGGGCGTATATGACTGGAGCACGGCTCAGTAAATGTTTTGGGGTGGAGGATAGGTGTGCGAGGTGCTCGAGAAGCCCAGCGAATCATACCCATATGTTTTGGTCATGCCCGGCACTACAGGGGTTTTGGATGGGGGTGACAAAGGTGCTTTCAAAAGTAGTGGGGGTCCGGGTCGAACCAAGCTGGGGGTTGGCTATATTTGGGGTTGCACAAGAGCCGGGAGTGCAGGAGGCGAGAGAGGCCGATGTTTTGGCCTTTGCGTCCCTAGTAGCCCGGCGTAGGATATTGCTAATGTGGAAAGAAGCCAAGCTCCCGGGGGTCGAGACCTGGATAAATGACATGGCAGGGTTTATAAAGCTAGAGCGGATTAAATTCGTCCTAAGGGGGTCGGCTCAAGGGTTCACCAGGCGGTGGCAACCGTTCGTCGAATACCTCGCAGAAAGATAGATGGAATGGAAAAAAGAAGGCAGCAGCAGCCCAGGATCGGGGGGAGGGGGGGAGGGGGGGGTGGGTGGGGGGGGGGGGAGAGGGGGGGAGGAGGAACCAGAAGGACTCTCAGGGTTGTTAATATATACTGTATAATATGTATAGGTCGTTGCTACAGATAATTATATATTGGACTGTTAAATTATATTTTTGGAGAGTGTTACTTGTGATAAGGCAGTTGCCAATTAGGGTTAGTTTTCATTTTTGTTATTTATTATTTATTCATTTTCTGTTTATAAAATAGGTCATTGTTATTTGTGTTGTTATAATATTGTGTAAAGGATGCACAATGTACTGTGTTGGTTGACCAAAAATTTTCAATAAAATATTTTTAAAAAAAGAATTGTAAATAGTTACAAAACACTGTACGGAGGTATTACGGTACCTCCACAGCTAATTCTACCACGTTGCCATGTTTGAAGTATCAGACCACCACCCCCGCTGGACTCTTTTTTTAATCAGTGGGTGAATGTGGTATTATAGGTATTACGGTATCTGATAGGCTGGAGCACCATTGGTGGAAACTGTATGCTTTCTATTGGTTAGGATGTATGGTAGCTCCGTCCTGCTAGGCAGGATATAAGAACCCGTGCTGCCCCAGCAGCCTTCATTCTGTACCTGAGCTGCTGGGGGAAACATCTAGCTTCAGTTAGACTACAACTTCGCTTTAGTGGTCATTGATCGTTCATCAGGGATAACCTGCCTTTGTCCTTGGTGGGCAGGGTCCAGTCTATCAAAACAAATATTTTGCAACATTACTTTACCAATATCTTCCTGTCTTCCTCCCTAAATCCTTTTTTAGGAGGTTAAACGGATCGATAACATCTTTACTTGGATGGACAAGACTCTGGGAATTCGTAGGGCAGTTTTACAGAGGGACAGGTAGTCAGGGGCCTTTGCGCTGCCTAATTTGCTTTTTTATTATTGGGCAGCCAACACAGAAAAGGTGCTGGGTTGGTCTGGTGAAAGCTTCACTGTCGTTTTCGCTGACAACACATTCTGTGAGTCCAGTGGTTATGTCCACTTTAAGGATATGGAGGCAGTTCAGGCAGAATTTTAGGCTGGGGTCTTTGTCGAAGTTGGCCCCTATTTGCATTAACCACCCGTTTGAGATGCTGAGACTGGATATTGTCTTGGGGTGTGGGGAAGGAAGGGATTGGAGAGAATAGGAGATTTGTTTTTAGAGGGGCGATTTTGGAGGTGGGATTGGGTTCTTCATAGATTATCATAGAATTTACAGTGCAGAAGGAGGCCATTCAGCCCATCGAGTCTGCACCGGCCCTTGGAAAGAGCACCCTACCCAAGGTCAACACCTCCACCCTATCCCAGTAACCCCACCCAACACTAAGGGCAATTTTGGACACTAAGGGCAATTTATCATGGCCAGTGCACCAAACCTGCACATCTTTGGACTGTGGAAGGAAACCGGAGCACCCGGAGGAAACCCACGCACACACGGGGAGGATGTGCAGACTCCACACAGACAGTGACCCAAGCCGGAATCGAACCTGGGACCCTGGAGCTGTGAAGCAATTGTGCTATCCACAATGCTACCGTGCTGCCCTTTGTGTTTTTTCTTTTCTGTTGGTTGTTTTGGGGGGTTTTGTAAAAATTTGTATGTTTTTGCAAGATTTTGTAAAATTGGAAAACTTTAACAAAAAACATTTAAGATAAAACCTTTATTAAATACACATTTTTAAATGATTCAATGTATTCCTTTGACATTTTCTGTGGCTCAGCAAGTTGTTTATTTTCTTCAAACTTAAATTTTTTTTGTATTGTTTAATGTTTCACCAGACTTTTCTTTCCAAAATTTGTTATCTACCCCTTGAGTGAGTAAACATTTGAAATGTGCCCCCTCACAGACAAAGGTTAGGAAATCCTGCAGCAAACCAATCATCTGCTGCCACAAGGACCAAGCATGAGGAAAGTTTAGCACTGAAGTGGATAAAAGCTCTTACCCCTCTGATTCATTGCTGTGCAGCCAGAAGCATTGACCACTGCGCGACGCAACCGAAGCACCTGAGCAGCAAACGGAGCAGAAATCAGAGCAAAGACTAAAAGTACCCGAGCTGGATGTGTTAGAGAAAAGTTTGTGGATTCAAACCAGGCATTTGAGTGAGAAAAACATTTTTGTCTCTGTGGTTTAATCAGTAAATGCAGTGTTGGGTGAGAGAGTGAAACGTGTTACAATAAGTAATAATTTCTGAAATTATTTGCACAGAGATTGAGACCATCAAATTCAGCCTGAAGCTGGGAACGATCCCACCCAGACCGGCACTCTCTTTTGTTTTGGTTAGATCGCACCCACTGGGTCAAAGGTCTGGGCTCCCTTCTTAACACTACTGTAGGTGTGTCTACAACACCTGGGGTTTGCAGGCAGATTGCCTCCAATGCAATGTGGAATGTACAGAAATGCAGATTGGGTTATCCATCGGTGCTGTGTGTTCAAGTTACATCAGTATGTTTTTAAAAAAAGTTCAATTCAGGTTTCCAGTCAGTGGATTAAAAATCAGCATTTGGCACAAAGCTCATTTTCATGATACCTCCACACCATGTGAAATGAAATGTGATGACAGGAAAAAATCATTACAAGTTTTTAATTTTAAAAATACACAAATGGTCATCCTCAAATATTAATAATAATAATCGCTTATTGTCTCAAGTAGGCTTCAATGAAGTTACTGTGAAAATCCCCCAGTCGCCAAATTCCGGCGCCTGTTCGGGGAGGCTGGTACGGCTGCTAGCATTGTTCTGCACTACAAGCCAGCTATTTAGCCCAGTGTGCTAAACCAGCCACCTCAATCTTACACTGCTCTTGCTATTTTTTAGGTGGTAATGTTGTAAAAGCAAAATCTGTTGAAATAGCATTGCATTAAGGGTTCTGAATTGTTTTTGTGTGTTGGTGTTTTGTCTGAAGGAATATGTGGGGGTTTCTGGGTATGTTCCTGAGACTAAGTGTTGTCGCCGGGGCAGGATTCGTGGACTTCCACGACAGAAAAACTGGCGCCGCACCTGGACTGATTCAGCGACTGTTAAGGGGCTAGGACCGGCACCCTCGTGGAACATAATCCATTCCAATGAGAAATAGTGCTGGATTTGCGATTGACACTCTGAAGGCTGACTAGCTGCAGCCGCATGTACACACTTTACTCCCCACACACGCCATCCCAGTCAATAAAATGGCAGCAAGGAGAGCAGCCGCAAAACTCACAGATGCTGAGCTGGAGACCCTCCTGGACACGGTGGAGGAGAGGCGAGCCACCCTGTACCCCGGCCCAGGAGGGAGGCTGCCAGCCGCCACCGTTCGCAGGTGGCAGAGGCAGAAAGCGCCACGAGTAACACCATCCCGACCGGCCTGCAGTGCCATAAAAAACTGCACGACCTCCTCAGGGCGGCCAGGGTGAATAGGCAGCAGTGAGCCCTCCCCAACCCGGAGGGTGGCCGAACCCCCACCCTGCACCACATGCTGGCACCCGTACGGCCACCATGGCTGGGTGCCCTGGCCACCGAAATCACCAGCTACCCACCCCCTGGGCTGCATGCATTGGACTGTCTAACACTCTGCGTTGTCTGTTTCTCCCCTCAAGGAGAAGGCCTCCCATAACTGCAGGAAGTGGGAAAAGACTGGAGGGGGGACCGCTGGACCTGCGGCCCCTCATCATGGCAGAGCAGCGGACCCTGGACATGGTCGGCGGGCTCGAGGAAAGGGTAGTCACCTCAGGCTAGGATGTGATACCCCGCTTAGTTGCGGTTCCTCGTGACACATGTGCCACCCCCCCACCCAAAACCATCCTCACCCCACACCACCCTCACTCCCCACCACCTTCACCCCCCACATGTTAAGTAATGGGTTAAGAGACATTGCAATTACTTGTCTCTTTTATGTTTAAGTATCCATTAATTGACACTGATATGTAAAGGGGCCTCTGTCAGGTGATGTATAGTTAGAGTTTTGTGCTACAGCTGTTGGAATGAAATAAATGTGTGTTTGTGAAAAAGAAACAGAACTTTAGACTCTTCATATCACGGCAACTAAAACGTCTAACAATTGGTAGCAGAGGATGGTTGCTGTGTAAATGTGAAGGATTGAAAGATACAACTTTTCCAGATCAAACCAAGGAGTGAGTGAGAAAAGAAAAAAAAAAGGGATATATGGCTGAACCTAGGATAAAGATGGCTGGATATGACTATCCTCCCTTATTTTCTGAAAGGGAATCGTACGACCAATGGAGAAGTGCAGTAGTTATGTGGACTAAGGTAACTGCTTTGGGAAAGAGAAAACAAGGTATGGCATTGGCTCTTTCTCTACCATATGGCAGAAAATCCAAAACAAAGTGCTTTCTGAGCTGGAATTGGAAGAGTTAGACTCAGAAGAAGGTCTGGAGACTTTATTACATTATATGGATAAGATTTGTAAGAAAGATGACTTGTTAAGTGCGTATGAAGCATGGTCGGATTTTGATAAGTTCCGGAAAATGGAGGATATCTCCATGGAAGACTATATCATGGAATTTGGCAGACTATATAAAAGGCTGCAGAAACACAACCTGGAATTTCCACAGTCTGTGTTGGCCTTTAAATTACTTGACTGTGCTAGAGTGAGCAACATGGATAGGTTCCTGGTTTTGCCAGGGATTCAGTTTACTGATAAGGATACCTTTTTCGAACAGATGACAAGAGCTTTACAAAGGTTTCTGGGGAAACATTCGATTCCGATGGCTCTGATGACCCAAATAGGTCAGCCTGCAATAAGGCAGAATATGGAAGATACACTGCTAATGACAAAATCGTATGGCTACGAACAGGTCTCAAGACTATAGAAGGCGACCGAGACAAGGAAATTATGAAGACAGAAACCCAGTTAGAACCTACAATAGGAAGATGAACCCCAGAAATGCACGGGGCATGATAAATCCGATGTTTTCATAGAATTTCATAGAATTTACAGTGCAGAAGGAGGCCATTCAGCCCATCGTGTCTGCACCGGCTCTTGGAAAGAGCACCCTACCCAAGGTCAACACTTCCACCCTATCCCCATAACCCAGTAACCCCACCCAACACCAAGGGCAATTGTGGACACTAAGGACAATTTATCATGGCCAATCCATCTAACCTGCACATCTGTGGGAGGAAACCGGAGCACCCGGAGGAAACCCACGCACACACGGGGAGGATGTGCAGACTCCGCACAGACAGTGACCCAAGCCAGAATCGAACCTGGGACCCTGGAGCTGTGAAGCAATTATGCTATCCACAATGCTACCGTGCTGCTCGATGTGACTCTCAATACCATTATGCTTTCAACTGTCCAACTCGTTATGATAGAGTGTTTGAAGCGACACATGACATGGAAAAGTCAGAAGAGGAAAAAGATAGTGCCCAGAAAAAAGGCATTGTCCTATTAACAAGCAGTTTTATGCCGGTAATGAGGGTGTTGGTTGCAGAATCCTTCAACTATGCTGTATTGGACAGTGGCTGCACATCTATTATGTGTGGAATTGACTGGTTAAAATGTTACCTGGACTCTTTGAATGCTGAAAATCGTGACAAGGTTAAGGAATTTGAAAGTTTCACAAGTTTCAGGTTTGGGGATGATAATACTCTGAAGTCGCTGAAAAGAGTGGTGATCCCTTGCAATATTGCCAGAGTGAATCATTTAATTAGCACGGATGTTGTATCAAGTGAGATACCTTTGCTTCTGAGCAGACCGTTGATGAAGAAAGCACACATGAGACTTTATATGGAACAGGATAAGGCAACAGTTTTTGGAAAAACGGTGGACTTACAATTTACACAGTCGGGACACTATTGTATTCCATTACTGACAAATAATATTTCAAGTAGAGTGGTTAAGAATGTTTTAATGGCAGTTGAAAATGGAACTTTAGCTGATAAAAAGCTTGTGGTATTAAAACTGCATAGGCAATTTGCACATCCATCTCCTCGGAGGCTGAAACATTTATTAAAGGATGCAGGGGTAAGGGATGCCGACTATAATAAACTGATAGAACAGGTTAGTGACCGCTGTGAAGTTTGTAGGAAGTACAGAAGGACACCAGCATGACCGATAGTAACCCTACCTTTGGCCAGGGATTTTAACGACATTGTGGCCATTGACCTTAAGATCTGGGATAAAGCAAATAATATATTTATTTTGCATTTTGTAGATTTAGCAACCAGATTTAGTCAATCAACGATTGTACAAAGTAAAGAAAAGAGAGTAATTCTGGATCCAATCGTGGAAAAATGGATAGGGACAGGATATGAATACGGCTGCAGAAAGCCCATTTAGTAATGGTGTCTGTGAAATAAATCATGCTGTCATCGATGACATGCTTCGGAAAATTTTGGCAGATCGACCAAATTGCAGGCTAAATTCAGCTTTAGCATGGGCAGTACATGCAAAGAATTCATTACAGATGGTTGCGGGCTATAGCCCTTATCAATTAGTGTTTGCTAGAAATCCTAAAATTCCGTCCATTTTGGATGACCAGCCTCCAGCTTGGGAGGGGACTACAATTAGCTCTGGTTTTGCTCAACATTTAAATGCATTACATAGCAGTCGAAAAGCTTTTTTGGATGCAGAAATCTCTGAAAGAATTCGCAGAGCTTTAAGACATAACGTACGGCCATCAGATGCCGTTTTTCAGCAAGGAGGCATGGTATACTATAAGAGAGACAATTCTAATGAACGGAAAGGCCCAGGGAAGATCATAGGCATAGATGGCAAAACAATTATTTTGCAACATGGTAATCAAACTGTTAGGGTCCATTCATCAAGGATAATGGGTACAGATTACAAATTTTCAAATTTAGACAGAGCAGACAGACATGACGAGGAACCAGAGTCATCTGGTACGCATGTGTTACAGAACTATGAGGACCAATTAACTGATATAGACAGGGTTTCTGTGGAGGAACACAACACTTCTGATGAATTAGAACAGGCCATTTTTCCAGAAGGGCAACTGTCAAAAGTTGGTACAAAAGTGAAGGGTGTAGTCAATGGAAGGATGCAACTGTTATTAGTAGAGCAGGGAAGGCCACTGGAAAGTATAAACATTGGTTGAATGTACAGCATTCAGGGGAAGGAGTCAAGACAATGGATTGGGAAAACAAAGTTCAAAAATGGAGGGCACAGAAACGCAGTGCCAGTTCAGATAGTACATCGGATAGTGAACAGGTCCGCAGGAAAAGATCGAGAACTATTGACAGGACATCCCACAGCAGAAGGGAAAGATCAAGCAGTAGCAGTACAGAAGGAGATACCAGGCGGGAGAGGGGACGTAGTTTATCAAGATCTCGGAACATGAGTAAGACTACGAATACTAATAGGAGTAGAATCCCACATGCACGTGAGATTTTGGTGGCTTCAAATAAATTAGATGAAAAAGTTATCAAATAAGCTAAACAGCAAGAATTGCATAGTTGGAGTGAATTTGGGGTATACACGGAAGTACCGGATCGGGGACAAAGAGCTCTATCCCACAGATGGATTTGCACGGAAAAGGTTCTTCCGGATCGAACTTTTCAGGCAAAGGCCTGGCTTGTGGCAAGGGGATTTGAAGAAAACTTAGAAGATCAGGATTTAAGGGTAGATTTACCTACAGAACGAAAGGTTATTTTAAAGATCTTCTTGGCTCTATTAGCCACAAAGGCATGGGAATGCAAATCTCTAGATATAAAAGCTGCCTTTTTGCAGGGGCATCAGCTCCAGAGAGACATTTTTCTCCATCCTCCTATAGAAGCAGCTAACACAGAAGGGGTGCTCTGGAAGTTGAACAAATGTGTATATGGATTAAATGATGCATCTAGAATCTGGTATTTTTCGGTAAGGTCAGTTTTGTTAAAGTTAGACTGTTGCTAGTTGAAAGCAGATCTTGCAATGTTTTACTGGCACTATAAAGGGAATCTTTCTGGCATTTTAATGATGCATGTCGATGATTTTTTGTGGGGTGGGACTAGTGATTTTGAAGCTATTGTAATCTCTGGTTGGAGGAAAGAATTCAGGATTGGAAGTCAGGCTTCCGGTGCATTTAAATATATTGGACTGGAAATTGGACAGACTAAGTTAGGGGCAATTTTACGTCAGCAATCTTATTTGGAAAGCATCAGCCCAATAGCAATTAGTCGTGGCCGAGTTTCACAAAAAGACGCAATGGTTTCAAAGATAGAAAAAGAGCAACTGCGAAGTTTAATTGGGCAACTGAACTGGTTAGGTAGACAGACTAGACCGGACGTGAGTTTTGATGTCTTAGAGTTGAGTACAAAAATGAATGATCCCAAAGTAGAAGACACAATAAGAGCAAATAAAGCGTTGGCCAAACTAAAAATGCAGGAGTGTGTTTTGAAGTTCCCGGTTTTAGGTGACCTTCGGCACTTGAAACTCATAGTTTATAGTGATGCGTCCTACGCAAATTTGTGATGGGGTTTCAAGCGCAGGAGGTTTTATAATTGTCCTTTTCGGGGACAATGGTAAATGTTGCCCGTTTGTGTGGGAAATAAAGAAAATAAGGAGAGTGGTAAAAAGCACTTTGGCTGCTGAGACATTAAGCCTTGTAGAGGCAGTGGATATGGCCTTTTTTTATAAGTATGACATTGACATAAATTTTGGGATTAGGGGATTTGGGTAATATACCTATTGACTGTCACATTGACAATAAATCCCTGTGGGAAAATGTGCACTCTACAAAAAGTGTCAATGAAAAGAGGTTACGGATAGACATCGCAAGTTTGAAGCAGAAATTAAATAGGTTGACAGGAGCTATCAACTGTCAGACTGTTTTACAAAAAGAGGGGCGGGTTCACAGAAACTTTTGGATATTGTTAATGAAGGGCGCTTGTTTCTGTGACTTTTTTTTCTTTCTTGTCCAAAAAAAAGGGGGGGAAATCATATGTGTGTTTTTGAGTTTCTTGAAATTTTGTTTTCACCTAATTATTTTTTTTCTCTGAGGAAGGGGAGACTGTTAAGTAATTGGTTAAGAGACATTGCAATTAGTTGTCTCATTTATGTTTAAGTATCCATTAATTGATACTGATATGTAAAGGGGCTTCAGGTGGTCTCTGTCAGGTGATGTATAGTGAGAGTTTTGTGCTAAGGCTGCTGGGATGAAATAAATGTGTGTTTGTGAAAAAGGAACAGAACTTTAGACTCTTCATATCACAGAAACTAAAACGTCTAACACCACATCACCCTCACCCCCACACCACCCCCACCACCTTTTGGCCAGTGGTCTAATTATGCGTCTTGTCTTGTGACTTGCAGGAGCTACTGGTGATGGGGTGGGCCCTTTTTTGTGTCCCCAGCCCCAGCCATAGAAACAGCCAGAACCCCCCCCCCCCCCACGCCCCCCCGGTGTGCCGGGCACCGATGATGACACCGACATGGAGGGGACCCATATGCCGCAAAACCTGGAATCCCCGGAGCTCATGTCTGATGTTGACACAGATTTCCTGTCACAGCTGTTTCCAACACCCTCCACCATCTCAGAGACATTCACCTCGGTTGGGCACTTTAGTGAAGAGGCTCCTGGGACTCTATCTGATGCTCACCACACAAATGCTCCAGTACAGCAGGTGGAGGTAGGAACATCAAGGGACAGACGGATGGTCGGAGGGTGGGGCCGACCCCAAGGACTAGTCCTGATGGGTTTCCGGTTGTTGGAATGGACAGTCCCACTGACCGTGGAGGTGCAGTCACAGAGCCAGGGACTATATGAGGGGTTGCCGGTGAGCATCCAGCACCTGCTGGCGCAGGTAGAGGTGTCTAACTGCGTGCAGCAGCAGAAGGTGGTGCCGGCAATGTGTGCCACCCAGGCATGGGTGGTGTTCGCGGTGGAGACGTTGTGGGTGAGGGTTTCGCTTTGGATCATTGTCCAAGGCCTAGGACAATCTGTTCAGGCGGTGGCTATTCAGGCGGTGGCTGAGGCCCAGGACATGGTTGCCACCTCACAGGCAGCATTGTGCCAGAACCACCTGGACATTGCAGCAGCATTGCTGAGCGTGGCCTAATCACAGTGGGCCGTGGCTGAGAGTGTCGGCAGCATTGCTGACGTGGCACAGATGCAGAGGGAGGTGGCCCAGTTCCAGAGGGAGATGGCGCAGTCACTGGCTGATGTGGCCCAGTCGCTGGCCGTTGTGGCACTGTCACAGATGACGGTGGTCCACTCCCTGTGCTCCATGGACCCGAGCATGCCGACTCTGGCCAAAGTGAGATCGGGCCTCCAGGGGCACAAGTACACCCAGGTCCCTCTTCACAGCAGCCTGCTGCAATTGTTTTACCAGTGTCAGGACTGATTTATTATGTTGTAGGTGTAACATAAGCGGCTTCCTTGTGGTGCACTTGACAAAGGAAGGTTCAGACGTGGAGATAACTTCAACACGTTTGTTAAACTATTTACACTTCTATTACTCGGGTTCGACACTACTGCTAATCCTACTATAGCTACCCAGACTGATTAACCAGTTGCTGCAATCCACGTGGTGGGAGTGATATTGAATCAACCCTGTGTCTGTACTCACTGACTGTCTCCACTGGAAAGAGACAGATCATGTGTGTGGTGTCCCTTATATATGGGTTGGTGTAATGCCCCCCTGTGGTCGTGTCACCTCTGTGTGTATCGTGAATGTCCATTGGTCGTGTCCTATCTAACTGATCTATTGCTGAGTGTGTGTGTGTGTGATGTTTATCGTGCTCCCTCTAGTGTCTAGCTAGCCTACATGCATATACATTGATGCACATCACCACAAGGACTGGCAGCCCACGGGTTCGTCGCTGCATGTCTTCCCTCGTCTCTCTCTCCCTCAGCAGGCATGACGCCAGTTTCACGATTTTTAATAGCACAAGTGAACCTTGTCGTCGGGAATTCGCCCCAGTGGAGGTGGAGAATCGGGAAGGCCCTGAAGAACACCGGGTCAGGCCCACTAATGATATGCCAACGGCGTTTACTGAATGTGAGTTCTAGAATGCATTGACGCCGCTGTCGAGGCGACGGAGAATTGCAATTTGGTGTGACACTGGCACCTGCCATGATTTTAGTGTCGGAACCAATCCTCCGCCCAATCGCGTGTCCTGATTCCGACGGAGAAACCTGCCCCTATTCTTTCAGAACCTAATGCCCTCCCAACCCACTTTGCCTTTTATATCCCTATTAGGTTTCACCTAGGTTGTCTGGGTATTCACTAATATGCGGTGATGGTGCTCTGACGTGTGACTTTTGGTGAGCTAGAGGGGGTAGTGTGGATTCACGTTTGCCTCTGCAGTCAAAGGAATCAGTGCCCACAAGCTACTGAAAAAAACTACTTATATTATGCCTCTGACTGCATTGTTGGGCTATCGTTACAGTCTTTAACCCTTCAAACTCCACTTGCATAATCAATGAGTTTAATATCAGGCAGAGTGACAAATATTAATTCTAGGGTGATACTGTGCTGTAACCTGTTTTTGTTTTAAATTTATGGTACTCAATCATTTGTTTTTCCAATTAAGGGGCAATTTAGATTGGCCAATCCACCTAACCTGCACATCTTTGGATTGTGGGGATGAAACCCACACACACTGAGAGAATGTGCAAACTCCACACGGAGAGTGACCCAGGGCCGGAATTCGAACCCAGGTCCTCAGCGCCATAGTCCCAGTGCTAACCACTGCTCCACGTGCCACCCTTTTGTTTTTGAATGCCTCCTCCACCGGGTCTTCAGGGGGCTCTGAAGTTAAAGTGCTGGGTTTCATGTGATTTGAAATTTTGACTTGAACCATTGCTTCTCTGCGTCCCTTTGACTTCCACAGCTGGTGTTTGTTTTGGGTTGTGCTTCCTTTCCTTTTCCTTGTGTGAGGTTTTCCCCCTAAATCTGTCCCGTATCCTTTGGACAGCACAGCCCACAAGTGACTGACCAGCTTCTGTTGCACTGCCCTGTGGGCCACTTCCCTCAGTGTCTGTCTGCTGGTTTGGGAGCTACCTAGAACCCTATTTAAATCCTGAAAGAATGTGCTAGCTACCCAGACCACAGGTTCAATCCCTTCATTTCTTTTAAATTCCATGGACCCTGTTTTGGCATTTTTAAACTATTTTTATACTTCACTCACCTGGCTTGACCTCTTCTACATTCATGGATTCCACCTTGACCCATTTTAGTGGTAGACCCTCTTCTGCCCCCTGAAAAGTCCTCTGGCTTATCTTCTATTTCCCCAATTCAAACTAGCTGTATTGAGCCCCTACCCGTATCTTGGAGAATGCTCATCTTCTTCTCTGCCTCGTGAAAAGTTAGGGATTATTTTCCCCTGGTAGGTATTCTGGCCTTCAGCTGCATTTGAAGATAGGCTCATGACTATAATGGCCATGGCACTGTCTTGACTGCAGTACCTCCTGTGGGGTCTTTTCAAATGCAAATAGGTGACCAGCACACTAGTTTATGTTGAGTGAAGGGTTTGTGGGTTAACTCATGCTATGAGGTCTGCCTGCCTGATTTTGGAAACTTTTTTTTCTCCATGTGGGTCTTAATGGAAAAGGGAAATTCGTTTTTAAACTCCTGAAGGAGAATCGCATCTCTGAGGCTTTCAGTGGTGGACTCTAACTTAAGCGCCTGTACCCACTAGTTGAAAGCAAGTTGCTGAACCCTTTCTAACTCGCTGTAAGTTTGTTTGGGCTGTTTTCGGAGAGTTTGGGAATTTTGGCAGAATGGCCTTTGTCCAGTTCCCACCCTTGTTCCATTATGGCCAAGGATTACAGCCTTGAGCGTATGCAGTGCACAACTGCTTTAGGCATTCATTCCAAGTCTGGCTGGATCACTTCAAATTTAATTGTTTTTATTTAGGGACAAAATTATTTTCTTCAAATTAAGCGTCAATTTAGCGTGGCCAATCCACCTACCTGCACATCTTTGGGGTGTGGGGGTGAGACTCGCACAGATATGGGGAGAATGTGCAAACTCCACATGGACAGTGACCCACGGCTGGGATCGAATCCGGTTCCTCAGCGCCATGATGCAACAGTGCTAACCATGCGCCAGTGTTGCCCTTACATCAAACACTCCTCTCCGCTGCCAAAACTTCTCACGATGCCAGGATATTCCTCGCCCTGAATTTGCATCTTTCCCTTCTATAAACCATCAGACCATCTTTGAGCTCATCCTATCATGAGACCCATCTCCTGCTCTCTTGACCCTATTCGCATTAAATACTTGACCACCCTACTATCCTTCAAGGCTGGTATTGTAAATTATTCCCTGTCCTGAGGTACTGTCCCTTTCCTTCAAACCTGGTGCCATCAGCCCCTCCTCAAAAAAACTCACCCTGTCCTTGCAAACTAGCACCCCATCTCCAACCTCACTTTCCTCTTCAGAGTTATTGGATGTGTTGTCATCTCCTAAATCTGCCCTCTCCTAAATCTGTGCCCATCTTCCCTGCAATTCCATGCCTGATCTTTTCATATAGGTTTACTGCCTGCCAAAAGCAATGAAACACCCTTAATCAAAGCCACAATTGACATCGTGGGAATAGTCCATTCCCCATATCCACCTCGGATTTACGCCCTGGAGTTCCTTTCTTAAACCGTTCTACCTCTATAACTGTCCACATTTCAATTGTTCCTTAATATTCACATACTTGGGAGTCCTTTAAAAATGGCAGGCTGTTCCCAATTCCTGGATTCCCAACCCAAACCCTGAGCTGTGCAGTTTTTGGGAGTGATTTTAAAGGTGTGGGCTGTTTCAGGTGTGAGCCTGAACTCAGCACTCCTTTTTTAAAAATAAATTTCGAGTACCCAATTCACTTTTTCCAATTAAGGGGCAATTTAGCATGGCCAATCCACCTAGCTTCCACATCTTTGGGTTGTGGGTGTAAAACCCACGCAGACATGGGGAGAATGTGCAAACTCCACACGGACAGTGACCCAAGGCCAGGATTTGAACCCGCGTCCTCAACGCTGTAGGCAGCAGTGCTAACCACTGTGCCACCGTGCTGCCCTGCACCCCTGACTTGACCAGCTCCATTGCGCAGAGAGGGATATGGCCATCACGGTGGTATACTGGTTAGCACTACTGCCTCACAGCTCCAGGGATCTGGGTTCAATTCCGGCCTCGGGTGACTGTCTGTGTGGAGTTTGTATGTTCTCCCCGTGTCTGCATGGGTTTCCTCCGGGTGGGCTCCAGTTTCCTCCACACTGTCCAAAGATGTGCAGGTTAGGTGAATCCGCCATGCTAAATTGCCCCTTTGTCCATAAAGTTAGGCGGAGTTACTGGGTTACGAAGATAGGGTGGAGGAGTGGACTTAAGTAGAGTGCTCTTTCCAAAGTCCAGTGTAGACTCGATGGGCTGAATGGCCTCCTTCTGCACTGTATGATTCTAGGGGCTGGTTTAGCACAGTGGGCTAAACAGCTGGCTTGTCATGCAGAACAATGCCAGCAGCGCGGGTTCAATTCCCGTACCGGCCTCCCTGAACAGGCGCCGGAATGTGGCGACTAGGGGCTTTTCACAGTAACTTCATTGAAGCCTACTTGTGACAATAAGCGATTATTATTATTATTATTCTATATCCTATCCATAATGTTATTGGAGTTAGGACAGCTTTTTAATGAATCATGGTTCTCTGCATTGTTGCAGTGCCATGAACCATAGACTGCATGAGGGCACCTTTTTTAATGTGAGTTCAAAAAAGTCATCCTTGTGCCTCTAACCCAAACTAAGCTCTGATCCACCCCTCATGGCCCCTTATGCCCTCTATGCCAGCCTATACCACTTCCCACTCCCGAAGGCCTCACTTGCCCCCTCTGCCAAATTATGGGATTTCCATGCCCACTGAAACACTATATACTGTATGGAATGAATGAACCCTATAGATTGTGTGCAAAAAAAAAGCTTTTAAGAAGTAATTCATTCATTGCATTCCACAATGTTAAAAATTTCCTTTCAGCACAGCCCAATAAAGGTGCCAATCATCCAGACCCTTTAAAGCATCAATAACAAAACTGCAGGCATTTGAAACCTTTTAAACTTGTGCAAATACATTGTGAAATAGACAGCTGTCACTCATGCAATGTTTCCCCGAGAGCTCAGGGATTGATCAGAGTCATCAATCTCTGGGCCCTGAGCCAAGCATACATAATGAGTCTCCAGCTCCCGCTGCCTGTTTCGGTGATGCTAATCCTGGCAAATGAATCCTTTGGTTCAGGGTTGATACTTTGTTTGATTGTGCCTCTCTGTGACATGTTGGAATGTTTTTCTATGTTAAATCTATTGTATAATTGTAATGTTTTGATATTGCTACAATGTGTCATTTAACTATGCCCAATTAGGGCAGCACGGTGGCGCAGTGGGTTAGCACTACGGTCTCACGGCGCCGAGGTCCCAGGTTCGATCCCGGCTCTGGGTCACTGTCTGTGTGGAGTTTGCGCATTCTCCCTGTGTTTGCGTGGGTTTCGCCCCCACAACCCAAAAATGTGCAAGCTTGGTGGATTGGCCACGCCAAATTACCCCTTAATTGGAAAAAATGAATTAGATACTCTAAATTTAACAAAAAAAATAACTATGCCCAATTGGTTGTTTGTGAGTTTGAAGGAGCTGACTTTTAAGCTGGAAGAGATCATAAAAGTTTTGTAAAACATGTTTTTTTTTTAGGAAAACATCTTGGAAGCCTCTCAACATGGGACGGTTAGACGTATTTGCCATGTTGTTCCTTCTGACTGTGAATGTATATGTTACCAACTCTCAGCACAACGGATGTAAGCAATTGTCTGAATATTTTATGTTTTTTTTCTTTTAGCTATTTTCTACTTAATGAACAGTACGTATTTAGTTTTCACAGATGTATTTATTTTAACTCCTTGTGGTTCACAATCCAAGAAAAAGTTTATTGAATTAGACATGTGACAATGAGGTAATTTAACATTGCTGAGTATCGCTACACAAACTAACATCTTCAATGAAGACAAACTTTCTTGTTTTGTCCTCTGAGTGGAGAAGAGGTGGAGTGGGGTGGGGTGGGGCAGGGCTGTGGTGGGTTAAAGGGTCAGAGGCTCATTTAAATCACCTGAGTTAAGTCGGAGCAATAGTTGTCAAGCAGCAAAGAAATAAGGGTCGAGATAATATTACAATCCCAGAATGGATACCAACAGTTGCTAGGATACCGGATAGAACCCCAATATTTCGCTCCAGGAGTGATTCCAGTTACAAATAGGGATATGGTGGGTAAAACAAGCTTTATTATCAACAGTCTTAAACTAACTTTCATCTCGTAAAAGAACATTGCTTACAATTTACAGTTAAACAATGCTTAATGAAAAAAATGAAGCACTTTGGGCAATCCAATGGCCACGCTGCACCGTAAAAACAGCTCGTCGCGGTGCAGCATGGCCATTGAAAGCCAGGAGACCCTGTTCATGGGATCAAACGGCTTGCAACACCGCGCGAGATTCTACACAATCTCACAAGACTTTGCAATGTGGGCAGGATCAACCTTTAGCAAATCTGCAGGAAGCCTCACTTTAATGTGCAGATTCCCGCGGTACCTGAGGCTTTGGGATTCAACCCCTTCGCCTCAGGAACCACGGTTGAGTGCTGTTCAGCACTGGTCCCCCACAAACGTGTACCAGACGGAGTAACACTCTTGGCGGTCTCCCAGGGGATCGGGGCAGGGTGGTGCTAACCATACTATAGATCTCGCCTTTTGTCTACCTCCCTTTTTAAACTGTGGTGTCACATTTGCTGTTTTCCAATCGACCGCATCTGCCCCGGAGTGCAGCGAATTTTGGTAAATAACCACGAGTGCACTTGCTATTTTTCCCCCCATCTCTTTTAGTACCCAGGGATGTATTCCATCAGGGCCAGGAGACATTTCTACCTTTAGCCCCATTCGCTTCCCAACACCACCTCCTTAGTGATGATGATCACTTTTAGGTCCTCACTTGCCATTGCCTACATGCCATCAATTATTGACATGTCATTTGTGTTTTCCACTGTGAAGACTGACACAAATACCTGTTCAATGGCTCGGCCATTTCATCATTTGATAGGACCATACCACAAATCGATGATTAAACCCCCCTTCTCATCTTCTAATGCTTGCCACTTTGTACGCATTTTCTTTCCATTTGAAATTCTCCTTTATTTCCTAAGATATCCATAGCTGATTATCCCTTTTCCTACAGCCCTTCCTCTTCACTGCTATATACTTTTGCTGAGCATTGTGAAAAATCGCTTCAAAAGACCTCCATTGTTCCTCAATTGTCCCACCCTAAAGTCCCAGTCTACCTTAGCCAATTCTTCCCATATTCCATTGTATTCTCCTTTTGTTTAAGCACAAGACATTGGTATTGGATTTTACCTTCTCACGCTCCATCTATATTTTAAATTCAACCATACTGTGATCACTCATTCCGAGAGTATCCCTAATTATGAGATCATTAATTATTCCTATCCCATAACACAGGACCAAATGTAGGATTACTTGTCCCATGTAGGTTCCATTTCAACCAGTTGGAGTAAACTAACGTGGATACATTTGATGAACTCCTCCTCAAGGCTGACTTGACCGTCCTGGTTTGACCAATCGACATGTAGATTAAAATCCCCTATGATAATTGCCGTACCATTTCACACACATCAGTTATTTCTTTGGTTATTGCCTGCCGGACCATGATGTTATTATTTGGTGGCCTATAGACGATGCCTATCAGCGACCTTTTCGCCTTACTACTTATAATTTCCACTCAAATGGATTCAACTATTCTCTCTATAGGAGTGGGAAGGTTAAAGGAAGAAAATTGACGGGGTGATGGGGAGAACAAAATATGGGTGGCAGAATTTACTCTATGGGTATGGTCCTTCCCCACCCCACTGTAAAAGTCAGAGTCAAGTCTGCCTCCAAATGGGCAGCTCACCTGTCAGCCATTTAACAACTGTCGGGCCTTTAATTGGCTCAGGCCAGAACTTCTGCTCCTATCCAAGAGGATATCCTCCCTCTGAAAGCTGCCAGCCAATCAAACAGTCGGCAGTGCTCTTATTCCGCAACACCGCCAGAACCGGTGGCCATTTCTGGAACTGCAGTGAGTCCCAAAGAAGTGGAGCAGCACGGAACCGGACATTAGTGTATGTTCAGCATGTTGCCGGAACCAGACTCAGCCACCAGTGGTGGGCTTAGGGGACCGGTATTGACAGGGAAAGGGGCAGATGAAACTTGGAGGTGAGAAATTAGGAAATGAAACTATTTAGCTCCCTTGATGTGGTGAGGAGCAGACAATCATTACAAGAATGTTTGTAAACATTGTGGTTCGCATCAAAGACGTGTACTTGAGATGCATTCAAATGTGAAGGGAAAAATAAATAAATAATCCATCACACAGTTATGCCTGAATCTGGAAACTGTCAATCACAGGCTAGTGAGGTGTTGCTCAATAAAGTTAAATTGGTGCTTAGCATTTCAAAGGCTGTGAAGAAATTTGAAGCTTACTCAAGTGTTGTGGGCTTTCCAGGAAGCCTCTGACACTTCTAACATCTGCTGTTTAAAAGGTTTTTGTCTAAGGGAGCAGATTCTAGGAAAGGGACAATGTTTCTTTATTGATTCTTCACTAGAATCCCAGCCACAGCCCACTCTGGCTGATAACATCCAATCAAACATCTGTGGATTCCTCCTCAATTCCCTCCAGATGTTTCTTACACTGTGAGCCATCTGGCCTCAATGGACTCTGACTTCCACACATGTGTTTCACAAATTCACTCTTGAAAAGACATGTCTTCCAAAGAATATTTTCCCTCAGCTGTTTTTTCCAGCAAGAAGCAATTTCCAGGATTGCAGAATCCTCTTTGAGTATTTTCTGTTTTGAATTGCCATGTGCTTTCAATCATCTACAAAATCCTGAGGGCCAAGCCACAACAATAGATCACTATTGCTTCACAGGCGGCATTAAGATATCACCAACCTTAGGATTACTTCAGATAACTGGCTTCTCGCTAGCCAACTCCGTCAGGTCTGTACTTTTTAGCTGTCTTTAACTGGAGACTCTCTCTCTCTCTCTGCCCCTTGCTTTAACTTCAATGAACAGTACCTTTTTTCAATTTCCCGTTCCTTTGTTCTTTTGACTTCAGTTTTCCTGGAACAGCGCTTGTAATTATGAGATTTCTCGAACTATCTGTTCATTAGTTTCTGGGACCGGTTTCCTTCCCATGATGTCATTGTTCTGCCTCTCTGCTTCTGGCACAGTTGGGAGAGCTGTTTCTCCTCCAGCTACCTACCTCCAGCTGCCTTGGGTCCAACCTTAAACGATACTCAAAAATCTTTCCAATTTAAAGTGGCCCCTGGTTGCTCAGCAACATCCCAGTGCTTCTGTTTATTTTTAACATTGGAGAGTCAGGTGATCCTGTGTCTGAAGCTGCCAGAGCCATCAGAGATAGAGGGCTTAATGTTTTTGCCATCGGTATTGGCTCTGCTAATCATGCTGAGCTTGTGACGATTTCAGGATATCAAGAAAAAACTTTAAATGTGGTCAACTTTGATGTCCTAAAGGACCTGGAAAAATGGATTTCATTTGGAGCACACAGTCCAAATGGTGAATTTCAAAAGTTTGAATATTACTTTTTAAACTAGCCGATTGATTCCATGGTTGGAGAAAACTTTGAAGCCAGTGCTAGAATTGGGAACCTTGCCCACTGGCAGTGGATTTGGGAATATCATGGATGCTTTGCTGTTCAGTTTTCCAGTATGCGTTGATTGGTAGCAAATTTGCCATCAGGGCAGACGTAGAAGATTAGGAACAACTGTGTTGTCTCCTCAAGATGGTGATAATTGTTGAGTTCCTTTTAATGCCAAAAGCCTGGCATACTTCAGCCAAGCAGCCACATTGAAAGGAAGAATTTTGAAAACCTTAATAACTTAACAGGCTCCTCCAACAGATGACATCTAACAGTTTTGGTGGTTGATTTGTCAGTTCCAATGAACTTGACAGTTTATCCTCTTTTTTTCTGCACATTTATTCCTACTTTTAACGATTTCACTGAGCAGCTGGGCTTGAAGTAGGCAGGGTGAAATAACTGAATGGTTGTGAGCAAACTGATTCTTCACTCTCTCCAGAGGTTTCCCTTTGCGTGAGGTTGTTTCCCTCACACCCAGGTGATGTCACCGAAGGAACTTGAGAACTAAGGAAGTGAGCATGGAACAGCCCAGGGATTGGGAATTGAAAGATGGAGAGGAAAAGGTGAAGGAAAACGGAGGAGGAGGTTTGAAAGAAAAGAAAAAGATTAGCAGAGAGGTTGGGGAGAGTAGATTGGAGAGAGAGACAGACAGAGACATAGTCAGAGACAAAGACAGAGAGACAGAGACAGAGAAAATAATCAGAACATATGAACTAGGAGTTGGCCGTCTGACCTCTCGAGCCAGTAAGATCATGGCTGATCTTGTTGTGGACTCATCTCCATTTATCAGCCCGATCACCAAACCCTTAATTTCTTTACTGTTCAAAAATCTGTCCAACTTTGCCTTAAAAACACTCAACGAGGTAGCCTCAACCGCTTCACTGGGCAGGGAATCCATCGATTTACAACCATTTGGGTGCAGAAGTTTCTCCTCAACTCAGTCCTAAATCTGCTTCCTCTTAATTTGAAGCTATGCCTGCTCGTTCTAGTTTCACTCGTTAGTGGAAATAACCTACCTACTTCTATCTCAACTATTCCCTTCATAATTTTATATGTTTCTGTAAGATACTCCCTCATTCTTCGAAATTTCAATGAGTATAATCCCAGTCTACTCAGTCTCTCCTTCTAAACCAATCCTCTCAACTCCAGAATTAATCGAGTGAATCTCCTCTGCACCCTCTCCAGTGCCAGTACATCCTTTCTCAAGTAGGAAGCCCAAAACTGTACCCAGTACTCCAGGTATGGCCTGACCAGCACTCTGTACAGCTGCAACATAACCTCCCTGCTTTTCAACTCCATCCCTCTAGCAATGAAGGACAAAATTCCATTTGCCTTCTTAATTCCCTGCTGCAGCTGCAAACCAACGTTTTGCTGCTCTTACACAAGGACACCCAGGTCCCTCTGCACAGTAGCATGCTGCAATTTTTTACCATTTAAATAATCGTCCATTCTGCTGTTATTCTTACCAACATTGTACTTTAACTGCTAGACTCTTGCCCACTCACTTAAACTATCTATATCCCTCTGCACACTTTTCTCTACCTCTCATCTCAGTGTCATCTGTGAACTTTGACAATGTACACTTGGTCCCAATCTATGTAATTTGTAAACAACTGCGGTCCCAACACTGATCCCTGAGGCACACCACTAGCCACTGAATGCCAACCAGAAAAACACCCATTTATCTGCACTCTTTGCTTCTGTTCATTAACCAATCCTCAATCATGCTGATACATTACCCATAATGCTGTACACCTTCATCTTATGCAGCAGCCTTTTATGCAGCACCTTGTCGAATGTCTTCTGGAATTCCAGATACACCACATTCACCGGTTCCCCGTTGTCCACCACACTCGTAATGTCCTCAAAGAATTCCAATAAATTAGTTTAACATGACCTGCCTTTCATGAACCTATGGTACGCCTGCCAAGTGGAATAATTTCTATCCAGATGTCTCGTTATTTCTTCCTTGATAATAGATTCAAGCATTTCCCCACTTTAGAAGTTAAGCTAACCATACTATAGATCTCTCCTTTTGTCTACCTCCCTGTTTAAACTGTGGTGTCACATTTGCTGTTCCAATCTACCGCACCTGCCCCGGAGTGCAGTGAATTTTGGTAAATAACCACGAGTGCATTTGCTATTTTTCCCCCCATCTCTTTTAGTACCCAGGGATGTATTCCATCAGGGCCAGGAGACTTGTCTACCTTTAGCCCCAATAGCTTCCTCAACACCACCTCCTTAGTGATGATGATCACTTTTAAGTCCTCACCTGCCATTGCCTACATGCCATCAATTATTGACATGTCATTTATGTCTTCCACTGTGAAGACTGACACAAAATACCTGTTCAATGGCTCGGCAATTTCCTCATTTCCCATGATTAAACCCCCCTTCTCATCTTCTAATGGACCAATGTTTACCTTAGCCAATCTTTTTCGTTTTATATATTTGTTGATACGTTTGCAAACTGTTTTTATAGTCTGAGGTAGTTTACTCTCATCATCTATCTGAGTTTTCTTTAAAGGTTTTTTCGTGACTTTCTGTTGACCTTTAAAATGTTTCCAATCCTCTAATTTCCCACTAATCTTTGCCACTTTGTACGCATACCTTCAGCTGCCTTGGGTCCAACCTTAAATGACACTCAAAAAATCTTTCCAACTTGAAGTGGCCCCTGGTTGCTAAGCAACATCCCAGTGCTTCTGTTTATTTTTAACATTGTAAACTCTCTGATAACAATACAGACAGAGTTTGAAATAAAAACAACCCCACCATACATGCGAACACCATTGATTCGTGTGAATTAAACTGAAGTGTTAACCGTTCTTACACAGTAACATTAAATTAAATTCACTTAAATCTGTGCCTTTGGGCTGGATTCTCCCGCCCCGCCAGCTGCACAAACGCCACGGGCGAGCCACATAGAATGGAGATGCATTCTCCATTGACCTCGTGCCGCATTCTCCGGTCGCCAGGCGGACGCGGTCGGAGAATCCCGGCTGTTACTACTAATATCCAACAATACAAACACAGATTACTTAAAACGACCTCTCCTTCCTGACACAAATGATGACGTTGCAAACAAATCTTTTTTGTTTTATTTTCCTGCAGCTTGCAGTAATCCAGAAGTGGTGGACATCATTTTCCTAATCGATGGATCAAGTAGTATAAACCCTCCAGACTTTGAACAAGTAAAAGCAGCTATAGAAACCTTTATCAACAAAAATGAGTGTTTTGGTAAAACCAGAGTCCAAATTGGCATCATACAGTTCAGCACTGAGCCACGTGTGGAATTTCAGCTTGATCAATATGATGACAAAGCAGTATTACTGAAAGCTGTTCATCAGATTCAGCAGTTACATGGGGGCACAAATACCGGCCAAGCACTGAACTTTACAATCGACTACTTTGATAGCTCAAAAGGGGGCCGGCCTGGAATACAACAATACCTCATACTGATTACAGATGGAGAGTCAGGCGATCATGTGTCTGAAGCTGCCAGAGCCATCAGAGATAGAGGGCTTAATGTTTTTGCCATCGGTATTGGCTCTGCTAATCATGCTGAGCTTGTGACGATTTCAGGATCCCATGAAAACGCATTTCATCTAGACAACTTTGATACCCTAAAGGACCTGGAACAATGGATTTCATTTGAAGCACGCAGTCCAAATGGTGAGTTGAAAAAGTTTGAATATTACTTTTTAAGCTAGCAGATTGATTCCATGGTTGGAGAAAACTTTGAAGCCAGTGCTAGAACTGGGAGCCTTGCCCACTGGCAGTGGATTTGGGAATATCATGGATGCTTTGCTGTTCAATTTTCCAGTATGCGTTGCTCGGTAGCAAGTTTACCATCAGGGCTGACGTAGAAGATTAGGAACAACTGTGTAGTCTCCTCAGGATGGTGATAATTGTTGAGTTCCTTTTAATGCCAGAAGCCTGGCATACTTCAGCCAAGCAGCCACATTGAAAGGAGGAATTTTGAAAACCTGAATAACTTAACAGGCTCCTCCATCAGATGCGTCTCACGGTTTTGGTGGTTGATTTGTCAGTTCCAATGAACTTGACAGTTTATCCTCTTTTTTCCCCATGCACATTTATTCCTACTTTTAACAATTCCACCAAGCAGCTGGGCTTGAAGTAGGCAGGGTGAACTAACTGAATAGTTGTGAGCAAACTGATGCTTCACTCTCTTCAGAGGTTTCCCTTTGTGTGACGTTGTTTCCCTCACACCCAGGTGATGTCACCGAAGGAACTTGAGAACTAAGGAAGTGGGCAGGGAACAGCACAGGGATTGGGAATTGAAAGGTGGAGAGGAAAATATGCAGGAAAAGGGAGGAGGAGTTCTGAATGAAAAGAAAAAGATTGGCGAAGACGTTGGGGAGACTAGATTGGTGAGACAGAGAGAGAGAGACAGAGACAGAGAGACAGAGAGGCAGAGACAGAGACAGAGAAAATAATAAGAATATAAGAACTAGGAGTTGGCCATCTGGCATCTCGAGCCAGTACAATGATGGCTGATCTTGTTGTGGACTCAATTCCACTTACCCGCCTATTTCCCATCACCTTCCACTTTTTATCCTTTACTGTTCAAATATCTCTCCAACTTTGCCTTAAAAACACTCAACGAGGTAGCCTCAACTGCTTCACTGGGCAGGGAATCCATCGATTTACAACCCTTTGGGTGCAGAAGGTTCTCCTCAACTCAGTCTTAAATCTGCTTTCTCTTATTTTGAGGCTATGCCCCCTCGTTCTAGTTTCACTCGCCAGTGGAAACAACCTCCCTGCTTCTATCTTAACTATTCCCTTTATAATTTTATATGTTTCTGCAAGATCCTCCCTCATTCCTCAAAATTCCAATGAGTACAGTCCCAGTCGACTCAGTATTTCCTCATAAGCCAATCCTCTCAATTCCGGAATCATCCTAATGAATCTCCTCTGCACCCCCTCCAGTGCCAGTGCATCCTTTCTCAAGTAGGAAGCCCAAAACTGTACCCAGTACTCCAGGTATGGCCTGACCAGCACTCTATACAGCTGCAAAATAACCTCCCTGTTGTTCAACTTCATTCTTCTAGCAATGAAGGCCAAAATTCCATTTGCCTTCTTAATTACCTGCTGCAGCTGCAAATCAACTTTTTGCGATTCATGCACAAGGACACCCAGGTCCCTCTGCACAGCAGCTTGCTGCAATTTTTCACCATTTAAGTAATAGTCCATTTTCTGTTATTCTTACCAACATTTTCCAACATTGTACTCCATCTGCCAGACCCTTGCTCACTCACTTAAACTATCTATATCCCTCTGCACACTTTGCTCTGTCACTCTCTATGTAAATTGTAAACAATTGTGGTCCCAACACTGATCCCTGATACATCACCCGTAACGCCATGCATCTTTATCTCAAGCAGCAGCCTTTTGTGCAGCACCTTGTGGAATGCCTTCTGGAAATCTAGATTCATCACATCCACCGGTTCCCCGTTTCTAGGACTTGCTTCCTTCTCATTACTTCATTGTCCTCCTTCTCTGCTTCTGGCACAGTTGGGAGAGCTGTTTCCCCTCCAGCTACCTACCTCCAATAGCCTTGGGTCCAGCCTTCAACTGAACTCAAAATGTCTTTCAACTTGAAGTGGCCCCTGGTTGCTGAGCAATGCCCCAGTCCTTCTGTTTAATTTTTGTGTGAACTCTCAAATAACAGACACAGTTGAAATAAAACTAAAACTCCCTAATATGTAAGCACCATTGTTTTGCGTGAATTAAACTGAAGTCCGAGCCTCTTCTTAGACAGAAACACTTAATTAAACTCACTTACATCTATACCTTTATTTCCGATATTAATTTATTATTTTTATTTGGTTTTGGCATATGGGTGTGGCTGGCTGAGCCAGCATTTGTTACTGAGTAGTTTGCAAGTCCATTTCAGAGGGTGGAGAGGAGGCTGGTGGGCAGTTAACAGTCAACCACATTGCTTTGTGGATCTTGAGTCATATGTAGGTGAGACCAGGTAAGGAAGGCCGATTTCCTCCCCTGAAGGACATTAGTGAACCAGGGTTTTTATTCCGACAATTGGCATCATTAGACTTTTAGTTCCAGATTTTATTGAATTCAAATTTCACAATCTTGCCGTGGTGGGATTCGAACTCTGGATGCCACCACCACCACCACCTACCCATTCAACAATACAAACATAGAATACTTAAAACTACCCCTTATTCCTGACACAAATGATGACATTGCTGACAAATATATTTTTGTTTTATTTTCCTGCAGCTTGCAGTCATCCAGAAGTGGCGGACACTATTTTCCTAATCGATGGATCAAGTAGTATAAGCCCTCCAGACTTTGAAAAAGTAAAAAAAGTAATAGAAACCTTTATCAACAAAAATGAGGTTGGTAAAACCAGAGTCCAAATTGGCATCATACAGTTCAGCACTAAGCCACGTTTGGAATTTCAGCTTGATCAATATGATGACAAAGCAGTATTACTGAAAGCTGTTCATCAGATTCAGCAGTTACATGGGGGTACAAATACCGGCCAAGCACTGAACTTTACAATCGACTACTTTGATAGCTCAAAAGGGGGCCGGCCTGGAATACAACAATACCTCATACTGATTACAGATGGAGAGTCAGGCGATCATGTGTCTGAAGCTGCCAGAGCCATCAGAGATAGAGGGCTTAATGTTTTTGCCATCGGTATTGGCTCTGCTAATCATGCTGAGCTTGTGACGATTTCAGGATCCCAAGAAAAGGCTTTTCATCTAGACAACTTTGATACCCTAAAGGACCTGGAACAATGGATTTCATTTGAAGCACGCAGTCCAAATGGTGAGTTTAAAAATTTTCTAAATTATTTTACCAACGAGCAGATAGATTCGATGGTTGGAGGTACCTTTGAAGCCAGTGCTAGAATTGGGAACCTTGCGCACTGGAGAATAATGGATCACTTTGTTGTTCAGTTTTCGAGTATGCATTGCAATGCAGCAAGGTTACCATCAAGGCAGACGTAAAACATCAAGATGGTGATAATTGTTCAGTCCTTTTTAATGCCAGAAGCCTGGCATACGTCAGCCAAGCAGCCAAATTGAAAGGAATAATTTTGAAAACCTTAATAACGTAACAGGTTCCTCGGACAGATGACGTCTAACGGTTTTGGTGGTTGATTTGTCAGTTCCAATGAATCTAATAGTTTATCCTCTCTTTTTCCCTGCACATTTATTCCTACTTTTAACATTTCCACCGAGCACCTGGGCTTTAAGAGGCAGGGTGAACTAACTGAATGGTTCTGAGGAAACTGATGCTTCGCTCTCTCCAGAGGTTTTCCTTTGCGTGAGGTTGTTTCCCTCACGCCCAGGTGATGTCACCAAAGGAACTTGAGAACAAAGGAAGTGGGCAGGGGACAGCACAGGGATTGGGAATTGAAGGATGGAGAGCAGAAGATGCAGGGAGAGTGAGAAAGAGAGAGAAAAAGAGAGAGAGAACATGAGCATGGCCCCTCATGCCTCCTCTGGCATTCAATAAGATCATGTCTGTTCTTTTTGTGGACTCAGCTCCACTTACCCGCCTGCTCACCATAAACCTTAATTCCTTTACTGTTCAAAAAGCTATCGAACTTTGCCTTAGAAACATTCACAAAGGTAGCCTCAACTGCTTCACTGGGCTTCTTACTTGAGAAAAGATGTACTGGCACTGGAGGGTTTGCAGGTAATCCCATAGATTAACAACTCTTTGGGTGAAGAAGCTCCTCCTTAATTCAATGCTAAATCTGCTTCCCTTATTTTGAGGCTATTCCCCCTAGTTCTAGTTTCAAAAGGACCTGGAACAATGGATTTCATTTGAAGCACGCAGTCCAAATGGTGAGTTGAAAAAGTTTGAATATTACTTTTTAAGCTAGCAGATTGATTCCATGGTTGGAGAAAACTTTGAAGCCAGTGCTAGAACTGGGAGCCTTGCCCACTGGCAGTGGATTTGGGAATATCATGGATGCTTTGCTGTTCAATTTTCCAGTATGCGTTGCTCGGTAGCAAGTTTACCATCAGGGCTGACGTAGAAGATTAGGAACAACTGTGTAGTCTCCTCAAGATTGTGATAATTGTTGAGTTCCTTTTAATGCCAGAAGCCTGGCATACTTCAGCCAAGCAGCCACATTGAAAGGAGGAATTTTGAAAACCTGAATAACTTAACAGGCTTCTCCATCAGATGCGTCTCACGGTTTTGGTGGTTGATTTGTCAGTTCCAATGAACTTGACAGTTTATCCTCTTTTTTCCCCATGCACATTTATTCCTACTTTTATCAATTCCACCAAGCAGCTGGGCTTGAAGTAGGCAGGGTGAAATAACTGAATGGTTGTGAGCAAACTGATGCTTCACTCTCTTCAGAGGTTTCCCTTTGTGTGAGGTTGTTTCCCTCATACCCAGGTGATGTCACCGAAGGAACTTGAGAACTAAGGAAGTGGGCAGGGAACAGCACAGGGATTGGGAATTGAAAGGTGGAGAGGAAAATATGCAGGAAAAGGGAGGAGGAGTTCTGAATGAAAAGAAAAAGATTGGCGAAGACGTTGGGGAGACTAGATTGGTGAGACAGAGAGAGAGAGACAGAGACAGAGAGACAGAGAGGCAGAGACAGAGACAGAGAAAATAATAAGAATATAAGAACTAGGAGTTGGCCATCTGGCATCTCGAGCCAGTACAATGATGGCTGATCTTGTTGTGGACTCAATTCCACTTACCCGCCTATTTCCCATCACCTTCCACTTTTTATCCTTTACTGTTCAAATATCTCTCCAACTTTGCCTTAAAAACACTCAACGAGGTAGCCTCAACTGCTTCACTGGGCAGGGAATCCATCGATTTACAACCCTTTGGGTGCAGAAGGTTCTCCTCAACTCAGTCTTAAATCTGCTTTCTCTTATTTTGAGGCTATGCCCCCTCGTTCTAGTTTCACTCGCCAGTGGAAACAACCTCCCTGCTTCTATCTTAACTATTCCCTTTATAATTTTATATGTTTCTGCAAGATCCTCCCTCATTCCTCAAAATTCCAATGAGTACAGTCCCAGTCGACTCAGTATTTCCTCATAAGCCAATCCTCTCAATTCCGGAATCATCCTAATGAATCTCCTCTGCACCCCCTCCAGTGCCAGTGCATCCTTTCTCAAGTAGGAAGCCCAAAACTGTACCCAGTACTCCAGGTATGGCCTGACCAGCACTCTATACAGCTGCAAAATAACCTCCCTGTTGTTCAACTTCATTCTTCTAGCAATGAAGGCCAAAATTCCATTTGCCTTCTTAATTACCTGCTGCAGCTGCAAATCAACTTTTTGCGATTCATGCACAAGGACACCCAGGTCCCTCTGCACAGCAGCTTGCTGCAATTTTTCACCATTTAAGTAATAGTCCATTTTCTGTTATTCTTACCAACATTTTCCAACATTGTACTCCATCTGCCAGACCCTTGCTCACTCACTTAAACTATCTATATCCCTCTGCACACTTTGCTCTGTCACTCTCTATGTAAATTGTAAACAATTGTGGTCCCAACACTGATCCCTGATACATCACCCGTAACGCCATGCATCTTTATCTCAAGCAGCAGCCTTTTGTGCAGCACCTTGTGGAATGCCTTCTGGAAATCTAGATTCATCACATCCACCGGTTCCCCGTTTCTAGGACTTGCTTCCTTCTCATTACTTCATTGTCCTCCTTCTCTGCTTCTGGCACAGTTGGGAGAGCTGTTTCCCCTCCAGCTACCTACCTCCAATAGCCTTGGGTCCAGCCTTCAACTGAACTCAAAATGTCTTTCAACTTGAAGTGGCCCCTGGTTGCTGAGCAATGCCCCAGTCCTTCTGTTTAATTTTTGTGTGAACTCTCAAATAACAGACACAGTTGAAATAAAACTAAAACTCCCTAATATGTAAGCACCATTGTTTTGCGTGAATTAAACTGAAGTCCGAGCCTCTTCTTAGACAGAAACACTTAATTAAACTCACTTACATCTATACCTTTATTTCCGATATTAATTTATTATTTTTATTTGGTTTTGGCATATGGGTGTGGCTGGCTGAGCCAGCATTTGTTACTGAGTAGTTTGCAAGTCCATTTCAGAGGGTGGAGAGGAGGCTGGTGGGCAGTTAACAGTCAACCACATTGCTTTGTGGATCTGGAGTCATATGTAGGTGAGACCAGGTAAGGAAGGCCGATTTCCTCCCCTGAAGGACATTAGTGAACCAGGGTTTTTATTCCGACAATTGGCATCATTAGACTTTTAGTTCCAGATTTTATTGAATTCAAATTTCACAATCTTGCCGTGGTGGGATTCGAACTCTGGATGCCACCACCACCACCACCTACCCATTCAACAATACAAACATAGAATACTTAAAACTACCCCTTATTCCTGACACAAATGATGACATTGCTGACAAATATATTTTTGTTTTATTTTCCTGCAGCTTGCAGTCATCCAGAAGTGGCGGACACTATTTTCCTAATCGATGGATCAAGTAGTATAAGCCCTCCAGACTTTGAAAAAGTAAAAAAAGTAATAGAAACCTTTATCAACAAAAATGAGGTTGGTAAAACCAGAGTCCAAATTGGCATCATACAGTTCAGCACTAAGCCACGTTTGGAATTTCAGCTTGATCAATATGATGACAAAGCAGTATTACTGAAAGCTGTTCATCAGATTCAGCAGTTACATGGGGGTACAAATACCGGCCAAGCACTGAACTTTACAATCGACTACTTTGATAGCTCAAAAGGGGGCCGGCCTGGAATACAACAATACCTCATACTGATTACAGATGGAGAGTCAGGCGATCATGTGTCTGAAGCTGCCAGAGCCATCAGAGATAGAGGGCTTAATGTTTTTGCCATCGGTATTGGCTCTGCTAATCATGCTGAGCTTGTGACGATTTCCGGATCCCAAGAAAAGGCTTTTCATCTAGACAACTTTGATACACTAAAGGACCTGGAACAATGGATTTCATTTGAAGCACGCAGTCCAAATGGTGAGTTAAAAAATTTTCTAAATTATTTTACCAACGAGCAGATAGATTCGATGGTTGGAGGTACCTTTGAAGCCAGTGCTAGAATTGGGAACCTTGCGCACTGGAGAATAATGGATCACTTTGTTGTTCAGTTTTCGAGTATGCATTGCAATGCAGCAAGGTTACCATCAAGGCAGACGTAAAACATCAAGATGGTGATAATTGTTCAGTCCTTTTTAATGCCAGAAGCCTGGCATACGTCAGCCAAGCAGCCAAATTGAAAGGAATAATTTTGAAAACCTTAATAACGTAACAGGTTCCTCGGACAGATGACGTCTAACGGTTTTGGTGGTTGATTTGTCAGTTCCAATGAATCTAATAGTTTATCCTCTCTTTTTCCCTGCACATTTATTCCTACTTTTAACATTTCCACCGAGCACCTGGGCTTTAAGAGGCAGGGTGAACTAACTGAATGGTTCTGAGGAAACTGATGCTTCGCTCTCTCCAGAGGTTTTCCTTTGCGTGAGGTTGTTTCCTTTGGTGATGTCACCAAAGGAACTTGAGAACAAAGGAAGTGGGCAGGGGACAGCACAGGGATTGGGAATTGAAGGATGGAGAGCAGAAGATGCAGGGAGAGTGAGAAAGAGAGAGAAAAAGAGAGAGAGAACATGAGCATGGCCCCTCATGCCTCCTCTGGCATTCAATAAGATCATGTCTGTTCTTTTTGTGGACTCAGCTCCACTTACCCGCCCGCTCACCATAAACCTTAATTCCTTTACTGTTCAAAAAGCTATCGAACTTTGCCTTAGAAACATTCACAAAGGTAGCCTCAACTGCTTCACTGGGCTTCTTACTTGAGAAAAGATGTACTGGCACTGGAGGGTTTGCAGGTAATCCCATAGATTAACAACTCTTTGGGTGAAGAAGCTCCTCCTTAATTCAATGCTAAATCTGCTTCCCTTATTTTGAGGCTATTCCCCCTAGTTCTAGTTTCAAACACATGTGGAAATAACCTCCCTGCTTCTATCTTAATTATTCACTTCATAATTTTACATGTTTCTATGAGATCCCCCCCACCTCATTCTTTGAATTTCCAATGAGTATAGTCCCAGTCTACTCAGTCTCTCTTTATAATCCAATCCTCTCAACTCCAGAATCAACCTAGTGAATCTCCTCTGCTCTCTTTCCAATGCCAGTACATCCTGTGGTGATGTGCATCAATGTAAATGCATGTAGGCTAGCTAGACGCTAGAGGGAGCACCAGTGACATCACACACACACACACTCAACCAATAGATCAGTTAGATAGACACGACCAATGGACATTCATGACACACAAGGAGGTGACACGACCACAGGGGGGCATTACACCAACCTATATATAAAGGACACCACACACATGGGGCGAAATTCTCCGTTATCGGCTGAAAGTCCGCCGATCGGCGCAAAAAACGGCGCAAATCTGACTTGCGTCACGTCGGAAAAATGGGTCGAACATCTCCGGCCCGAAATGGGCTAGCAGCGACGTAACGGGATCCGCGCTTGTGCACGTGGTTCACGCCGTGCAGCGTCATACGCGCTGCACGGCGTGACGGCTCATAAGGCCGCGCTGCTCCCCCCCACCCGACCGGAACACCCGACCGGAACACCCGACTGGATGGCTGGCCGCCGCTCAGCCCCGAGGTTCGAGTCATGGGATGTGGAGGCACTCCTGGACGCAGTGGAGCAGAGGAGGGACGCCCTGTATCCCGGGCATGGCCGCAGAGTTGCCCCATGCCACAGCCGGCGTCTGTAGAGGGAAGTGGCAGAGGCCGTCACCGCTGCGGCCCTGACACCACGGACAGGCACCCAGTGCCACAAGAAGGTGAACGACCTCGTCAGAGCAGGCAGGGTGAGCCTCCCCATATCCCCCCTCCCCATATCCCCCTCCCCATATCCCCCCCTCCCCCATATCCCCCTCCCCCATATCCCCCCTCCCCCATATCCCCCCTCCCCCATAACCCCCTTCCCCATATCCCCCATATCCCCCCTCCCCCATATCCCCCCTCCCCCATATCCCTCCTCCCCATATCCCCCCTCCCCATATCTCCCATATCCCCCCTCCCCCATATCCCCCATATCCCCCCTCCCCAATATCCCCCCTCCCCCATATCCCCCTCCCCCATATCCCCCCTCCCCCATAACCCCCTTCCCCATATCCCCCATATCCCCGCCTCCCCCATATCCCCCCTCCCCAATAACCCCCCTCCCCCATAGAACATAGAACGATACAGCGCAGTACAGGCCCTTCGGCCCACGATGTTGCACCGAAACAAAAGCCATCTAACCTACACTATGTCATTATCATCCATATGTTTATCCAATAAACCTTTAAATGCCCTCAATGTTGGCGAGTTCACTACTGTAGCAGGTAGGGCATTCCACGGCCTCACGACTCTTTGCGTAAAGAACCTACCTCTGACCTCTGTCCTATATCTATTACCCCTCAGTTTAAAGCTATGTCCCCTCGTGCCAGCCATTTCCATCCGCGGGAGAAGGCTCTCACTGTCCACCCTATCTAACCCCCTGATCATTTTGTATGCCTCTATTAAGTCTCCTCTTAACCTTCTTCTCTCCAACGAAAACAACCTCAAGTCCATCAGCCTTTCCTCATAAGATTTTCCCTCCATACCAGGCAACATCCTGGTAAATCTCCTCTGCACCCGCTCCAAAGCCTCCACGTCCTTCCTATAATGCGGTGACCTGAACTGTACGCAATACTCCAAATGCGGCCGTACCAGAGTTCTGTTTATCTATATCCCTCTGTAACCTGCTACATCCTTCCACACTATCGACAACACCACCAACTTTAGTATCGTCTACAAATTTACTCACCCACCCTTCTGCGCCTTCCTCTAGGTCATTGATAAAAATGACAAACAGCAACGGCCCCAGAACAGATCCTTGTGGTACTCCACTTGTAACTGAACTCCATTCTGAACATTTCCCATCAACCACCACCCTCTGTCTTCTTTCAGCTAGCCAATTTCTGATCCACATCTCTAAATCACCCTCAATCCCCAGCCTCCGTATTTTCTGCAATAGCCTACCGTGGGGAACCTTATCAAACGCTTTGCTGAAATCCATATACACCACATCAACTGCTCTACCCTTGTCTACCTGTTCAGTCACCTTCTCAAAGAACTCGATAAGGTTTGTGAGGCATGACCTACCCTTCACAAAGCCATGCTGACTATCCCTGATCATATTATTCCTATCTAGATGATTATAAATCTTGTCTCTTATAATCCCCTCCAAGACTTTACCCACTACAGACGTGAGGCTCACCGGTCTATAGTTGCCGGGGTTGTCTCTGCTCCCCTTTTTGAACAAAAGGACCACATTTGCGATCCTCCAGTCCTCTGGCACTATTCCTGTAGCCAATGATGACATAAAAATCAAAGCCAAAGGTCCAGCAATCTCTTCCCTGGCCTCCCAGAGAATCCTAGGATAAATCCCATCAGGACCCGGGGACTTATTTATTTTCAGCCTGTCCAGAATTGCCAACACCTCTTCCCTATGTACCTCAATGCCATCTATTCTATTAGCCTGGGTCTCAGCATTCTCCTCCACAACATTATCTTTTTCCTGAGTGAAAACTGACGAAAAATATTCATTTAGTATCTCGCCTATCTCTTCAGACTCCACACACAACTTCCCATCCCTGTCCTTGACTGGTCCTACTCTTTCCCTAGTCATTCGCTTATTCCTGACATACCTATAGAAAGCTTTTGGGTTTTCCTTGATCCTACCTGCCAAATACTTCTCATGTCCCCTCCTTGCTCGTCTTAGCTCTCTCTTTAGATCCTTCCTCGTTACCTTGTAACTATCCATCGCCCCAACTGAAACTTCACACCTCATCTTCACATAGGCCTCCTTCTTCCTCTTAACAAGAGATTCCACTTCTTTGGTAAACCACGGTTCCCTCGCTCGACGCCTTCCTCCCTGCCTGACCGGTACATACTTATCAAGAACACGCAGTAGCTGATCCTTGAACAAGCTCCACTTATCCAGTGTGCCCAACACTTGCAGCCTACTTCTCCACCTTATCCCCCCCAAGTCACGTCTAATGGCATCATAATTGCCCTTCCCCCAGCTATAACTCTTGCCCTGCGGTGTATACTTATCCCTTTCCATATCCCCCCCTCCCCCATATCCCCCATATCCCCCCTCCCCAATATCCCCCCACCCCCATATCCCCCCTCCCCATATCCCCCCTCCCCATATCCCCCCTCCCCATATCCCCCCTCCCCCATATCCACCATATCCCCCCTCCCCCATATCCCCCATATCCCCCCTCCCCATATCCCCAAGTGAATCCAGCCCTAACCTTAACCTCTGCAATGCACGCGCAACCGATGGCGTGCATTCATATACCTGCCTAACAATGTTGCCTTTTACCCCTGCCACCAGCCCCCCCCCCCCCCACAGGAGAAGCGCGCACACAACAATAGGGAGCATGTGAGGACTGGAGGAGGCCCCGCTGATGAGAGGCCACTGACCGAACACGAGGAAAGGACCCTGGAACTGGCTGGCGGACCTGAGGACCGGGAGGTTGCTGATGCAGAGGTCGGGGGGGTACTAGCAAGTGAGCCACCGACAGCCCGTCCCCATATCCCCCCTCCCCTATATCCCCCTCCCCCATATCACCTGATCACTGCCTGATGTCTAACCATGCATGCTTCATTGTGTATCGCAGGACCAAACGTCCAGGCACCCATCCCCGCAGATGCAGACCGCCCGCAGGATGCCCCTCGGAGGCCATGGGAGACAGAGAGACCCGGTCCCTCCAGCATGCGACGCCCGCAGGATGCCCCTCGAAGGCCACGGGAGACAGAGAGACCCGGACCCAACAGCATGCGACGCCTGCAGGATGCCCCTCGCACACCACGGGAGACGGAGAGACCTGGAGCAACAGGGAGACGACACCGCCGTCACATGCGGGAGCGACCACCCAGCGACGAGGGGGGCAGCCACACGCCCCCGTCACATCTGAGCCAGGACACCACTACCCAGGACACCACTAACCAGGACACCACTACCCAGAACACCACTACCCGGGACACCACTACCCGGGACAGCACTGCCCAGGACACCCCTACCCGGGACAGCACTACCCAGGAAGACGAAATACCGGACAGTGACTCAGAGTGGATGGGTGGAGACGAACCCCCACCCCAAAGTGCCATGGACTCAGAGTGGGACGAAGAGCACGACACAACGCCACTGCTGTCACCAACACCCTCCACTATCGCAGAAACACTCACCACGGTTGGGCACTTTAGTGATGAGGCGTCTGGTACACTCACTGGTGCGCACAACACAGCCGTCCCGGTACAGCAGGTGGAGGTAGGAGCAGCAGAGGGGCCGGGCGGTCGGAGGGCAGCCCAGCCCAAGTGAACATCTGCCGCCCAGATGGATCCCGGGTTCCTGGAGTTACCACACCCACACATAGATCCGATGCAACCACCGTCCCGGAGACGAGCGAAGAGGGTGACGGCCGGCTTGCGGCGGCTGCAGTTGCAGGTGGAGTCCACCCGCGTCCAGGAGCTGGGAGTGGTGCCGGTCATGCGTGCCACCCAGGCCGACACCGCACAGGTGGCGTCCGCGGTGGAGGCAATGGGTGCGGCGGTGTCAGACATGGGGAACGGTTTGCGAGGCCTGGGGCTTTCCGTGCAGGCGGCGTCTGTGGCCCAGGACATGGCTGCCCTCTCACAGGAGGCCATGAGCCAGTGCCAGCGTCAGATGGCAGAGGCGCTCAACACCATAGCCCAGTTTCAGCAGGCCATGGCCCAGTCTCTGCAGGCCATGGCCCAGTCTCTGCAGGCCATGGCCCAGTCTCAGCAGGCCATGGCCCAGTCTCTGCAGGCCATGGCCCAGTCTCAGCAGGCCATGGCCCAGTCTCTGCAGGCCATGGCCCAGTCTCTGCAGGCCATCGTTGAGGGCATCGGCGCCAGTGGCCATGTGCGAGCCGGAGTCGCACTGTCACAGACAGAGTTTGCCAACCCCCTGGGCTCCATGGTTGCAAACCTGCAGACCCCTGTCGATACCAGCACGGGCCTCCAGGACTGGCAACGCCAGATGTCGGGGGGGCGTCGGATGGCCAGTCCGTTCGCATCCCCCACCCATGTAGAGGCCTGGGGGCCATCGGGCACCCCGAGGGAGGAGGAGGTGGTGTAGTCCGTCCCGGCTCCCCCTGTAGGGGAGGTCCCGGAACACCGCGAAACCTCGGACTCCCCCCCTCCCGTCCCAGGTGCATCGGGTGGGCAACGGGCAGGACAGGCTGGCAGCTCGCCATCCCAGTCGCCCGGGCCGCAGCCTGACCCATCTAGTCCAGGACGCCCCAGGAAACGGCCGCCAGAGGGATCCAGTGTCAGAGGGCAGGAATCACAGGAGTCCACCTCCAGTTCTGCTGTACCGTCTGGGGAACCACGTAGACGTAGTCAAAGGGCCCGTAAGGCCAAACAATTAGACACTGAGTAAGTTGGCACGGGTGCAGGGCACAGATGAGTTTTAGGGGCTAGGACACGTGCATGAACTCCTTTGGTTATTAAAGTCAATGTTACACCTACAGAAGCTGCCTTTGTGCTCTGTCCAAAGCGTGCGGGGGTGTCATGTACGTTGAGCGCAAGTGTGTGTGTGAGGGGTGGTGTTACCTCAGCCCCAGATGAGTCTGCCCCGTTCCCCCTGGGCCGCCATCAACATCCCCCCGGGCAGAGGACGGGACCGTGCACTGCAGTGTCACAGCCGCATGCAGGGATGGTCCGGGTGGATGGTGGTACTGTGGCCATGGGTCAGACATAGTCCAACGATGTGGAGCCAGGAGCTCACCGCAGGGCGGGTTGTCATCATCCTCCATGGCCTGCAATAGACACGCGTCCACCCGCAACTGTGTGAGCCCAGCCCGTTGTGCCGCAGGTGGATCGGCAATGGGGGGGGTGTGGTGTGCATGCGGGTGGGGTGGGTGGGGTTGGGGAGGGGGGTGAGGGTGCTGGGTGGGTGGATGGGTGGGGGGTGTGGGTGGTCGGCTGTTGCCATGGTGTGCGGTCTGTGGCCATACCACCCGATTCCCACGCCCATCTAGTCAGTGAAGCGGGCGGCTATCAGTCTGTCCCGTGCCCGCTGGGCCAGCCGGTAACGGTGGACAGCCAGCCGCCTGTGTCTACCCCGTCTGCCCTGACCATTACCCCCATACCCCTCATCTGGGGAGGACTGCGCCTCTTCCTGCTGCTCCTCCACTCCGCCCTCCTCTGCCTGCGGCACATCGCCCCTCTGCTGGGCTATGTTGTGAAGGACGCAGCACACCACAATGATGCGGCCGACCCTATCTGACCGATACTGGAGGGCGCCCCCAGAGAGTTCCAGGCACCTGAAACGCATCTTCAGCACGCCAAAGCACCTCTCTATCATTCCCCTTGTCGCTACATGGGCATCATTGTAGCGGTTCTCCGCCTCATTGCATGGCCTCCGTATAGGCGTCATCAGCCACGATCGCAATGGGTAGCCCCTGTCGCCCAGCAACCAGCCCCTCAGCCGGGGATGGCGTCCCTCGTACATGCCGGGGATGGATGACCGCGACAACACATATGAGTCGTGTACACTGCCTGGGTAACGGGCGCAGACGTGCAGGATCATCATGCGGTGGTCGCAGACCACCTGTATGTTCATCGAATAGGTCCCCTTCCTATTGGTGTACATGGCCCTGTTATCTGCAGGTGGCCGCACGGCGACGTGCATCCCATCAATCGCGCCCTGGACCATGGGGAACCCGGCCACGGCAGAGAAGCCCACGGCCCGTGGCTGGCCCGGTCCACAGGCAAGCGGACGTAGTGGTGCGCCATGGCATATAGGGCATCTGTCACTGCCCGGATGCACCGGTACACCGATGTCTGCGATATGCCGGACAGGTCCCCACTCGGTGCCTGGAATGACCCCGTTGCATAAAAGTTCAGGGCCACCGTAACCTTGACGGACACGGGGAGAGGGTGTCCCCCGTCAGTGCCACGCGGTGACAGGTGTGCCAGCAGGTGGCAGATGTGTGCCACGGTTTCCCACCTCATCCGGAGTCTCCTCCTGCATTCCCGGTCCGTGAGGTCCTGGTATGACTGCCGGGGCCGGTACACACGGGGCGCCCTCGGGTGCCTCCGTTGCCATGGGGCCGCGACGTCCTCCTCCCCCTGTCGGTCAGGTGTCCCTCCAGCCTGGACGGCTGCCGCCTGTCCCTCTGCGGCAGCCTGCGCCGCCTCTCTGGCACGCTCCTCCTCCTCCTCCACCTCCTCATCCAGGGCAACATAGACATTAGCGGCTGCCGCCACGGCGGCCAACATCGCTGGATGATCGGAAAACATAACGGCCTGGTGGGGGTGAGGGGAACGATGACATGTCATCATTGTCCATATCCCCTCCTCCCCCAGCCAGGTGGCATGGACCGCATGGGTCCAACTGTTGGAGGCTGGGACCTGGCCAGGTGGACCAACTCACTTGCCCTCGCATCCCCCTCACCGGCACGGGCCCCCCCATCCCCCTCCCAGCACGGACCCCCCATCCCCCTCCCCGGCACGGACCCCCCCATCCCCCTCCCCGCACGGACCCCCCAATCCCCCTCCCCGGCACGGATCCCCCCATCTCCCTCCCCGGCACGGAGCCCCCCATCCCACTCCCCGGCACGGACCACCCCCAACCTCCTCCCCGGCACGGATCCCAACCTCCTCCCCGGCACGGACCCCCAATCCCCCTCCCCGGCACGGACTCCCCATCCCCCTCCCCGGCACGGACCACCCCATCCCCCTCCCCGGCACGGACCCCCCCCAACCTCCTCCCCGGCACGGACCCCAACCTCCTCCCTGGCACGGACCCCCCCCAACCTCCTCCCCGGCACGGACCCCCCCCAACCTCCTCCCTGGCACGGACCCCCCCCAACCTCCTCCCCGGCACGGACCCCCCCCAGCCCCCTCTCCGGCACGGACCCCCCCCAGCCCCCTCCCCGGCACGGACCCCCCCATCCCCCTCCCCGGCACGGACCCCCCCATCCCCCTCCCCGGCACGGACCCCCCCATCCCCCTCCCCGGCACGGACCCCCCCCAACCTCCTCCCCGGCACGGACTTCCCATCCCCCTCCCCGGCACGGACCCCCCATCCCCCTCCCCGGCACGGAACCCCCTTCCCCCTCCCCGGCACAGACCCCCATCCCCCTCCCCGTCCCCGGCACGGACCCCCCATCCCCATCCCCGGCACGGACCCCCCATCCCCCTCCCCGGCACGGACCCCCCCATACCCCTCCCCGGCACGGACCCCCCCCAACCTCCTCCCCGGCACGGACCCCAACCTCCTCCCCGGCACGGACCCCCCATCCCCCTCCCCGGCACGGACCCCCATCCCCCTCCCCGGCACGGACCCCCCCATCCACCTCCCAAGCACGGAACCCCCCCAACCTCCTCCCCGGCACGGACCCCAACCTCCTCCCCGGCACGGACCCCCCTCCCGGCACTCCCCCGGAGCCCAGCCCACTCTAACCCCCCCCGCCGCACACACACACACACAACCCGAGACACACCTCTCCCCACACATTCAGACTGCGGCCACGCCATCGCCTGCCCAGAGCCAACCCCCCAGGCCGTCACTCACCTCCACGCTGGTCGGCATGAACCTGGAGCACAGGGTCACGCCGATGAAAAGGTTTAATTTACGTCGACGTGAACGGTCATCACGTCGACGGGACTTCGGCCCATCCGGAAGGGAGAATATCGGCAGGCCGAAAATCGGCTGCCTTGCGCAGACCCGTGCCATTTTCCGACGGCAGCGGCGCCATTAACGCCCCGCCGACTTTTCTCCCTTCGGAGACTTCGGCAACCGGCGGGGGCAGCATTCACGGCGGCCAACGGCCATTCTCCGACCCTCTGGGGGGTCGGAGAATTACGCCCATGATTTGTCTCTTTCCAGTGGAGAAAGTCAGTGAGTACAGACACAGGGTTGATTCAATATTACACCCACCATGTGGATTGCAGCAACTGGTTAGTCAGTCTGGGTAGCTATAGTAGGATTAGCAGTAGTGTCAAACCCAAGTAATAGAAGTGTAAATAGTTTAATAAACATGTTGAAGTTGTCTCCGCGTCTGAACCTTCCTTTGTCAAGTGCACTACAAGGAAGCCGCTTATGTTACACCTACAACATAACAAATCATGGTACCAGAAGTGAACTGTTTCAATCCAGATAGCCATACCTCAGCGTACAGTGACAACCAGCAACGATACCCAGGCAAGATGTTCGAGATCCGGGTTCCGCAGCAGCTTCAGTGCCACGGCGATCTCCGCGAAAACTGGCGGGCATTCCGGCAAAAGTTTGAAATGTTCCTGGTGGCGGCCAAACTAGAAGAAGTGGCCGATCCTGAAAAAACAGAGCTTCTCCTCACCATCGCCGGTGCCAGAGCAGAAGCAATCTTTAAAAAATTCAAGTTCTCCAAGGGGCAAAACAGGAGCGACTTCCAGGCAGTCCTGGACAAATTCAGCAAATACTGTGAGGAAAACACACTCTAACCAGCAAAAAAAGGTAAGAGAAGCGCCAGTACTCACCTCAAGGCCGAAATCCCGGAGCAGAGAACAATTTTGGTCGGCGGCCATCTTTCTATAGGGACTGCACTTGCGCAGTTGCGCGAGAAGCGCACAGAACGAGAAGCCGCGCATGCGCAATCACGAAAAAGGCCCAATGTAAAGGAACAGCGATCTGCGCGTGCGTAATCGCTTCCTATGCGCTACGTCACATGCGTCATGATGTCAGAGGCCCGGGACCACTCCCATTTAAAGGGGAAACGTCCCGAATCAAAGAAAATATCTTTTAAAGCTGTAAAAGCTTCCTTCACCCGGAATGACAGCACAATGCCTCAAATTGAACCAGGAAATGAAATTAACCTATGAAGAACCCTGCAACAGCAGTTACCTACGCCCAAACTGATGATTCCGACCTTAAATACTTCGAAACCGACCTTTACATTTTCTCTGGACCTCGCGAGTCCAATGCCAGCTCCGCGCAAACAGTGTTGAGATGGTCCTAGAAGACTACGACTCGGACAAAGGTTTTTTCATTAGAAATGGCGACCCCCGTACTGAATCCGACGCAGATGCAGATTGGTTCTTCGGATTTGAGGATCTTCAGCCCAGCATCTACGACATCCCGACTCGTGAGTGCAGGATGATGCTGAAGCCTGAAACCAAGAGACAGAGAGCGGTACAAGCCCACAGAGAGCGGCCTGCTGCCACACAGAGCGTGGTCCATGCACCGCTCAGGGTTCCCGACTCTACAAAAGAAGACACGCAAGACTCCACGCCGCAGTCCTTGCATAAACAAGAAGTGACTCCAGTGTCACAAGCCTCCACAGCGAGCTCGTGGACAGCCTCCACGATAGAAGCAACACAAGACTCCGATGCGCAGTCCTTGCAGGAACAGGACCATGAGGGTCTAGCAACCTCCTCTGACTAACTAGCGGCAGACGATGCAATTCTACCATGCTCAAGTAAACAGCAAGAAGACTATGACAGTCTACCATGCTCCAGTGCACAGCAGGACGACCATGACGGTCTATCATGCTACAGTGAAGAACAAAGCGATCATGACAGTCCAAGCCCAAATGAAGGACAACAGCAAGACAATGACAGTCCACCCACATTGCTTGCGCTACCAGATGAAGACTCTGACAATTTACCCAACCCAAGTGAACAACAAGCAGCTACTGAGGCTCTACCCACGGCATGTGAGACGAGTGACAACAGCATTCCACTTCCCATGCAAGATGTGCAAAGTGACAGACCTCAGCTAGTGTGTACAGAGGCACTCGACGATCACTGTGAGACCACTGGTGACTCCGGTGACACCATGATACTTCCACCCTCATTCGCTCGAACCACAAGTCAATGCATTCCTGCATGTTCCAACTCCAGACGTGCAGCTTCAAGAAATCTCACCTGACTCCAGTGAACTTGCTAAGAATTCGGACCAGAAGCATCAACAAACCAACACTGACTCAGTTAAAACAGACACAACGCCAGATGGGGAGCAACCAAACGCCGACTCTGATTCACGACCAATGGACATTCACGATACATAAGGAGGTGACACGACCACAGAGGGGCATTACACCAACCCATATATAAAGGACACCACACATATGATCTACCTCTTTCCAGTGGAGAAAGTCAGTGAGTACAGACACAGGGTTGATTCAATATTAGACCCACCACGTGGATTGCAGCAACTGGTTTGTCAGTCTGGGTAGCTATAGTAGGATTAGCAGTAGTGTCGAACCTGAGTAATAGAAGTGTAAATAGTTTAATAAACGTGTTGAAGTTATCTCCACGTCTGAACCTTCCTTTGTCAAGTGCACCACAAGGAAGCCGCTTATGTTACACCTGCAACATAACAAATCACATCCTTTCTCGAGTAAGAAGCCCAAAACACTACCCAGTACATATGCAGCTGCAACATAACCTCCCTGTTTTTCAACTCCATCCGTCTAGCTATAAAGGACAACATTCCATTTGCTTTCTTAATTACCTGCTGCAAAACAACTTTTTGCTATTCATACACAACGACACCCAGGTTGCTCAGCCTTTTGTGCGGCACCTTGTTGAATGTCTTCTGGAATTCCAGATACACCACATTGACTTGTTCCCCGTTGCCCACCATGCTCGCAATTTCCTCAAAGTAGTCCAATAAATTAGTTAAACATGACCTGCCTTTCATGAAGCTATGCGCGCCTGCCAAGTGGGATAATTTCTATCCAAATGTCTTGTTATTTCTTCCTTGATGATAGACTCAAGCATTTCCCAACTACAGAAGTTAAGCTAACCATACTATAGATCTCACCTTTTATCTACCTCCCTTTTTAATCAATGGTGTCACTTTTGCTGTTTTCCAATCTGCTGAAACTGCGGAGTCCAGCGAATTTTGGTAAATTACCACGCGTGCATTTGCTATTTCTCCCTCCCATCTCTTTTGGGATGTATTCCATCAGGGCCAAAAGACATGTCTACCTTAAGCCCCATTAGCTTGCCCAACACTACCTCCTTTGTGATAATGATCGTTTTTAGGTCCTCATCTGCCATAGTCTACTTGCCATCAATTTTTGCCATGCTATTTGTGTCTTCCACTGTGAAGACTGATACCAAATACCTGTTCAATGCCTCAGCCATTTCTTCATTTCCCATTATTAAACCCCCTTTCTTGTCTTCTAAACGACTAATGTTCACCATAGCCACTCTTTTTCATTTTATATATTTGTAGAAACCTTTGTTAACTGTTTTTATATTCTGAGCTAGTTTACTCTCATAATCTATCTTACTTTTCTTTATAGCCTTTTTCGTGGCTTTCTGCTGACCTTTAAAAATTTCCCAATTCTCTAGTTTCCCACCAATCTTTGTCACTTTGTATGCATTTTCTTTCCATTTGATACCCTCCTTTATTTCCTTAGATATCCATGGCTGATTATCACATTTCCTGCAGTCCTTCCTTTTCACTGGTGTATATGTTTGCTGAGCACTGTGAAAAATCACTTTAAAAGTCCTCCATTGTTCCTCGATTGTCCAACCCGAAAGTCTTTGCTCCCAGTCTACCTGAGCCAATTTCTCCTCAAGGGAAAGTGTTTCTGCATTGAGTCTTCACTGGAATCCCTGACTGCTCTTCACAGTCCACTCTGAAATCAAATGGCAGATGACACCTAATCGAACCTATGTGCTTCTCAATTCCCCCCAGATGTTTCTTACACTGTGAGCCAACTGACCTCAATGGACTCTGACTTCCACACAAGTGTTTCACAAACTTCACTCTTGAAAAGACATGCCTTAGAATCTTTCTTCCAAAGAATGTTTTCCCTCAGCTGTTCTTTCCAGCAAGAAGCAATTGACAGACTGCGAAATCTCCTTTGAGTATTTTCTATTTTGAATTGTCATGTGCTTTCCATCTTCCACACGATCTCGAGGGACACAGCCACAACAATAGATCACTATTGCTTCACAGGCTGCATGAAGATATCACCAACCTTAGGATTATTTCAGAAATCTGGGGCGGGATTCTCCGACCACCCCCCGCCGGGTCGGAGAATCGCCGGGGACGGCGTGAATCCCGCCGTGGAAGTCTCCAGCACTGGAGATTCAGCGGGAGTGGGAATCGCGCCGCGCCGGTGGCCGGGCCACCCCCAGCGATTCGAAGTCCCGCTGCTGCTATGCCGGACCCGCCGGTGTGAATTGAACCAGGTCCCTTACCGGCGGGACCTGGTGGCGCGAGCGGGCTCCGTGGTCCTTGGGGGGATCCGTGGGCGGGCCTGTGCCTTGGGGGCACTCTTTTACTACGCGTCGGCCGTGTGGGTCTCCACGATGGCCGACGTGTAGGTGACACCCACCCTGCGCATGCGCGGGTTGGACATCAGCAGCCACTGATGCTCCCACGCATGCGCGGACTCCCGCCGGCCGGCGGAGTCGCTTCGGCCCCAGCTGGTGTGTCGCCAAAGGCCTTCCACTACAGCCGGCGGGGCGCCAACCACTCCGGGGCGGGCCTAGCTCTGAAAGGTGCGGAAGAATCCGCACCTTTGGGGCGGCCCGACCCCGGAGTGGTTCACGCCACTCCATCCCGCCGGGAATCCCAGCCCTGCCGGGCAGGGGAGAACCCGCCCCGGGCTTCTCGCGAGCCAACTCCATCAGGTCTGTACTTTTCAGTTGTCTGTAACTGGAGACTCTCTCTCTCTCTCTGCCCCTTGCTTTAACTTCAATGAACAGAACCTTTTTCAATTTCCAGTTCCTTTGTTCTTTTGACTTCAGTTTTCCTGTAAAATCTCTTGTAATTCCTAGGTTTCGCGAACTATCTGTTCATTAATTTCTGGGACTTGCTTCCTTCCCATGACTTCATTGTTCTGCTTCTCTGCTTCTGGCACAGTTGGGACAGTTGTTTCTCGGCCAGCTACCTACCTCCAACTGCCTTGGGTCCAGCCTTAATTAAATGCAAAAAGTCTTTCCAGCTTCAAATGGCAAAGCAACATCCCACTTCTTCTGTTTGATTTTTGTTGTAAACTCTCTAATAACAATACTGACACAGTTTGAATCTAAACCAAACCTCCCATACATGCAAACAGCATTGTTTAACATGAATCAAAATGAAGTGTTCACCCTTACACAAAAACACTAAATTAAAGTCACTTAAATCTATACCTTTATTTCTAATATTAATTAATTTTTTTATTTGTTGGATGAGACAGCATTTGTTGCCCAAACCTCATTGCCCCTGAATTGAGTGGCTTGCTAAGCCATTTCAGAGGGCGGGGGCTAGGGCGCAGTTAAGAGTCAACCGCATCGCTGTGAGGATCTGGAGTCACATGTAGGACAGACCGGGTAAGGACAGCTGATTTCCTTCCCTGACATTAGAGAACCAGTGGGTTTTTACGACAATCGGCAATGGTATTATCATCGTCATTAGACCTTTAAAGAATTTAAATTTCACCACCTTGCCGTGGTGGGGTTCAAAATCAGGACGACAGAGCATAGAACATATAGAACATAGAACATAGAATATAGAACATAAAACAGTACAGCACAGAACAGGCCCTTCGGCCCTCGATGTTGTGCCGAGCCTTGTCCGAAACCAAGATCAAGCTATCCCACTCCCTGTCATTCTGGTGTGCTCCATGTGCCTATCCAATAACTGCTTGAAAGTTTCTAAAGTGTCCGACTCCACTATCACAGCAGGCAGTCCATTCCACACCCTAACCATTCTCTGAGTAGAGAACCTACCTCGGACATTCCTCCTATATCTCCCACCCTGAACCTTATAGTTATGCCCCCTTGTAACAGCTACATCCACCCGCGGAACCCTGGGTTTCTGGATTACTAGTTCAGTGACAATACCACTATGCCACCACCTCCCCATTCAGCAAAACAAACACAAATTACTTAAAACTATCTCTCCTTCCTGACACAAATGATGACATTGCAAACAAATATACTTATGTTTCTTTTTTCGGCAGCCTGCAGTAATCCAGAAGTGGTGGACGTCATTTTCCTAATCGATGGATCAAGTAGTATACAGCCTTCAGACTTTGTAAAAGTAAGACATTTTGCAGAAGCCTTAATCAACAAAACTGAGGTTGCCGAAAGCGGAGTCCAAATTGGCGTCATACAGTTCAGCACTAAGCCACATTTGGCATTCCAGCTTGATCAATATGATGACAAAGCAAAACTACTGAAAGCTGTTCATCAGATTCAGCAGTTAGGTGGGGGTACAAATACTGGCCAAGCACTGAACTTTACAATCGACTACTTTGATAGCTCAAAAGGGGGCCGGCCTGGAATACAACAATACCTCATACTGATTACAGATGGAGAGTCAGGCGATCATGTGTCTGAAGCTGCCAGAGCCATCAGAGATAGAGGGGTTAATGTTTTTGCCATCGGTATTGGCGCTGCTAATAACGATCAGCTTGTGATGATTTCGGGATCTGAAGCAAACATTTATAACATAGACGGCTATGACGCCCTAATGAGCTTGGAAGAATTGATTTCACTTGACGTGTGCAATCCATTTGCAGGTGAGTTTACCATTTTCGAAATTACTTGTAAACTATTAGAATGATTCCAAGTACGTGCTGGTGGTTGAAGTCTCACCCACTGCAATGAATTTTGGAAAATTAGGGATGGTTTGTTGGAAAGAAAATGTTCCAGTCTGCATTTCCACAGGCAGCCTGGTTAATCAGCATCTGTCCAGATTCAGAAAAGCAGACTCCCCTGCATTACTTAAGTTTATGACTGCTTTTCACTCCTCTTCTACTGAAGATGGTGATAATCGTTGAGTTCCTTTTAATGCTAGAGTCTGCCGTACATTAGCCCAGCAGCCACCCCTCACATGTTAAACAGGCAAGGTATTTGACTGTAGAAGACATTGCCCCTGAGCGGCACACTGTTCTCAACCATTCTTCAGTGATTCACACTTCTCTTTGACCTTGAATCTTGATAGTATTTTTATCCCCCTTCTGCTGGAGGTACTGAACCAATTGTAACTCCCGCCGTCCAATCAAGTTAGGTAGAACCAGAAACCTTTCTGGTCAAAGTATACCTCCACATGGGGAATCGTCTCCATCATTTCAGATAATGAAAAATGAGAGAGTTGTTGTATGTCTCATGAGTTCTAGAAGCTTGCATGCCTGAAAAATAACTTTATTATCAAAAATAACTATATACATTTATACAGAATTCAGTCCCAGCCATGAGCTATCTCCATGCAGACTTCCAACAGACTATTACTAAACTACTACCCGACTGCAGTCACCTGCCTCCCTTTACATCATCATTATTCCCAGTCCCACATCAACCCTGACAGTCTTGGACATCCTAATATTACACCCCCCCCTCAATTCATTATTCAAATAGTTTTACATTCATATTTACATGCTGTCGCTTACCCACCCCACCCCTGCCCAGGTCCCTGACTTTAAAGGTTCAATGTCCTGAGGTTTCACAATTCTCTTTAACTGTGCTATTTTAAAAATAATAATCTTTATTAGTGTCACAAGTAGGCTTACATTAACACTGCAATAAAGTTATTGTGAAAATCTCCTAGTCTCCACACCACGGCGCCTGTTCGGGTAAACTGAGGAAGAATTCAGAATGTCCAATTCACCTAACAATCACGTCTTTCGGGTTTGTGGGAGGAAACCGGAGCACCCGGAGGAAACCCACACAGACACGAGGAGAACGTGCAGACTCCACACAGACAGTGACCCAAGCCGGGAATTGAACCCCGGTCTCCGGAGCTGTGAAGCAACAGTGCTAACCAATGTGCTACCGGGCCGCCCATTGAAGTTTGGAGGGTGGTAGGCTTAACTTATTTGGTCTGACCTGGGTGGACGTTGCAGTACTTGCTGTTACATTCGTTTAAACTTTCATGTTTGGTCCTCCTCTTGTGCTCCTTACTGTTGTATTTCTCCTCATTAACAGTTTGCTTTCCTTGTCAGATGTCATGAGTTTAATCCTTTCTCTGTGTGGGGTATCATCTCTCCCTTTGTTTATGGAATTGAAGCTAGTTCATTTTGGCAATGTCATCTGCCATGCTGTGCCCTTAGAGTGATGACTGCGCTTAGAAACTGGTTCCTGAAAATTTATAGTGTTTCTTGACGTTTAAAATTCACTTTTATTATTTTGGTCCTTTCTCCTGAAGTGGTTCATTGCCCTTCTGTAGGTTTGATTGGTGTCGTATTTTTCGTTTCAATTCCTTAAAATTCCTTTCTCATCCCAATGTTCTCACTCTTTTACCAAATCCTCATATAGGACTGTATATTTTTCTTATCCCAGCTGTGGAATTTTCTCCTGTGACTAGATGATCTTATTTTCCATCTCTTTATTTCTTTCCTCCAATTTATTATTAGACATCTTCTTTTCACCAAAGGCAATCAGATCTGGTGGATAGATCAGTGTTAAGAACATAAGAACATAAGAACTAGGAGCGGGAGTAGGCCACCTGGCCCTTCAAGCCTGCTCCGCCATTCAGTGAGTTCATGGCTGATCTTTTGTGGACTCAGCTCCACTTACCCGCCCGCCCTATCTTTATCTTGAAAACATTTAATGAAGGAGTCTCAACTGCTTCACTGGGCAGGGAATTCCATAGATTAACAACCCTTTGGGTGAAGACGTTCCTCCTAAACTCAGTCCTAAATCTACATCCCTCATTTTGAGGCAATGCCCTCTCGTTCTGCTTTCACCCGCCAGTGGAAACAACCTGCCCACATTTATCCTATCTATTCCCTTCATAATTTGATATGTTTCTATAATATCCCCCTGCATCCTTCTAAATTACAACGAGTACAGTCCCAGTCTACTTAACCTCTCCTCGTAATACATCCCCTCAACTCTGGGATTAACCTAGTGAATCTCCTCTGCACTCCCTCCAGCGCCAGTATGTCCCTTCTCAGGTAAGGAGACCAAAACTGAACACAATACTCCAGGTGTGGCCTCACTACCACCTTATCCAGTTTCAGCATAACCGCCCTAGTCTTAAACTCCATCCCTCTAGCAATGAAGGACAAAACTCCATTCGCCTTCTTAATAATCTGTAGCACCTGTAAACCAACTTTTTGCGATTAATTCACTAGGACACTGTTGATGCAGTTATGAGCCTTGAAGCGTCCTGGTCACACTCAGGTATTTGTTAATCCTGCTGGTCCGACTGAAGAAGGTTATCTTCTTCTTGGATCGGAACTGGGTTCGCTGCCTCTGCAAAGAATGTAGAAAATTCTGCACTGAAGTATCCTTGAGGTCATTTGTGGTGTTGGGCCTCTTGGGTGTCTCCGATATGATATACTCAGTGCCCTTGATGTCTGGCTTCTTATACACTCCATGCCAACCTATTCCCCTCCACCCACTCTAGGACACTTTATTACCCCTATTCCAGCCTATGCTGCTTCAATATCCCCCTGACCATTAGTAGCTCTGATGTCAACGTAGTGCCAACTTATGGCAACCCATGCCTCGACCCTTTGAAACATAGAAAATAGAAGCAGGAGGAGGACTTTCGTCCCATCGAGCCTGCTCCGCGATTCATTACAATCATGGCTGATCATCAGGTTCAATACCCTGATTGCCTTCCATCCATATCCCACGATCTCTTTAGCTCCAAGAGCTATATCTAAAACCTTCCAGAAATTACACAACATTTGGCTGCAACCACTTTCTGTGGTAGCAAATTCCACAGATTCACCACTCTCTGGGTGAAGAAAGTTTTCCTCACCTCAATCCTAAAAGGTTTACCCCTTAGCCTCAAATTGTGACCCATAATTCTGGAAGCCCCCACCATCGGGCATATTCTTCCTCAATCTACCCTGTCTAATCCTGTTAGAATTTTGTAAGTTTTTATGAGATCCCCTCTCACTCTGCTAAACTCCAATGAATATAATCCTAATCAACTTAGTCTCTCCTCAAATGACAGTCCTGCATCCCACGAATCAGCCTGGTAAACCTTCGCTGCACTCCCTCCATAGCAAGAACATCCTTCTTCAGATAAGGCACCAACACTGCACACACAATACTCCAGTTGTGTCTCACCCATGCCCTACACAATTGCAGTAAAACATCTCTATTCCTATACTCAAATTCTTGCTCAATGAAGACCAACATACCATTTGCCTTCTTTACTGCCTGCTGTACCTGCGCGCTTATTTTCACTGACTGATGCATTAGGACACCAAAGTCTCACTGAGTATCCACCTCTCTCAATTTACACCCATTCAAATAATAATCTGCCTTCCTAATTTTGCAACAAAAGTGGATAACCTCACATTTATCCATATTATACTGCATCTGCCATGCATATACTCACTCACTCAGCTTGTCCAAATCCTGCTGAAGCAACTCTGCATCCTCCTCACAGCTCACCCTCCCACCCAACTTTGTATCATCTGCAAATTTGGAGATAATACATTTAGTTCACTTGTCCAAATCATTAATATATAATGTGAACAGTTGGGGTCCGAGCACAGATCCCTGAGGTACCCCACTAGTCACTGCATGCCAATCAGAAAAAGATTCACTTATTCCAACTTTTTCATTCCTGTCTGCTAATCAGCTGTCTATCCATCTCAAGACACTACCCGTGCATAATCCCATGTACTTTAACTTGACATATTAATTTGCTATGTGAGACCTTGTCGAAAGCCTTCTCAAAGTCTAAATAAACCACATCCACCGGTCCTCCCTGGTCAACTCTACTAGTTACATCTTCAAAAAATTCTAGTCGATTTGTCAAGCATGATTTTCCTTTCTTAAATCCATGCTGATTGTCTGATTACACCACTGCTTTCCAAATGTTGTGCTATGAACCCCTTGATAATGGACTCCAGCAACTTCCCTACCACCAACTTTAGGCTCACTGGTCTCACTGGAAACCGGGTGCTCTGGTTTCCTCCCACAAATCCCAAAAGACGTGCTTGTTAGGTGAATTGGGCATTCTGAATTCTCCCTCAGTGTACCCGATCAGGCACTGGAGTGTGGCGACTAGGGGATTTTCACAGTAACTTCATTGCAGTGTTAATGTAAGCCTACTTGTGACACTAATAAAGATTAATATTATAGTTCCTTGTTTTGCCTATGTCGTTGCATACACTCCAGAAATTCCTCCTCTATTGTACTGTGACTAATTTGAGTCACCCAAGCTATTTGCAGATTAAAGTCACCATAATCACAAATATTCCTTTATCACGTGCTACTCTAATTTCTGGTCTAATGCTATTCCCAACATTCCCACTGCATTTGGTGGTCTGTATAGCCCCCCTACAAATGTTAATTTCCCCTTGATGTTTCTTAACTCCACCCAGACAGATTCCACATCATCTGTACTGATATCTTTCCTCAGTATTGTATCAATATTTTCTTCAATCAAAAATGAAACTTCACCATCCTTTTCTTTCTGTCTGATCTTCCTAAAAATTGAATAGCCCTCAATGTTTAGTTCCCACCCTTGGTCACCTTGGAGCCATGTCTCCATAATCCCAACTATATCATATCCCTTTACATCTATCTGCAAAATTAATTCATCAATTTTGTTTAGAATGCTCCACACGTTCAGGTACAAAAGCTTAAGACTAGTCCATTTAACGTTTCTTGTCCCATCCCTACTGTTTTTTACAATGTCATTATCTGATACAGTCCCTTGATTTCTCTGCCTATCACATTTCTTATTCTCCTTTTTGTCTTTTTCTCTTGTTCTTGATTCACCCTGCTCTGAATTATTACATAGATCCCCATCTCCCTGCCATATTAGTTGAAATCCTCCTTAACCACTCGAGCAAGTACCCACCCCCTCTCCCAGGACATGAGTCCCGGTCCTGTCCAGGTGTAACCTGTCCACTTTGTGCAGGTCCCACCTCCCACAGAACCGGTCCCAATGCCCCAGTAATCTGAAGCCCTCCCCTCACACCATCTCTTCAGCCACGTATTCATCCAATAAATCCTATTATTTCTACTCTGACTAGCATGTGGCACTGGTAGTAATCATGAGATACTACCTTTGAGGTCCAACTTCTCAACTTTCTTCCTAACTCCCTATATTCTGCTTTCAGGAATTCATCCCTTTTTTTTTACCTATGTCTTTGTTACCTATATGCACCATGCCCACTGGCTGTTCACCCTCCTCCTCCAGAACGTCCTGTAACCACTCCGAGACATCCTTGACCCTAGCACCAGGGAGGCAACATACCATCCTGGAGTCTCCTTTGCGGCCACAGAAACGCCTATCTATTCCCCTTACCATCAAATCCCCAGTAACTATTGCATTCCCACACTTTTTACTCCTTCCCTCTGCAGCAGAACCAATCGTGGTGCAACAAATTTGGCTGTTGCTGCCTTTTCTTGAGAGGCTATTTCCCTCAACAGTATCCAAAATGCTGCATCTGTTTTGCCCTTACACCTACCATGCAAACTCACTTAGTATTCATTATCAGGCAGACTTCAGGACCCATGCAGAGGTGAGATAAAATTAAGTTGCATAAATTAGATTCCAAGTGTGCATTGCAGACTTCACGATACTGAAAAGGGCACTCTTGTTCATAAAAATCCATTTGTTATGTTTATGTTCCTTCAACTATAGAAAGCCTGATAACAAACATGTAATTCAAGTGCACAATCCCTTATAACACGCATTGGTATTCACAATCCCATGTCAATGAGTCCATAACCATTTGTAATTATCAATCAAACTGTGAATTGCCAGGGACCCTGCTGTGATAATGGATGGCTATGAAATCAATCAGCCAGCACTAATCCAGTACTGGAAACAATCAGGTCTATGCCAGCACACAGTGTGAAATAGCAGGCAATGATTTTTCTTTACACTCCAAGCATTTTTCTCCGAAGGATTTAAAGGGAAGGACAGTTTTGACAGATCCCTTTGACAGTTTTGAAAGCTCGCTTTGACAGGTCTCGTTGACAGACCTGTGCTTCTAACAGTTTTGACACTGGATTTATATAGTCTATTGACAATTCCAATGAAATTGACGGTATGTACTTTTTACACATATTTATGCTTACTATTAACAATTCAAAAGAGCACCTGAACTCGCCAAAAGTGCCCCAGATCCAAATCCAAAGGGATACGTCACCTCTCCAAAGGGCTAACCTGGCGATCCAAAATAATCTGTAAAGTTCAGCTGTGCTCTTACCTGATTTAAAATGCACACTTCGGGGTTCGTACTCCTGGCCCACCAAATCCCAGTTCAATAAAAGCGGTTGATGATTAAAATGGTCTCTATAAAACTGCGCGCGCAAAATGCCCCCAGTCCTGTGAAAATGGAAATTGCTATGTTTAGGGGTGGGGTCTTGTGATTTCTGGGCAGTTTTTATTTATGGCATGACGAAGGTGCTTTCCATCATGGCAAATACCTGGGCCACAATCATCTATACTGAAGGGAATACAAGCTGTCCTCTTAATTTAATCCTGCTAACCTCCCTAGACTGCATGCCCTTCAAAGCCAATATATCCCCTCTGAGGTACAGTGACCAAAATTAAATATCTTCTGTGAAGGGAAAAGTTAAATTAGTGCTTCAGACCCTTTGTCAAACTGTGAATGTGAAATCCCTAAATGAAACAGCATGATAAAATAGGAAGAACATTATTCAAATATAAAGAAATGAATATGACAAAAAACCAGTTAGTGGGTCTAAAAGTCTATTCTTCTTTCTAGTAAATTCATTGATATCTTTGTGATTGAAACCCCCATACTTTTATCTTGACTTTTTGATGTTGTTCCTTTCTGCTCTCTCATTTTATCAGACTTATGAAAGGGGCTCTTTAACTTCCAGTTTTCAATCTGAAGCATTAACTTGTCTTCTCTGTTTTCAGAAGCTGCCAGGTCTATTATAGATTTTATCAGCGTGCTTTGATTTCAGATTTTGAATATTTGTGCTTCCTTTCGTTTCTACTTGCCTTTGTTTGATTATATATTGTTGATTATTTTTAAACAGGATGCAAGAGAATCAAAGTTGCAGACATTGTATTCGTCATGGACGGTTCAGACAGCATAACTGCAGTCCAGTTTAAGAGTATGAGGGATTTTATAATGGCAGTAGTGAATCATTCTGAAGTTGACACGGGTAACGTTCGGTTTGGTGCCATTGTGTATGGAAACAATACACAGACGATATTCCAGCTCGATCAATTCACAAGCAAAGCTGAAATCAGAAATGCAGTTTTTGGGCTTAGGAAGACGACAGGTGGATCTCGGTACACAGCAAAGGCTCTGAAAGAAGCAAAGAAACTTCTATCTGCAGAAAACGGTGGTCGACCGCAAAGCAACCCCAAGGTGCCACAGTTCATTATTCTCGTTACTAACGGACCAGTCACGGATTCAAAAGACATACCGCCCATAGCCGAAGCCTTCAGAAACAATGGTGTTGGTGTCTATGCCATTGGTGTAAAAGGTGCCAACAAACGAGAACTTGTGGACATTACAGGATCAAACGATAATTACCTACCTGCTCTGGGGTTTGGTTTTCTGTACCATTTATCCAGTACAGTTACTCATGTGCTGTGTGCTGAAACTTAATCGCATGAGTAGTTGTTTCCAAAAAGAAATATATCTGTCAAAGAACCGTGGAACATAAACCATATTCATACCTTTGCATGCATATTCCAGGTTACCGTGCTAAAAGCTCAATGTAAACTTAATTTTAAATGAAAACTGAAACTGATGCACAGATTCTGCGAAACATTTCAGAAATTATTCAAATCTGTATTAAACACTAAAATACTGAATGATCTTTGGGAGAAATCATTTTATTGAATGAGCTTTTAAATGTGCAGTGATTTTCCAAATGTTCAGCTAAATTACCACATGCAGACCTCCTTTGAAGTTCCCAAGCAGCAAATATACCAGTCTTCAGCCAATTCAAGAAACAGCTGAAGGTACTGGATAGTGTAGAGGCTATGGGCCCTGTCAGTTTTCCAGCGACAGTACTGAAGACTTGTGCTCCAGATCTTGCCACGTCCCTAGCCAAGCTGTTCCAGTGCAGCTACAACACTGGCATCAATCCGGCAATGTGGAAATTACCGGGGTTAATCCTGTACACAAAAAGCAGGACAAAATCAACCCGGCCAATACCTGCCCATCAGTTTATTCTCCATCATCGGTGAAATAATGGTGGGGTCATCAACAATGCTATTAAATGGTATCTGCATAGAAATAACTCTCTTACTGATGTGTAGTTTGGATATCGCAAGGGTCATTCAGCTCTTCACCTCATTATAGTCTTTGTTCCAAGATGGACAAAACAGCTGAACTTCAGAGGTGAGGTGAGAGTGCCTGCCCTTGACATCAAGACAGTATATGACAAAGTGTGGCATCAAGGAACCCTAACTAAACTGGAGTCATTGGGAATCAGGCAAAACTCTCCACTGGTTTGAGTAAATGAAATGAAATGAAAATGAAATGAAAATCGCTTATTGTCACAAGTAGGCTTCAAATGAAGTTACTGTGAAAAGCCCCTAGTCAACACATTCCGGCGCCTGTTCGGGGAGGCTGGTACGGGACTTGAACCGTGCTGCTGGCCTGCCTTGGTTTGCTTTAAAAGCCAGCAATTTAGCCCAGTGTGCTAAACCAGCCCCTAAATGAAAGCAGGTTGTGGTTGTTGCAGGTCAATGATTTCAGTTCAAGGACATCGCTGTAGGAGTTCCTCAGGATAGTGTCCTAGGTCCAATCATCTTCAGCTGCTTCATCTTTCTTCCACCATAAGTGGGGATGATGCACAATGTTAACCACCATTCGCGACGACTCAGACACTGAAGTAGTCCATGTCCAAAAGTAGCAAGACCTGGACAATATCCAGGTTTAGGCTGACAAGTGGCAAGTAATATTCATGCCACACAAGTGTCAGGCAATGACTGTCTCTAACAGGAGAGAATCTAACCATCTCCCCTTGACATTCAATGGTATTTCCATCGCTGAATCCCCGACCATCAACATCCTGGGGGTTACCGTTGACCTGAAACTGAACTAGAATAGCTATATTAATACTGTGACCACCAGAGCAGGTCAGAGGCTTGGAATCCTGTGGTGGGTAACTGTCCAAAGCCTGTCCATCATCTAAAAGGCACAAGTTATGGAATGCCATCCATTTGCCTGGATGTGTGTCGCTCCAACAGCACTCAAGAAGCTTGACACCATCCAGGACAAAGCAGCCTGCATTATTGCCGACCCAGCCACAAACATTTGCTCCCTCCACACTGACGCACATTGGCAGCCGCAGGTACCATCTGCAAGATGCAATGCTGGAACTCACCAAGACTCGTTAAACAGCACCTTCCAAACTTGCTAAGCAAATTCCGCTTAAGAGCATCTAAAATGGCAAGGTTAGCAGATACATGGGCACACCACCAGCTTCTAGTACCTTTACAAGGCACACACCACCCTGCCTTGGAAATATATCGCGTTTCTTCACTGCTGTTGGATCAAAAACATGGTATTCCCTTCCTAACAGCACTGTGGGTCTACCTACACCACATGGACTGCAGCAGTTCAAGAAGGCAGCTTACCATCACCTTCTCAAGGGCAATCAGGGATGGGTGATAAATGCTGGCCTCGTCAGTGTCCCATGAACAAATCTTTAAAAATTAGATGAGTCGAAATGGTTTCAAAATGCATTCATAACTGACCTGAAATATAATTTAAAAGGAAAATATTTGCAGTCTGCAAATCTGAACAAAAAATAGAAAATGCTGGGAAAATGCATCATGCGGAATTTAATGTGGCCAATGGGGGTCTTACCCTGCTGGTGAGAGCCTGCGTCCTCTTTTCAGGAAAGCCAGTGGCATTAGTATCAATCAGGCACTTGACTGTGAAGCTGTCGGCCTTCCCCAGGGTCAAGAACCCCAGAAGTGTCACCTACCAAGAAGGGCCAGCCAGTCAGAGGCTAGCTGCTCTTCATTGCTTGGCACTGCCACTGTAGAGGTGGTTGCTGCCACTGGTAAGGCACTCACCTGAGGTCCAGGATCACTGAGGGAAACAGACCACTTACGGCAGGAAGAGAATCTCAAGCTTGGGCTAGCGTGGGGAAGGGGTGTCAGCACAAGCGCATGGCTGGCTCTCAATGGAGTGCCTTTGGAAGAGGGAAGACCTCCCCCCTCCCCCACCCCCACCAGTGGCGGTGCCCACTTGAAAACCTCAGTTGGCATGGGGTGGGGAAGTCATCTGAAGGGGGGGGGGGGGGGGGGTACTGTGATGAGACCCCTTAAAACCAGATAGCTAGGATAACATTAGAATCATTCTACGTAAGTTAGTTTATCGAGGATTGAGACTAATCATAGAAAGTATGTCCAGTAATCATTATTAACCATTAAACATGTATTTTTAGAAGATAACAGTAAGAAGTATTCAAACTCTTGCTAAAAGCAGTGGCCACAATGCATGATGGGATTTAAGCTAGCTAACTTGCCCATGTTTTTAAGACAAATCGAATCAGACAGAAATAATGCTGTCAGCAAGCAGCTCTTATCAGCGGCCCCAACATCCTGTCTCAGGCAATCCATGGTACAAAGAGGAACAAACTTCAATATCCTGCACCCACATGAACAATGATGTGGACAGGAACTGGCTGAGATAAGCAACATGGGAATGAGAGAAAAAAGATATAATGGACAAAGAGTCTTGGAAAAACAACAGGTGGCAGGATGGGGTTAAATCACGAGCTGATCACAATCATCATGCTGCTTAAAGTAAACTTTATTGGTCAAGAAAAAAATGACAGCTCCAAGGATTGGATCAAGTCCAACTGGGGTGGGTTCTTGATTTTTGGAAAATTATATAATTGGTGCACCTGAACCAGTGTAAAGTAGTGTGGTTTTGGCATTTATCCAAATCACTCTCCCTTGACCAAGATTGGAAAAATATAGCCGTCTTAACCAGAATTGATGTGTCTGAAGGTCTTTGTGTTTAGCTGAGCTATAACTAAGAGGGAGGAACCCCACGTAAAAGCCAGCTCAATACTCAGTATTTGAAAATGCTCCTAGATCATCTAGGCCCAGAGTTCATCAGGGCAGAGATGGGAAGACACGGGGTCCACATCCACCACCTTTTCATCTGACTAAATGTCAGCCCACCACCAGCAGACTTGTCTCAGTGAGGGCATTAAATTCCAGTCAGCAGGTTTGTCAGCATCTGTGGAGAGAGGAACACAGTTAATGGTTAGCATTTTACAGGGAAATATGGTTGGAATTTCAAGCACGATGTGTGTGGTGGCTGGGCAGAATTGGTAGCGGCCACGTTTCCTGCTCCTGCCCACGATCAATTTGAACTCACAATATTAAGCTGCCTGGCCACTTAAATGGCATCTCACATGAATTGTGGCCGCAGTGGATTAGCTGGGTTGGCATGGATGGGCATGTGGCACATGCCGTGTTCAATGACGGCCTGCCCTGAAGTTTAAAGACAGCAGACTAAGGCTGTTGAAGAAACCGGAAGAAGCAGAATGTCATCCACTGGAAGACACCAGGGAGAGTGGAGCTCCTGCGGTCAGAAAGCTCCTGCTTTCTCCAACAATTGTCTGCGAGCAGTGCTGCAGGTGGTGGCACCCAGGAGGAACATCCTAATACCCAGGGATGGAAGGAGGAGTCCACCTTATGTAAAAAAGGCCTGGGAAGAAGCGGTAGCTGTGGTCCACAGGCATGACCCGGTCCGACGCATCTGGATGCAGTGCCAGAAAATGTTCAATGACCTTCTGTGCTTGGCATGGGTGAGTTCTGAATGGGCATAGTCCAGTGTGGGGGACAGACGAAGGGTGCCCGTCCACAGTTACAATCAAGCGTGTGGGTTTCAGGGAGTCTCGGAGCACACATCTGCACTCACTTGCAGGAGAAACAAAGCCACAACAGCCGGGAGAGAGCAGCCACTGGTGGTGGGGTGTCTAACCTGACGATCCTCACCAGCCATGAGCTGGGAGCCCTGGAGCTTGGGTGCGAGTGATGAGGGAGCTCATTAGGTCGGGGAGAGTCCGGTGCCTCAGAGGAAGGTAAGAGCCCAGTGGGCTGATTCGTTACAGGATGAGGGTGAAAGTGATGGATGGGCATCTCATCCCTCTGATGACCTCAGTGATGCACCAGTCACTGAGGCTCTTCAGTGCAACTGAGACCAATCGCACTGGACAGCATGTTTTGAAAATAAACTCTGCGTGATAAGAGAGAACTGATTGTTTTCACCCCGCGGATGAGCCATCTGCTGGAGCCAGCTAGGAGGTGCAGGAAACCTTGTCACACCACACCCTTTCTCAGCAACGAATGCCAGTGCAGATACTGGCACATCGGTGGGCATTGTGTGCCGCTGGGTCAGTTGGTAGTTCACAGCAGTGAGGCAGCATCGTGCTTGCTGGTGCAGATTCACCTGTGTGAGATTTTGCAGATGACCACACACAGGTGAATTTGTGTTATGATGAAAGCCCTATGCGCCCGGGCATCAGACCATATAACCTTCAGCCTGGACTAGGCCAAATCGGATGCCCGGCAGCAGGATTCACCCCCATCATTGGCATACTCCAGGTCCAGGGCATGATCAAAGAAACACATGTCCCCCTCCAGGCACCCATTCATCAGGGGGTTCCCTTCATCAATAGGGTCTGACCACTGAGGTCATGGATGATGACACCTGTCCAGAGGCCCCAGACCTGTTATAACGATGTCCATGCAGTAACCAGGTGCGTCATTGAGCATTGTGCATTGGCTTACTGAAGATGTGCTTCGGACCTCTAGACCGCTCTGGTGGGGCTCTCCAATATAGCCCCAGGAGAATCTCGAGCATCCTGCTGGCCTGCTGCATCCTGTGGTGATCTTTGTGAGGTTGACTTCAGGGTGGAAAGCGTAGTGATCACAAAGACACTTGAAGTTCTTTTCATGAACTAAACTAATTTTATTTACATACTTGATTTAGAGTTCGACACTTATTCCTATGGTAAACAAATATATTATTAAGTTACACTCACTAACACTATCTCTATATCCTAACTACAATTATATTCTATCTTACTAGCTCTACAATGCACTCTACTCCAGTCTACTCTCAACTCTAATTTATCCTCTCCAGCTCACCTTCCCAGAAATCGAAGAGTCAGTGCAATTATAGTACAATCCCTTGGCTCCCTCTAGTGGCAATGTTCTTTTTTGGTTTTCATGTACTTTAATGTCATATGTTTTTACAATTTTACACCAGATCCTGAAATGAATATAGAACAGAGTGTAGAAAGGAATCCTTTCACCAGAGTGGGCCCTTCCTGACTTCCCAATATCATTTACAAGACACCGAAAGCCATACAAGGAGATACCCTCAAAAACCAATGGTTCCCAGGAACACCATTCTGAGGGCCATCAAGCTGCACCAAAATGAAGTTAGATTCCTAATAAGCAACTGCATACCCCAATGAAAGCAACTGTAATATTCTTTCCTTTGTGGGGACTGACTACAGCGTCAACATTCCCGTGCCTTCCTTTATGATGAACAAAAAGAGGCTAAGAACAGTAAATGCCTTGGCAGTCGACATCCATTTGTTCAGCCCAGGGCAATACATGAAGCAGACTACAAACATTCTTCAGGCCACATTTGAGGACAAGATTACTTTACACAGCAAAGTGGTCCTAAGTAATGATTCAACAGGAATCAATGTAGCACCCTTATACCCTTCCATGGATGAGACCATTCAGGGGGGAAAAAAAACCATGTGACATGGGAGAACATTCTTGTCACTCGCCAGCAAATTGTCTTCATACCGATGTTTCTCAGAGGTCTACACTGGGACCTAATCTTCAACCGTCAACCAAGTGAAAACCCCAATGCTAGCGACACAAACTCCTTGACACCACTGAGGTGAAAAGGCTCCCTTATCTTGATAAGCAGCATCACTGCTGAGGTGGCAGAAGGGCGGAACACGAACCTTGCAATGCTGAACCTAATCCTTTGGAAAAACCTCGGGCTGGATTCTCCCAAAATGGGGCTTTGTCCCCACGCCGGCGTAAAAACGCAGGCGTTGCACTCCCGAGTTTCCTAAAAAAAATAGAAGTCGATTCACTTACTTTCAGGGGGCCAGCAGGGACCCGGAGTGTGTCACGCAGCTTTGGCTGCGGATACGGGCCCCCGCATTTCATTCGGGGTTTGATAATAGGACTCAGGGGGTGGCAATCCTGGTGGGTAACTGGGTGAGGTTCCAGATGGAAAAGGTTGTGGCGTATCAGAGGGACAGGTACGTGCAGCTGCTTCATGACTCCCGCATTCTCCTTAACTTTGATGACCTTCCATGAGTCGATACCATGTCCTCGTATATGGGGGCAGTGAAGAACATCACCTTTGCATAGGTGATGTATCCTTGTAGATTGGTTGGGGCTACACAGATACATAATATTCCCCTTTTCCATGTCCATCGCCAATAACACGCCAAGCGAAGTGAGGCCAAATATCAGACAGACGATGCGTAGCCACTCCATCATGCTCCACACCTGTAAAATAGCACTGGAGAAGGGAGGCAGGTTAGTATCCGACCTTTTACAGTAGTGGAGATGGACTCAATTTACAGTGATGTAGGTGGACCCAAGCACTTCGCCCCTCCACTTTAACTGCTGTGGGGGTGGTAAGGAGAACTTGGAAGGGCCCGTCCCATCGCGGCTCCGACCCCTTCCTAGTCCAATTTTTTGACCATGACATAACTACCGGGCTGGACTGAAAGTGAGCTAGGTACTGGGGCAATGGCTGGTGAGCCGCACGGACTGGGCCATGGAGTTCCTTGAGCACTTGCGTAAAGGCTAGAACATAGGTGGTCATTTCTTCAGTCATCTGATGAAACTGAACCCGTCTGGGAACCTGCAGGCTCCAAGGAATTCTAAGAGGCCTGCCATAAAGAATCTCGGCGGGAGAGAGCCGGGCTGGTCCCGCAGGTGTAACCCGCAGCTGGAAGAGGGCAACGGGGAGCAACTTAAGCCATGTCAGTCCCGTGTCTGCTCTTAATTTAGCCAATTTAGTTTTGAGGGTCTGATTGTGTCTCTCAACCACCCCGGCTGCCTGCGGTCTGTAAGCACAGTGTAACTGCTGGCGTATGCCCAACTGGGAGCAAAACTCCTTGTTAATTTGTCCAATAAAATGAGGCCCATTATCAGAACTTAACTGAGCTGGTATACCGTACCGGGGAATGATTTCCCTCATCAAGACTTTAACCACAGTAACAGCTTTACTATAGATAGTCGGATACGCCTCAACCCATCTGCTGAACACATCCACAATGACCAAAACATATTTATAACATTGACACCTTTCCAACTCAATGTAATCCATTTGGAGCGTCTCAAAGGGACCACTGGGCAACGGGGTTTGCCCCTTCCCACAAGGGATACCTTTTCCGGTGTTATATTGCTGACAAATCAAACACCGATTACTGATACTTTGGGCCAACCCCTGCATTTTAGGGTGCCACCAAGTGTCCAGCAACAAATCACTAGTCCCTCGAGCCCCACAATGAGTTGCAAAGTGTACACATTCGATGACCCATAAAGCCAGTACATCAGACATACAGGTCTGATGTGCAGGCGTGGTCCATAAAGAGGAAACAGAATCATATGTACAACCTAACCGTTTCCACATTTGTTTATCACTCTCAGGAGCGTCCTCCTGTAACCTTATGACGTCTGGCATTGGCTTGTCAGAAGCAGACACATTCATAGTAGATCGTTTAGTCTGACTTAACATTTTAGGCACCATCACTTGCTGAATTTGTGCGGCTGTGCGCGCTGCACAATCTGCTCGTTCATTACCAACGTCAACTGGGGTTGTACCATTCGTGTGGGCAGCGCATTTAATAACGGAAATCTGCGCTGGCAGAAGGAGGGCCTGCAGTAGGTCATTAACTAAACCCCGGTGGGATATTTGACCACACATAATCATGTCAGGTTGTTCTGACGAAATGTCACTCAAATCGCCCCTTATTGTGGTAGTTTCCTGAATCAAGGCTAAACAGTCGTGGCCAGGTGCGTCTTCATGGACAGGGGGACCACTAAGAAAACAGGCTGGATTGATAGTGGTACAGTATTTAAATGTCAGACGTGGATTGTTCAAAAGGTATATCTCATACCTATTCTGACGAGCTGTGGTAAGATGCTGACCATTCGCCCCATATCCCTGGCATGGTACTGGTCATGGACCTGACGTGTAATATGAGGGCTTACCGAAGCTGACTGTGGCCATAAATGTGGTGATATTGTAACAAAATCGGCTGTACCTTCTTTTCCCGTGACTGTGGCTGTAACCTTGACTGGCCATTCGGTCTCAAGTAATGGCCGGTATTTGTCCTCCAACTCCCTGTTTCGTCCAGTTCTGTCATAGGCCAGGGTAACGTGATGCAGTGACTGTTCAATGTCTAACGTCCACCACTGGGGGGGTGATAGAAATATAGCACTGTTGTCTCATCCTCCTCTTCGCTGATCCACCCACCCAAAGTCACTATATTGGAGCTCCTGCTGGTAAACTACCATTTCTGCCGCTTGTTGGGATCGCAGATCATCCTTTTTCATTACATACTCAGTCTTAACCTTTGTAACTGAGCCTCCTTCTTGGCCTACACCCTCCTTCCAGTAAAATCTGACTGCCCTTGCCATCTGGGAAGGGTCGTTCTCTGTCCAATTCATGTTATTACATTTCACAGCAGTAACCACAGAAGGTGGTAGGCAATGCATTAACATAGCACAGTATTGAGGGGAATTCTGACCATTTTGATACAGCAAATCGCCTGACTGCCCCCGGTAGATTTCATTAAAACGCCCCAGACATTCCTATGGCTCGTCAATCTTCCTAGGTTTTAGGTCTAAGATAACAGAAAGATTTATGGGCCTTTGAAATGTGCTATTCAACGCATTCAAGATCTGTGTCCTTCTTTTCTCTATTTGCTCTCTTTTTTTTTAAAACTTAAAAATGTTTGAAAATTCAAATTGAATTACTGCAACTTGCAAGCTTAGCTCTGATCTCAACTCAGAACTAAATTTACAATTTGCTTAACACAAACTTGTATAACATTTACAACTTAATTATTTCTTTATCTTAACAATTTTTCTTTTAACAAGTTTTTTTTCTGTTACATACACATAAGTATTAGCAAAATCAACTATCATAAGTATTAGCAAAATCAATTATCATCTCCAGATTGACACTTTTTTAAAATGGTGTCCATGATCTTCTTTAAGTTTCTATTAATCTCCAGATAAAATGAGATAAACCTTATTTCAAGTAAGTAAAATTTAAGATTCTGGCAATTTCAATCAATTGCTTTCGAAAATAATAACTTTTATCAAAGAGGTGGAGAAACCCACTGGTTTCCTTTAATTAATTCAAAACGTAACTTTGCTGGTGTTCACTGACTCAAAGGAAAGGTATCCGATTACACTGCAGACTGGTGCTGTTATCTCAAGGCCTGAGTGAGAAGCACTGTCTGTTTTCAACTCCGCCTGCTGCTGTTAACCCTTTGAGAGACTTCTGCTTCAACCTCACAATCTCAACTAGACCTCGGAACTTTACAGTCCAAGGAGACAATTTTAGCTTAATCAACTATATATTTAAAACACTCACACATAGAGTTGAACCATCTTCAGATTTAAAAACAGTTATACTGGACTGAACCTTCATTAATTAAGTCACATCAGCCTCTGAACCCTGATAATAGACTGAACCTTTATTATTTAAGTCACATCAGCCTCTGAACCCTGATAATAGACTGAACCTTTATTATTTAAGTCACATCAGCCTCTGAACCCTGATAATAGACTGAACCTTTATTATTAAAGTCCCATCAGCCCAAAACCCTAACCCAAGCCGAAACAACAATATGAAATCCCATCAATTAAAGTGCTAATCCCCAGACTGACCTGTGATTTCGTCGAGGCGGTCTTTCTGTGCCAACCGCGAGTGACCAGACTAATCAGACGATAAGAAGAGGGGAACAATCAATGCTGGTCGTTTTCCATTTCTACATTGAGGGCCCTTTGTTCCCGTCCTCCTGTTCATAATCAGTCTAATTCTGATTTCGCAGTTGGATCAGGATCGCCCAGAGAAATCCCGGGTTTCGGCACCAAATGTTGATCTCCAAATTTCTTTCTCTGTCAGTCTGGCCTCAATAAAAGTTGAGACGGATTTGCACGTAAACAGAAGTTATTTATTTAGCTTGCAAGCTTAAATCATCTTACAGAAATGTAAGAGACATCCAGCTTCTTACATTCCAGAAAACGACTGAACTAAAAGACAAAGGGATCTCTGCAAAATCAATTCAAATGGTATCAAGTTTCACATACTCGACGGACATAGGTCAGCCTATGTCCCTCCTGACCTGTTCGATCTATTCTGATTGGCTCACTTCCAATCCCTTTCTCTGGCCCCTATCAATGAAGCATCACTCTCATAGACACACCTCTTCCTGCTTTTTCCATGCGGTCTCAAATTCCTTTGTCCCTAACTGCAAGAATCAAAGTGGCTTATTTCTACATTACATTAACTAGTAACTCTAAAGTAACTATTTTATATCACATTCGTCATTCCCTCCTTTTATCATTCCATGATAACCGAACTATCCAATCTATAGCTACGGTTCCTCATCTAAAAAGATCCGTCGCTGCATTTCCAATTCCTGTCTTAGCCCCCCTTCATCTGCCTCACCCTCATGGATTTTAACAGTTAAATTTTTTTTCTCGGTGATTGGGGCGGTGTTCTGATCTAGTGCACCCCGCATTCTACCCATCACACATTTAAGGATGGCCAGGCCCACAAAGATGCAGCCGATAGCTACCACTAGATACATGGCCATATTTATCAACCAGTCCTTCCATCCTCCAGATCCCCAGTTACCCCAAGAGTCAGGATCCTGCATCCCGTCCAAGTGATCCCGTATGCGATCCATAAATTTAGTAATGTTAGCGGTCAAGTCCTGAACACCCATGATCCACTTGCCCTGTACTATGGCGCATACCCCACCCTCACGGGCCAGAAGATAGTCAAGAGCATACCGGTTCTGCATTGCAAACAACCGTAGCTGAGACAACTCCTTGGTTATTGCCCCGAGGGCTCCCAAGGTTTCATTTCCCAAGATGGTAAGGCCGCAAATAAAATAATTCCGATCACTAACAGCCAAGGAACCCCCCACACCTCCCAGTGTCAATACGCTCAGAATGCCCCACCCGGCTGAGTGGCCCCGGTTGGGTGCAAGAACCTGAGGTTTTTTCCAGTTCTCGCAAAATTCAGCAGAGACTGCCCGGCGTGCTAACTGATTATGCAGGTTCCACGCCGAAGGGCAGGGGACTGTGGTAGGGACTAGAGTCCCTATAGCAATTCGGCGGGGAAATGGGGTGACAAAACGTTGGTCGCCGTACCATTAAATAAAAAGTAGTATCCTTGTTCCGTGTGGAGACTAGCATCACAATCAGCATATCGGTTGTGTAAGGACCTCCCAGTAGCCCAGTTTATCCAATTTTGAAATGCCCATTCGGGCCGCCCAGCAATGCAGAAAGCCCTATTCCCAACAGTGATATGAGAGACATTCGCCCAGCCACAAAGGAGCTGGAGGCCAGCGTTCAATGGAACGCAAGTGATGTTGTAACAAACGCATTGGCCAGACGCCTGGGTGATATGGCACCTCCTGTCCGTACAGGTGGGAAACAGACATGTTATATTTGTGTCCACCTCTACCAGCAAACAGCCATATCCTTCACTGCTGAAGCAATTCTCGTACGACCGGGAATCCCTATTGGGAGTGAAGTGGCTAGGTATGTACGCCCTCCACCGTCGCAGCCTATCGTACTGTGAATGGGAATTATCCCGAGGGAGGGGAAGGCAAATAGCCGGTGGTGCTGAATCCGGATCGTAAGGAAGAGTGACGTGCTCGGGCAATGGCTCGGAACGCTGACAATGAACCACCGTTTGGGGAGTGCCCCAAAGCGGTGAAACAGAAAATAACCTAGACACCCCTGCGGGGTTTGGGTAGCAGACAACCCGTCCCTGGCCATACAGACGGTGGTAAATCTGGTAGAAGAGATTCATACTACCCGGGTTTTCCTCAGTTTGGCCTTTAATTAACTTAAGTGCATCTCCCGGTAACCTACGTTCTAGCTGTACTTCCCTTCTCACACGCCCCGTCCTCTCTCTAGTCCCTTTCTCTTTCTCATGGTCTCTTCCTACACTCTTCTGACAGCCTGATGTTACATTTATTGTACCACTTTTAACACATCCAAAATCAAATTTACATGTATTCCAAAAACAAGGCAATGTCCATATAATGTTCCCTTCCCATCGCCGGGGCCGGTGCAGCTGCTTCATGACTCCCGCATTCTCCTTAACTTTGATGACCTTCCATGAGTCGATACCATGTCCTCGTATATGGGGGCAGTGAAGAACATCACCTTTGCATAGGTGATGTATCCTTGTAGATTGGTTGGGGCTACACAGATACATAATATTCCCCTTTTCCATGTCCATCGCCAATAACACGCCAAGCGAAGTGAGGCCAAATATCAGACAGACGATGCGTAGCCACTCCATCATGCTCCACACCTGTAAAATAGCACTGGAGAAGGGAGGCAGGTTAGTATCCGACCTTTTACAGTAGTGGAGATGGACTCAATTTACAGTGATGTAGGTGGACCCAAGCACTTCGCCCCTCCACTTTAACTGCTGTGGGGGTGGTAAGGAGAACTTGGAAGGGCCCGTCCCATCGCGGCTCCGACCCCTTCCTAGTCCAATTTTTTGACCATGACATAACTACCGGGCTGGACTGAAAGTGAGCTAGGTACTGGGGCAATGGCTGGTGAGCCGCACGGACTGGGCCATGGAGTTCCTTGAGCACTTGCGTAAAGGCTAGAACATAGGTGGTCATTTCTTCAGTCATCTGATGAAACTGAACCCGTCTGGGAACCTGCAGGCTCCAAGGAATTCTAAGAGGCCTGCCATAAAGAATCTCGGCGGGAGAGAGCCGGGCTGGTCCCGCAGGTGTAACCCGCAGCTGGAAGAGGGCAACGGGGAGCAACTTAAGCCATGTCAGTCCCGTGTCTGCTCTTAATTTAGCCAATTTAGTTTTGAGGGTCTGATTGTGTCTCTCAACCACCCCGGCTGCCTGCGGTCTGTAAGCACAGTGTAACTGCTGGCGTATGCCCAACTGGGAGCAAAACTCCTTGTTAATTTGTCCAATAAAATGAGGCCCATTATCAGAACTTAACTGAGCTGGTATACCGTACCGGGGAATGATTTCCCTCATCAAGACTTTAACCACAGTAACAGCTTTACTATAGATAGTCGGATACGCCTCAACCCATCTGCTGAACACATCCACAATGACCAAAACATATTTATAACATTGACACCTTTCCAACTCAATGTAATCCATTTGGAGCGTCTCAAAGGGACCACTGGGCAACGGGGTTTGCCCCTTCCCACAAGGGATACCTTTTCCGGTGTTATATTGCTGACAAATCAAACACCGATTACTGATACTTTGGGCCAACCCCTGCATTTTAGGGTGCCACCAAGTGTCCAGCAACAAATCACTAGTCCCTCGAGCCCCACAATGAGTTGCAAAGTGTACACATTCGATGACCCATAAAGCCAGTACATCAGACATACAAGTCTGATGTGCAGGCGTGGTCCATAAAGAGGAAACAGAATCATATGTACAACCTAACCGTTTCCACATTTGTTTATCACTCTCAGGAGCGTCCTCCTGTAACCTTATGACGTCTGGCATTGGCTTGTCAGAAGCAGACACATTCATAGTAGATCGTTTAGTCTGACTTAACATTTTAGGCACCATCACTTGCTGAATTTGTGCGGCTGTGCGCGCTGCACAATCTGCTCGTTCATTACCAACGTCAACTGGGGTTGTACCATTCGTGTGGGCAGCGCATTTAATAACGGAAATCTGCGCTGGCAGAAGGAGGGCCTGCAGTAGGTCATTAACTAAACCCCGGTGGGATATTTGACCACACATAATCATGTCAGGTTGTTCTGACGAAATGTCACTCAAATCGCCCCTTATTGTGGTAGTTTCCTGAATCAAGGCTAAACAGTCGTGGCCAGGTGCGTCTTCATGGACAGGGGGACCACTAAGAAAACAGGCTGGATTGATAGTGGTACAGTATTTAAATGTCAGACGTGGATTGTTCAAAAGGTATATCTCATACCTATTCTGACGAGCTGTGGTAAGATGCTGACCATTCGCCCCATATCCCTGGCATGGTACTGGTCATGGACCTGACGTGTAATATGAGGGCTTACCGAAGCTGACTGTGGCCATAAATGTGGTGATATTGTAACAAAATCGGCTGTACCTTCTTTTCCCGTGACTGTGGCTGTAACCTTGACTGGCCATTCGGTCTCAAGTAATGGCCGGTATTTGTCCTCCAACTCCCTGTTTCGTCCAGTTCTGTCATAGGCCAGGGTAACGTGATGCAGTGACTGTTCAATGTCTAACGTCCACCACTGGGGGGGTGATAGAAATATAGCACTGTTGTCTCATCCTCCTCTTCGCTGATCCACCCACCCAAAGTCACTATATTGGAGCTCCTGCTGGTAAACTACCATTTCTGCCGCTTGTTGGGATCGCAGATCATCCTTTTTCATTACATACTCAGTCTTAACCTTTGTAACTGAGCCTCCTTCTTGGCCTACACCCTCCTTCCAGTAAAATCTGACTGCCCTTGCCATCTGGGAAGGGTCGTTCTCTGTCCAATTCATGTTATTACATTTCACAGCAGTAACCACAGAAGGTGGTAGGCAATGCATTAACATAGCACAGTATTGAGGGGAATTCTGACCATTTTGATACAGCAAATCGCCTGACTGCCCCCGGTAGATTTCATTAAAACGCCCCAGACATTCCTATGGCTCGTCAATCTTCCTAGGTTTTAGGTCTAAGATAACAGAAAGATTTATGGGCCTTTGAAATGTGCTATTCAACGCATTCAAGATCTGTGTCCTTCTTTTCTCTATTTGCTCTCTTTTTTTTTAAAACTTAAAAATGTTTGAAAATTCAAATTGAATTACTGCAACTTGCAAGCTTAGCTCTGATCTCAACTCAGAACTAAATTTACAATTTGCTTAACACAAACTTGTATAACATTTACAACTTAATTATTTCTTTATCTTAACAATTTTTCTTTTAACAAGTTTTTTTTCTGTTACATACACATAAGTATTAGCAAAATCAACTATCATAAGTATTAGCAAAATCAATTATCATCTCCAGATTGACACTTTTTAAAAATGGTGTCCATGATCTTCTTTAAGTTTCTATTAATCTCCAGATAAAATGAGATAAACCTTATTTCAAGTAAGTAAAATTTAAGATTCTGGCAATTTCAATCAATTGCTTTCGAAAATAATAACTTTTATCAAAGAGGTGGAGAAACCCACTGGTTTCCTTTAATTAATTCAAAACGTAACTTTGCTGGTGTTCACTGACTCAAAGGAAAGGTATCCGATTACACTGCAGACTGGTGCTGTTATCTCAAGGCCTGAGTGAGAAGCACTGTCTGTTTTCAACTCCGCCTGCTGCTGTTAACCCTTTGAGAGACTTCTGCTTCAACCTCACAATCTCAACTAGACCTCGGAACTTTACAGTCCAAGGAGACAATTTTAGCTTAATCAACTATATATTTAAAACACTCACACATAGAGTTGAACCATCTTCAGATTTAAAAACAGTTATACTGGACTGAACCTTCATTAATTAAGTCACATCAGCCTCTGAACCCTGATAATAGACTGAACCTTTATTATTTAAGTCACATCAGCCTCTGAACCCTGATAATAGACTGAACCTTTATTATTTAAGTCACATCAGCCTCTGAACCCTGATAATAGACTGAACCTTTATTATTAAAGTCCCATCAGCCCAAAACCCTAACCCAAGCCGAAACAACAATATGAAATCCCATCAATTAAAGTGCTAATCCCCAGACTGACCTGTGATTTCGTCGAGGCGGTCTTTCTGTGCCAACCGCGAGTGACCAGACTAATCAGACGATAAGAAGAGGGGAACAATCAATGCTGGTCGTTTTCCATTTCTACATTGAGGGCCCTTTGTTCCCGTCCTCCTGTTCATAATCAGTCTAATTCTGATTTCGCAGTTGGATCAGGATCGCCCAGAGAAATCCCGGGTTTCGGCACCAAATGTTGATCTCCAAATTTCTTTCTCTGTCAGTCTGGCCTCAATAAAAGTTGAGACGGATTTGCACGTAAACAGAAGTTATTTATTTAGCTTGCAAGCTTAAATCATCTTACAGAAATGTAAGAGACATCCAGCTTCTTACATTCCAGAAAACGACTGAACTAAAAGACAAAGGGATCTCTGCAAAATCAATTCAAATGGTATCAAGTTTCACATACTCGACGGACATAGGTCAGCCTATGTCCCTCCTGACCTGTTCGATCTATTCTGATTGGCTCACTTCCAATCCCTTTCTCTGGCCCCTATCAATGAAGCATCACTCTCATAGACACACCTCTTCCTGCTTTTTCCATGCGGTCTCAAATTCCTTTGTCCCTAACTGCAAGAATCAAAGTGGCTTATTTCTACATTACATTAACTAGTAACTCTAAAGTAACTATTTTATATCACATTCGTCAATGGTGCGTGACGCATATGCAAAGGGGGCCCATGATGAGGCCTCATTGCGTTGCAGGAACACTGCCCCAGTGCCGGATTGACTGGCATCGGTCAAAATCTTTGTCTCTTTCGCTGAAACAAAAAAGGCCAATACCGGGGCCGAGGTAAGTTTGGTTTTAAGTTCTCTCCATTCGCGCTCGTGGGCAGGAAGCCATTGGAAGTCTGTTGTCATCCTGACCAGGTTTCTGAGAGCTGTGGTATGAGAGGCGAGGTTAGGGATGAACTTCCCTAGGAAGTTGACCATGCCCAGAAATCGGAGGACCGCCTTCTTGTCCTCTGGCTTTTTCATGGCTGTGATGGCAACCACCTTGTCCGCATCCGGCCGCACACTTAACTGGGAGATGTGGTCCCATAGGAACTTGAGTTCCGTCTGGCCGAAGGAGCATTTGGCCCTGTTGAGGCGTAGGCCCTGCTCCCGTATGCATTTGAACACACGCTGGAGGCGACTGATATGCTCCTGCGGGGTGGTGGACCAAATGATTATGTCGTCGACATAGACACGAACACCTTCAATGCCTTCCATCATTTGTTCCATGATCCTGTGGAACACTTCTGACGCCGATATGATCCCAAACGGCATACTCCATACTCCCAGAACGCCTTGATCCACTGCAATTCGCATACCGCTGCAACCGGTCCACATCAGACACCATTTCCCTGGCCCTACACTCATCCCTAGAGCATCTCGAAAACAAGGACTCCTACATGAGACTCCTATTTATTGACTACAGCTCCGCCTTCAACACCATAATCCCAGCCAAGCTCATATCAAAGCTCCAAAACCTAGGTCTTGGCTCCCCACTCTGCAACTGGATCCTCGATTTTCTGATTGTAGCGCACAAAGACTCACGAGAGACGAATAGAGATGAAGTCGATGAGGCTTTATTAAGCGTGACTTGTTCCCCGCAGTTCAGTAGCAGACTGGCCTGCGGGGGAGAACTCCTGGTTCTTATACTCCGCCTTCAGGGCGGAGCTAGAGGTCAACAGCCAACCAGGACCCGGGATCTGTCAGCCAATGACATCACGGCTTCACAGTCCCACATGACCCCTAATGCATACTACCACATTCACCCCTTGTTAAAAATGAACCCGGCGGGGTGGTGCGTCGTATGGTGGTAAGGGTTTACAAGGCTGGTCCTGGGAGGAAAACTTTTGCATGTCATCACAGCATGTACAGAGGTTTTTTTGTTTTGAACTATTTACAGTAAAAGGGGGAAAAAGGAAAACGTTCTCGTTACAGTCCACAATATAGTAGTGTTACATCGATGCCACGAGTCGGTCGGGCGGTCTGGTCGTCCTCGTCGATTGCCTCAGCCCCGGTGGTGGTGCTTGTTCCCATGTTGTCGTCTCCGGGAGCCTTACGGTTTCTGCTTACGCTTCACTTCTGGTCGGACCTGGGAGGAGGACCGATCCCCCCGGGGAAGGGGGCGCTCGCGGGGTGCGCCGGTGGCAGGGAGGGGGTGATTGGTGTCGGGGGGGTGTGCGTGTTGCCGGCGGGCGCCAGATCTCGCAGGAAGACCGTGTCCTGTCGGCCGTCGGGGTACTCCACGTAAGCGTACTGCGGGTTCACGTGGAGGAGGCAAACCCTCTCGACCAGCGGGTCCGACTTGTGCGCCCGCACATGTTTTCGGAGCAGGATGGGTCCTGGGACCGCCAGCCAGGTCGGCAGCGACGTTCCAGAGGAGGACTTCCTGGGGAAGACAAGGAGGCGTTCATGAGGCGTTTGGTTAGTGCTAGTACACAGTAGCGACCGGATGGAGTGGAGAGCGTCAGGGAGGACCTCCTGCCACCGTGAAACTGGGAGGTCCCTGGACCGTAGGGCCAGTAGGACGGTCTTCCAGACCGTGCCGTTCTCCCTCTCTACTTGCCCGTTCCCCCGGGGGTTGTAGCTGGTCATCCTGCTTGAGGCTATACCGTTGCTGAGCAGGAACTGGCGCAGCTCGTCACTCATAAAGGAGGACTCCCTGTCACTGTGGACGTATGCGGGGCAACCGAACAGTGTGAATATGGTGTTAAGGGCTTTAATGACTGTGGCCGCTGTCATGTCAGGGCAGGGGATGGCGAAGGGGAAACGGGAGTACTCGTCCACCACGTTCAGGAAGTATATGTTGCGGTCGGTGGAGGGGAGGGGCCCTTTGAAATCCAGACTAAGGCATTCAAAGGGACGGGAAGCTTTGATCAGGTGTGCACCATCCGGCCTGAAAAAATGCGGTTTGCACTCTGCGCAGATGTGGCAGTTCCTTGTGACTGTACGGACCTCCTCCACAGAGTAGGGGAGGTTGCGGGACTTTATAAAGTGGTAGAACCGAGTGACCGCCGGGTGGCAGAGGTCCTCGTGGAGGGTATGGAGGCGGTTAATTTGTGCGTTGGCACATGTGCCGCGGGATAGGGTGTCGGATGGCTCGTTCAGCTTTCCGGGACGGTACATGATCTCATAGTTGAAGGTGGAGAGCTCGATCCTCCACCTTAAGATCTTGTCGTTCTTAATTTTGCCCCGCTGTGCATTATCGAACATGAAGGCTACCGACCGTTGGTCCGTGAGGAGAGTGAATCTCCTGCCGGCCAGGTAATGCCTCCAATGTCGCACCGCTTCCACTATGGCTTGGGCTTCCTTTTCCACTGAGGAGTGGCGGATTTCTGAAGCGTGGAGGGTTCGGGAGAAAAAGGCCACGGGTCTGCCCGCTTGGTTAAGGGTGGCCGCTAGAGCTACATGGGAGGCGTCGCTCTCGACCTGGAAGGGGAGGGACTCGTCGATGGCGCGCATCGTGGCCTTTGCGATATCCGCTTTGATGCGGCTGAAGGCCTGGCAAGCCTCTGTCGACAGAGGGAAGGTCGTGGTCTGTATTAGGGGGCAGGCCTTGTCTGCGTACTGGGGGACCCACTGGGCGTAATATGAAAAAAACCCCAGGCAGCGTTTTAGGGCTTTTGAGCAGTGCGGGAGGGGAAATTCCATGAGGGGGCGCATGCGTTCGGGGTCGGGGCCTATTATCCCATTGCGCACTACATATCCCAAGATGGCCAGCCGGTTTGTGCTAAACACGCACTTGTCCTCGTTGTATGTGAGGTTCAAGGCTTTAGCGGTCTGGAGGAATTTTTGGAGGTTGGCCGCAGATGGTTACGTTGTCGAGGTACGGGAACGTGGCCTGCAACCCCTTTTGATCAACCATTCGGTCCATCTCTCGTTGGAAGACCGAGACCCCGTTTGTGACGCCAAATGGGACCCTTAGGAAGTGGTATAATCGCCCGTCTGCCTCGAAGGCTGTGTACTTGGGTCACTGTGTACTGTTGCTGGCCTGGATTATGCCTTCCTTCAGTAGCCGCTGGACTTCGGACCGAATGAATGTCCGGTCCTGGGCGCTGTACCGTCTGCTCCTAGTGGCGACGGGTTTGCAAACAAGGATGGGGGATCAACCTTGAGGGTTGCGAGGCCGCAGATAGTGAGTGGGGGTATTGGGCCGCCGAATTGAAAAGTTAGGCTCTGCAGGTTGCACTGGACATCTAATCCCAGTAATGTGGGCGCGCAGAGTTGGGGAAGGACGTAGAACCTGTAGTTTTTAAACTCCCTCCCTTGCACCGTTAGGGTCACTATGCAGAAGCCTTTAATCTGTACGGAGTGGGATCCTGCAGCTAGGGAAATCTTTTGCGCACTGGGACGGATGGTCAAAAAACAGCGTCTTACCGTGTCGGGGTGGATGAAGCTTTCCGTGCTCCCGGAGTCGACCAGGCATGGTGTCTCGTGCCCGTTTATCAGCACCGTTGTTGTCGTCGTCTGGAGCATCCGGGGCCGTGCTTGGTCCAGCATCATTGAGGCCAGACGTGATCGTAGTGCTTGAGCGTCTTCCTCGAACCCCATGGAGCCGTCGACACTGGGGTCCGTTGTTGCCGTCCAAGATGGCGGCGGGGGTGAACAAAATGGCCACCCCCATGCATCGCACATGGCTGGGGGGTCACAAGATGGTGGCGGGGTGGACAAAATGGCCGTCCCCATGCGTCGCACAGGTCTGGGGGATCCCAAGATGGCGGCGCCCCTCCTCCCCTCGTGGTGGCCGGGACCCAAAATGGCGGCACCTGCGGGTCGCACATGGGGTGCTGGGGGGGTTGGGGAGCGTCAGAAACGCGCAGATCGCCTTGTTCTCCGGGGACAGCGGTAGTCGGGACCCAAACTGGTTGCGCCTGCGGGTCGTACATGGGGCGCTGGACAGCGGTGGCCGGGACCCAAACTGGTTGCGCCTGCGGGTCGTACATGGGGCGCGTTAGAAGCGTGCAGGAATCCTTGTTCGCCGGGGACAGCGGCGACCTCCCGGGACCGGCACACAGCCGCGAAATGGCCCTTTTTCCCGCAGCTCTTACAAATCGCTGCGCGGGCCGGGCAGCGCTGCCGGGGGTGTTTTGCCTGGCCGCAGAAAGAGCAGCGGGCTCCACCGGGACGACTTGGCGTCTGAACCGCGCAAGCCTGTGGGGTGGGGGGGGAGGGGGGGGTTTGTCGCGACGGGGGTCCACGGAGCCCAAGGGGCTGCCGCGCGGTCGGGGCCATAGGCGCAGGCGTTTCGCGCGGCCACATCTAGTGAGGCTGCAAGGGCCCGTGCCTCTGAGAGTCCTAGCGACTCTTTTTCTAAAAGTCTTTGGCGAATTTGGGAAGAGTTCATACCAGCCACAAAAGCATCACGCATCAATATGTCCATGTGTTCCATCGCGTTTACCGGCGGGCAGCTGCAGGCCCGTCCCAAAATTAGTAGCACGGCATAGAAATCATCTATCGATTCTCCGGGACTTTGCCGTCTCGTTGCGAGTTGGTAGCGTGCGTAGATCTGGTTCACTGGGCGAACATAGATGCTTTTTAGTGCTGCGAACGCCGTCTGGTAATCCTCTGCGTCTTCGATGAGAGGGAAAATTTCCGGGCTTACCCTCGAGTGCAGGACCTGTAGTTTCTGGTCTTCTGTGACCCGGCCGGGGGCCGTTCTGAGGTAGGCCTCGAAACAAGTCTGCCAGTGTTTGAAAACTGCTGCTGAGTTCACTGCGTTGGGGCTGATCCTCAGGCATTCCGGGATGATCCTGAGCTCCATAGTTCTTTTAAGCACGCTTAATAAATTGTAGCGCACAATGACTCACGAGAGACGAATAGAGATGAAGTCGATGAGGCTTTATTAAGCGTGACTTGTTCCCCGCAGTTCAGTAGCAGACTGGCCTGCGGGGGAGAACTCCTGGTTCTTATACTTCGCCTTCAGGGCGGAGCTAGAGGTCAACAGCCAACCAGGACCTGGAATCTGTCAGCCAATGACATCACGGCTTCACAGTCCCACATGACCCCTAATGCATACTACCACACTGACCAACAGACCACAATCAGTAAGAATAAGCAACAACACCTCCTCCACAATAGTCCTCAACACCGGCGCCCCGCAAGGCTGCGTACTTAGCCCCCTACTCTACTCCATGTACACACACGACTGCGTGGCAAAACTTGGTTCCAACTCCATCTACAAGTTTGCTGACGATACGACCATAGTGGGCCGGATCTCGAATAATGATGAGTCCGAATACAGGAGGGAGATAGAGAACCTAGTGGAGTGGTGTAGCGACAACAATCTCTCCCTCAATGCCAGCAAAACTAAAGAGCTGGTAATTGACTTCAGGAAGCAAAGTACTGTACACACCCCTGTCGGCATCAACGGGGCTGAGGTGGAGATGGTTAGCAGTTTCAAATTCCTAGGGGTGCACATCTCCAAAAATCTGTCCTGGTCCACCCACGTCGACGCTACCACCAAGAAAGCACAACAGCACCTATATTTCCTCAGGAAACTAAGGAAATTCGGCATGTCCACATTGACTCTTACCAACTTTTACAGATGCACCATATGCAGATGCATCACAGCCTGGTATGGCAACTGATCGGCCCTGGACCGCAAGAAACTTCAGAGAGTTGTGAACACCGTCCAGTCCATCACACAAACCTGCCTCCCATCCATTGACTCCATCTACACCTCCCGCTGCCTGGGGAAAGCGGGCAGTATAATCAAAGATCCCTCCCACCCGGCTTACTCACTCTTCCAACTTCTTCCATCGGGCAGGAGATACAGAAGTCTGAGAACACGCACGAACAGACTCAAAAACAGCTTCTTCCCCACTGTCTGCTTCCCCACTGTATAACACTACACCCTGTATGCTTCATCCGATGCCAGTGCTTTTGTAGTTACATTGTATATAGGGCATAGGTTTAAGGTGAGAGGGGAGAGATTCAGAAGGGCCCAGAGGGGCAATTTCTTCACTCAGAGGGTAGTGAGTGTCTGGAATGGGCTGCCAGAGGTAGTAGTAGAGGCGGATACAATTGTGTCTTTTAAAAAGCATTTAGATAGTTACATGGGTAAGATGGGTATAGAGGGTTATGGGCCAAGTGCGGGCAACTGGGACTAGCTTAATGGTAAAAACTGGGCGGCATGGACTGGTTGGGCCGAAGGGCCTGTTTCCATGCTGTAAACTTCTATGATTCTATGATTCTATATGTTGTGTTCCCCTATTATGTATTTTCTTTTATTCCCTTTTCTTCTCATGTACTTAATGATCTGTTGAGCTGCTCGCAGAAAAATACTTTTCACTGTATCTCGGTACACGTGACAATAAACAAATCCAATCCAATCCAATCCTGTTGTTACAATATCTGTCAAAAGGGGTGTTAAAGGTGCACAGTTTCCTGCTGGATCTGTCTAGTTGAATTTGCCAGAATCCTTTCGAGGCGTCAAGTTTGGTGAAGAGCTTGGTGTGAGCCATCTCGCATGTGATCTCTTCGCGCTTGGGGATTAGGTGTCCCCAATTATGTTGCGATTCAGATCCTTTGGATCAATGCAGGTTCTGAGCTCGCCGGAAGGCTTTTTTACGCACACCATGGAACTGACCCAGTCGGTCGGTTCCGTAACTCTGGAGATCACTCCTTGGTCTTGGAGGTCCTGCAGCTGCTGCTTGAGGCGTTCCTTGAGGGGTGCTGGGACTCTGCGAGGTGTTCTGTTTGAGTAAGATCTTGTAAGTATATGGGAGTGTGCCAATGCTTTCAAAGGCATCGCGGTGCTGGTCGATGATGGCGTCGAGTTGCACCCTGAAGTCAGCATCCTGGAAGGCAGACGTGTCATCAGGAGAGAGAGAGTGAACTCTTTGAACGAGGTTTAGCAGCTTGCACACCTGTGCGCCAAGCAGAGAGTCCTTCGAGGAGCCCACGATCTCGAAAGGAAGGATGGCTTTTCGTAACTTTTGCGTCACTTCGAGTTGGCATGAGCCGGTAGCAGGAATGATGTTGCCATTGTAGTCCAATAGCTGGCAGGCCAATGGAAGAATGGTTGGTTTGACACGAAGGCTTTGGAAAGCAGACCACGCCATGAGATTGGCGGAGGCACCAGTGTCCAGGCAGAATCATATTTGGGACCGGTTGGCCGTCAGGGTGGCACACCACTCATCGTCTGGATCGATGCTGTATACCGACAGCGGCTGGTGTCTTTGCTTCGGGGACAGCCTGTTTTTCGTTATGACACCGACTCGAAAACGGGCCTTCAGGTCCTCGGTGTCACTGCTGTGTGGGAGGTCGGAATTGGGCTCGGTGACCGTGGGTTGAATTGTCCGAACATTCCTGCGAGGCTGGCTGAAGCGATATGAATTGGAAGGCTGAGCTGCTCGACAGCAGGCAGCATAGTGGCCAAGTCTTCCACATCGTAGGCATTGTCGAGATTTTGCGTGGCATTGCCGCTTAAAATGGGCAGAGCCACAGTTAACGCACGTCGTGACATCAGCACGTTCGCTGCACCACCGTGCATGCGCGGTGCGGTCATGCGTGGTGCGTGCATGCGCATTACGCTCCTCCACATCGCCGTCCCCTCGTTTGGTGCGTACAAGTGCGGGAGTCCGCAAAAAGCACGCAAAATGACCACCCTCATCCAGGCTGAGGCCCTGGAGGTGCTCAATCACTTGAACCCGTTCCGCCTCATGGGGACGTTGCCGCGCCGTTTCAGCCGCTTGTATATGGGAGCACTGACTGGTGGCATTTTCATGTAGGACACAGGTCTCAATGGCTGTCGCTCGGGTGAGTTGCTTTACTTTGAGGAGCTGCTGATGCAGGGGGTCCGACTGAACACCGAAAACGATCTGGTCGCGTATCATGGAGTCGGAGGTGGGCCCGTAGCTGCAAGATTGCGCAAGGATGCGGAGGTGCGTTAGAAAGGATTGGAAAGGTTCTTCCTTACCCTGAAAATGCTGCTGGAACACGTAGCATTCAAAACTTTCATTCACCTCTACGCTGCAGTGAGTGTCAAATTTGAGGAGAACCGCCTTGAACTTCGTCTTGTCTTCGTCATCTGCAAAGGTGAGAGAGTTGAAAATGTGGCTGGCATGGTCCCCGGCCTTGGAGAGGAGAAGAGCAATCTTTCTGGTGTCCGAGGCTTCGAGGAAGAGCTGGAAGCGCTGTTTGAAAATCTTCCAGTCGGCCCCGAGGTTGCCGGCGATGCGGAGCGGCGGCGGGCTGATGTTGTCCATGTTGCAGGATGACGGAATGCTGGCGGAAGGCAGATCACTTGCGGGTAGGTCTCAGAAGTGCTAGTATGCAACCACCCCTGGTACCATGACGTGTTGGGTATTCTGGATCACATACAGGTCACCAACACTTGAAGTTATGCAACACTATTTTATTAAAAGCTTAACTATTTAAACATACTTGAACTGTGGGTTGATACGATACTAGCTTTAACTAAAGAACTTTGCCTTGTCCAAAACAGTTGATGCACTCAGCACATGGTGAATGTCTGTGTTGCAGGCTGTGAGCTTTGTGCTCCTAGCTAGCTGCTACTCGAATGAGTGGGAACTCTGATGCCCCCTTGCTTTATAGTGCGTGTGCTCTCACTGGTGATTGGCTGCAGTGTTGTGTATGTTGATTGGTCCCACTGTGTGTCCATCAATGTGTGTCTGCACCATGATATACTGGTGTATATTATGACACCGATGACTCCAGGGAAGTATTCAGTGAGTCTGGTGGTGGTGGCTATGCTGAGGATTTGGAGGCAGTGTCGGCAGTATTTTAGGTTGGGAACAGGATCGGGTGGGGGTAAAGCCGATCAGGGAAAATCATGGGTTTGAGCCAGGGTGAATGGATGCGAGGTTCCGGGGATGGGAAGAGAAGGGGATTAGGGAGATGAAGAATCTGTTCTGGGAGGGCAGTTACGAGCTTGGAGGAGCAGAATGTTTTCAGTACATCCAGGTGGGGGACTTTGAGTGGAAGGTCTTCCCAACCTTCTCGAAAGTGCCCACCTCCTTGCTATTGGAGGCAGTGCGGTCAGCAGAGCGGGTTGGAGATGGGGGTCGACTCGCCAATATACGGGAAGATATTGGAGGAGGATAAGGTGTCCATGGAGAGGATTAAGGCTAAGTGGGAGGAAGAGGTTGGGGAGGGCGGTACTGGAGGAGGGATTGTTTTGCGAGGTGCTGTGGAGGGTGAATGCCTTAACTTCATGTGCGAGGCTGGGGCTGATCCAGTTGAAGGTAGTGTATCGGGCGCACCTCACAAAATCAATGATGAGCTGGATGTTCGTCGGGGTGGATGGTGTCTGTGAGCAATGTGGGAGGGGACCTGCGAACCATAAACATATGTTTTGTTCCTGTCTGGAACTGGCAAGTTTTGGAGGATTGTTTTCAGTTCCATGTCGGGGGTTCTACATGTAGATGTGGAGCCCGATCCCCTGGAAGCCATATTCGGGGTGTTGAACCGGCTGGACCTGCAGGCAGGTGTGGGGGCAGATGTTTAAATAAAATAATAATTATCTTTATTGTCACAAGTAGGCTTACATTAACACTGCAATGAAGTTACTGTGAAAAGCCCCCAGTTGCCGCACTCTGGTGCCTGTTCAGGTACACTGAGACAGAATTCAGAATGTCCAATTCACCTAACAGCACGGGCGGGATTCTCGGTGAACGGGTGGGGCGGTCCCCGCACCTTCAGGGACTAGGCCGGCGCCAAAGTGTTTGGGGCTGCGACACCCAGCGCGAAGGGCTTGGTGCCACGCCAACCAGCACCGAAGGGCCTCCGTCGGCCGGCGCGAGTTGGCACATGAGCGGGAGTGTCAGCGTGTGCTGGCTTCATCCCAGCGCATGCGCAGGGTGGTTCTTCTCCGCAGCGGCCATGACGGAGGTTGACAGCGGCCGGTGTGGAGGAAAAGAGTGCCTCCACGGCACAGGCCCGTCCGCGGATTGGTGGGCCCCGATCGTTGGCCAGGCCACCATGGGGGCACCCCCTGGGGCCAGATTACCCCGTGCTTCCCTGAGGACTCTGCACGCCGCCCATGGAGCCAGGTCCCGAAAACGGGCGGCCACTCGGCCCATCGTGGAGAATCGCCGGGGGAGGGGGGGGGGGCGCTGCCAGCAGCCGCCGACCGGCGCGCCGCGATTCCCGCCCCCGCTAAAACCCCAGCACCGGAGAATTCGGCAGCTGGCGGGGGCGGGATTCACGCCGCCCCCCCCGGCGATGCTCCGACCCGGCGGATGGTCGGAGAATCACGCCCCACATCTTTCCGGACTTGTGGAAGGAAACCGGAGCACCTGGAGGAAACAGGGGCTGGATTCTCCGCAGCTCTGCCCCGAAATTGCGGCCGGTGTGGGGACAGAGAATCCACTTTCACACCGTAATCAGGCCCGGCGCCGGTCCGCCGATTCTCCGGGACCCGAAAATTGGCGTGACCGCGGAGTATGCCACGCCACTGGGGGGGGGGGGGGCATTGCCAGGGGCCCGCCCAGTAATCCTCTGCTCCCGACCTGCTGAGTTCCTGATGGTGTTGAACTAACCACCGATTGCCGTTCGGGTTGCTGGTGTGGCGGCTGCGGACTCAGCGGCTGCCCTGGTCGGAGGGCAGGGGGCCGGAGACCTTATAGGCCCCCAGGGATTAGACTTACGCGGTTTCTGGCTCAGGCGCACGGCCGATCCGGGGGTCTCTTTTTTCTGTCTGGATCTGCAGTCCGGGTCCGCCATGGAGTTCGGCGCCGCGGCTGCCGTGCGCATGCGCGGACTCCGAACCGAAAGTGTGGGGGCACATATCTGCAGCAAAAGCTGTGAGATTCACTCCGGGTCCCTGCTAGCCCCCTGCAGGGAATTGAATTTGTTCAACTTTTTTAAAGGTATTTCTGGAGTAAAACTCCACCGTTTTTACGCTGGCGTCGGGACATAGTCTCATTTTGGGAGAATCCAGCCCACGGAGAACATGCAGACTCCGCACAGAGAGTGATCCAAGCCGGGAATCAAACCTGGGACCCTGGCGCTGTGAAGCAGTGCTACCCACTGTGCTACCGTGCTTTTATCCTTTGCCTCGCTGATTGCTTGTAGGTTGGTCTTGTTGGGGTGGAGGTCAGCTTCTTCACCCTGTGGCTCGACATGGCGGGGGGACCTGCTGGTGTTTTTGGCCCTGGTGAAGTGAAATTTGGTTTGTTCATTTTGCATTTTGGAGAGTTGGATACCGTTGGCTACTGAAGGTGGGGGCACGGTTTAATGTGTTGGGGTTTTGTGTTTGTTGTAAATTGTAAAAATGGTGAATATTTGGAATAAAAATACTCCCAATTTGCCAACTAAGAAGCCTAGCCACCGGCATCTCTGTTGCCCTGTCCTACAGCATCATTCCCCCCTCTCCCCACTTCAAAATGGAATCCATTTTCCCATAACCGCTCACCCCTTCCCTGTCCCTTAGTAATTCATTTCTCCTTCCTTCCAGTCTTCCACTCCCTCCCACTACTCTAGCTCCCCCTCTCCCCTTTGTGGGTCCTACCTGCACCACCACAGGGTGCTGGCCCTGGGTTGGCAGTATCAGAAGGCCCTGTACACAGTGGAGGATGATGACGACTCACGGTGAGATGAGCTCTGGTGTTCCTCACCAGGGTAGGGCTCTTATTACAGGGGCCCCCTATTACAGGGGTCCCTGGGGGAGGAAGTGGCGTCCCCTTATTGAGGGGTCCCTTGTGGTGGGAACTCCCAATTATAGGGGACTCTGGAACTGTCCCCTATTACAGGGGTCCCGGTGCGGCTCCACTACAGGGGGGATCTGCTAGTGGAGTCATGGGCAGGCAGTGCATTGTTGGGGGGGGGGGATGGACTTGGATAGTCGCTACCTGCGTGACCCTGGCGTGGTGGACTTTGTCAGGGCCACGCTGGTAAAAAAAAACACATGGGGATCGGATAATGAAGGGAGGCCGGACCATAGAGTGCCGGTCTGCTAAATTAAGACCCATTTGCATTTATTTACACCCCCCCGCCCTCCTGCTGGCGGTCCTCAAGTGGATTCTCTGCCCCCACGTCGGCAGTGATTTCGGCAGGGGACTGCGGAGAATCCAGCCCATGATTTTTTTTAAAACATGACCACTGCAGTCAAACACACTCTAACCCAGTTTGTTTAATCCTCAATTTTCCAAATGTTTATAATCCAATACATCTAAAATCCTGGGCTGAATTCTCCGATTCTGGGGCTATGACCCCAGGCTGGCTTGGGAACGTTGGCGTTTTACGCCAGAAAACATGGTGCAAAACGGCCACCAATTCCACGTTTTGCTGGGGGCTAGCAGGATGGCAGCATAGAGCACCAGGCTCTAGCTACCGTTATGCCCTGGAGAATTGCCAGGTCCGTGGCCACGTATGCGCATGGCGGCGGTCTGCAGCGGCTGCGTCGTGCAACATGGCAGCGGCTGCTCGCGGACCTGGCACGTGAAATAGTCCCCCCCTTTGGCTGGCTCGCGCAACCTGGACCAGCCCCGCACAGTGCCCCCAGCCCCGAATAATGTCCCCCTCCACCCGCGGATTGGCCCTCCCCCGACTGTGGAAGCGCTGGACTGAGTCCGCAGCCGCCACGCCAAGTTCCCGATGGGTGAAACCACATGTGTCCCATGCCATCGGGAACTCGGCTTGTTGGGAGCGGAGCATCAGGGGGAGGGCCTCAGACAATGTCCTGAGGCCGTTGACACGTGGCGCGGCATACACCTAGAGTACGGTGATTTGGAGGGGGTGGGAGCACCCCGAATATGTGCTGCTCCCGATTTGGTCGGGAACTCTGATTCTTGGCCGGTTGTCGAATGCATTTTTGGCATCAGCGACTGGAGAATCCAGCCCCCTGTATTCATCACACTCACGATGTGGATGCTGAGAAGGGTGTGTACAGTTTGGAGGAAGGGCAAGATCTGGAACCAACACATCAGGGGGTCAGTGAAGATTGTGAAAGCATCAAAGAAAGTATTTGAGAAGTGTGATGTGAGATGGTATTATTTAACATTTTGGGGGTTTGTTGTGTCATTCTGTGAACAAGGCTTGTGTATCTATGTGCATGTTTTGTGTGGTAATTTGATTAAATGAAAGAAAGATTGCCCACAATGTTTAGGACATCAAATGAATGTAGGTGTTAAAGGTATGCATTTGAAATAAATATGGCTAATTTACTTTTCTATAAGTAAGTATGCAGTCGGTAGAAATTTGCATTCGGAGACAAGTGAGGGTTTACAACTTGGAAAAGGTCATAAACACAAACAGCAACGTTATTGAACACGGGGTTAATAGGGAGAACATGAAAGATTTTTATATTCTGGGAAAATTAAATTTCAAAAGGGGGCTAAGGAAAATGGAATCAAGATGAAAGAGGTGAAAAAAATATGCAAGGTTCCTTCCTGATGATTCCCTTATTATCCCTTTCTTTATTTTTGCTGTTATCATTTTGATCCATGGCTGTTAAATGGACATGTATCTTTAAGTCAAGCAGCAGATAGAAATGAGGAATTCAAAAAGTTGCAACATAGTATATGGTGCTAGTATTCGAGCAAAAGAACTCAGACTTTTTGGCACCTGAGAGATGGGGTGGGACCGGTTCAATGGTTGGCTGGTGGCCAATGAATTTGCCGAAAGGCCATATTCTGCTTGATAACAGGTGGTGATTGGATCCTGCCTGAGATGGATGATTTCCAGAGACCTAAGGAAAGCAGAGTTGAGGCCTAGACACACCGAGAAAAGGATCTGCTGTTTCTCCCTCATGTTTTCCAGAACTACTGTGAGCTGCTGTATTCCTGGAACTGTAGAGATCTGTATGAATCTATAGTGAAAACTATTACAGACTGGAAACCAAAACCTCGACCTGAAAGCCTAGTGTGAAGGATAGTGTGCTAAAGACAACCATCTGAAACAACTTTTAGTTATTATTATCCATGGTCCTCTTCCCCTCTGTTTGTTTCTCTTGTGTGTGTAGAGGGTGGTGGGGGGGGGGGGTGCAAGATAAAGTGGGGGATTAGGAATTAGATAATAGTTAACCAGTTGTATTTGCTGAATATTTTATTATAGGTCTTGTTATTAATTAAAAGTAATTGTCTTTAAATTTACAAACCTGGTGACTGTAAATATTGGGCAGCCAAGGTATTTTTCTAAGAATTATTTGTTAATTCAATTGCATTGTGACTCCGGGTCAAGTGGGGCTGGAATTGACGCGCCCTAGCCCAGGGGGTTGTAACAAATACTTAAGGAGAAATGTTAAGAGCTGTGTGAGAGTGGCCAGAGCTGAGAAAAGAGCGGTGAAGAGGCATAGTGAAGCAGCCTTTCGGTCAGGCCAGAAAAGTGTGTGTTTTTCAAGAAAGCAGGTTTTTGTTTTGAAGTTTCTTAACTTTCCTCAGCAGAGTGGGAGAAAGTGAGAAGCCCTGTAATATACCTTTCCTGTTGTGACAATGGGTTTGTCTTGTGGTAATATGACTGAAATTGTTATAGTTAACACCGATAAAGGATTATTGCCTAAAGGATGTTTACTTCTGAGTCTGACCAAGTCAGAAGTTTTTTGGGGAAAAGGGTTTGTAAGAATCATTTTTTAAAAATAAATTTACAGTACCCAATTTATTTTTCGAATTACGGGGCAGTTTAGCGTGGCCAATCCACCTACCCTGCCCTTGTAAGACTAATTTTAACTGTGTAACTGTAATCTTGTGTTTGTAAGAATTATTTTCTTTTGCTAATAAATGTTTAAGGGCAGCACGCTGGTGCAGTGGGTTAGCCCTGCTGCCTCATGGCGCCGATGTCCCAGGTTCGATCCCAGCTCTGGGTCACTGTCCGTGTGGAGTTTGCACATTTTCCCAGTGTTTGCGTGGGTTTCCCTCCCACAACCCAAAAGATGTGCAGGGTAGGTGGATTGGCCATGCTAAATTGCCCCTTAATTAGAAAAAATAAATTGGGCTCTCTAAATTTATTTTTTAAATGTTTTCATTTCATGTTTTAAATCCCCAAAGTGTTGCTCGAATTTGTGGCTTCCGAATTCAGTAAACCTAGCTTCTCATTGTCAGAATAAAGAGAGGTGTGCTGCGTGGGCCAAGTTTCCCTTTGGGATTTACTTTACTTTACGTGCCAGTTAACGTCTGCTGGATCATAGCGCAAGGAGTTGAAATAGTATAGTTACCTGCTGTGGAGAGAAGGAAATTTGGTGAGACGACTGATGGACATGGGACTGCCAGGAAGGAGCAGCGAGCAAAGTAAGCACAGTGGGATTGTGGTGGTATGTATTAGGGGTAATACGGTACACCACGTGTCGACAGGCTATTGGTGGAGGGATGCCAGGTCCTGATAGGATCTGCCACCTACTGGACTCCACCCAGAAATGCCGGTATAAGAACCCAGCTTTTCCCTCCATTTCCCTCAGCAGCTGCATTCTGTAACCACGCTGCTGGGGATAAATTTCTGCTTAATAAAGCCTTCAATTGACATTACCTCAACCTGCCTCACGTCACATTGACGGTGCTACAATTTATTAAGCAGAATTTAAATTGAAGAAAACGACGTGGGAACATGGAGCTCCGAATCACCCCGGAGTGCCTGCGCATCACACCCCAAGCAGCTAACTCGACATCTATTTTCAAGCACTGGCTGGCATGCTTTGAGGGCTACCTCCGAACGGCCCCTGGCACACCGACAGATGAACAAAAGATGCAGGTCCTCTATTCCAGGGTGAGTCCTGACGTCTACTCCCTTATTGAGGACGAGGACGGTTTCACCAGTGCCATCGCCGCGCTGAAGGATATCTACATCCGGCCCGCCAACCAGGTTTTTGCTCACTACCAGCTCGCCACACGACGGCAATTTCCAGGGGAAATCGCTGGACGAGTTTTATAACGCCCTGCAGATCCTGGGTCGAAACTGCAACTGCCCGGCGGTAACAGCGAGTGAACACACAGAGCTCCTGGTCCGCGATGCGTATGTGGCAGGTTTGGCCTCTTCCCAGATCCGCCAGAGGCTTCTGGAGAAAGAATCTCTGGGACTTACAGAAGCTCGGGCCCTGGCGGCATCCCTCGATGTGGCCTCGCGTAACGCCCGCACCTACGCCCCCGACCGCACTACAGCCCCTTGGGCTCCGTGGACCCCCGCTGCGGTCGACTCTCCGACACCCCCCCACCCCCGCAAACCTGCGCGGCCAAAACACCAGACCAACCGGGGGGGCCCCGTTGCTATTTTTGCGGCCAGCCGAAACACCCTCGGCAGTGATGCCCGGCCCGCGCGGCTACCTGCAAAAGCTGCGGGAAGAAGGGGCACTACGCGACGGTGTGCAAGTCCCGCAGGGCCGCCGCTATCTCCGGGGAAGAAACGGGACAACAGACCCAGCCCCCCCAGCGATCCACGTGCGACCAACAGACGCCGCCATTTTGGACCCCGGACGCCACGAGGGAGAGATGGGCGCCGCCATTTTGTCCACCCCCGACCGCGCTCGATCCGTGGCTGAAGGACCCCGTCACAGATGGCCGCATACTGCCTGATTACGATGCTCAACTTCAAAAACCACGTCTGGCTTCGACGACCCTCGACCAGTCGCGACCCCGGATGCTCCAGATTGCAACCACTACAGTCCTAGTGAATGGCTACGAGACGCCGTGTCTTATCGACTCTGGGAGCACGGAGAGCTTCATTCATCCGGACACGGTAAGGCGCTGTTCCCTCGTAATTCGGCCAAGCACCCAGAAAGTTTTCCTGGCGGCGGGATCCCACTCCGTTCAGATCACGGGGTTCTGCATCGCTAACCTAACGGTGCAGGGGAGGGAGTTCCGAAATTACCGGCTGTATGTCCTCCCCCATCTCTGTGCGCCCACACTCCTAGGGTTGGACTTCCAATGCAACCTCCAGAGTTTAACATTTAAATTTGGCGGCCCTATACCCTCACTGACTGTCTGCGGCCTCGCGACCCTCAAGGTTGAACTGCCTTCCTTGTTTGCGAACCTCACCCCGGATTGCAAACCAGTCGCCACAAGGAGCAGGCGGTACAGCGCCCAGGACCGAGCATTTATCCGGTCCGAAGTCCAGAGGCTGCTGAAGGAAGGCATCATCCAGGCTAGCAACAGTCCCTGGAGAGCCCAGGTGGTAGTCGTTAAGACCGGGGAGAAACAGAGGATGGTCATCAACTATAGTCAGACCTACAACAGGTACACTCAGCTAGATGCGTACCCTCTCCCCCGCATATCCGACATGGTCAATCGGATTGCACAGTACAACGTCTTTTCCACCGTGGACCTCAAGTCCGCCTACCACCAGCTCCCCATCCGTCCCGGTGACCACAACTATACTGCCTTCGAAGCAGACGGGCAGTTATACCACTTTTTAAGGGTTCCATTCAGCGTCACAAACGGAGTCTCGGTCTTCCAAAGAGAGATGGACCGAATGGTTGACCAGCACGGTTTACGGGCCACGTTCCCGTATCTCGACAACATCACCATCTGCGGCCACGACCAGCAGGACCACGACGCCAATCTCCAAAAATTCCTCCAGACCGCTTATGCCCTGAACCTCACTTACAACAAAGAAAAATGTGTGTTCCGCACCGATCGTCTAGCCATCCTGGGCTACGTAGTGTGTAATGGAGTGATAGGCCCCGACCCTGAACGCATGCGCCCACTCATGGAATTCCCTCTCCCCCACTGTGCCAAAGCCCTGAAACGTTGCCTGGGCTTCTTTTCTTATTATGCCCAGTGGGTTCCACAATACGCCGACAAGGCCCGTGCGCTAATCCTGTCCACTACGTTTCCCCTGTCGACAGAGGCATGCCAGGCCTTTAGCCGCATCAAAGCGGATATCGCAAAGGCCACGATGCGCGCCATCGACGAGTCCCTCCCTTTCCAGGTCAAGAGCGATGCATCGGATGTAGCTCTGGCGGCCACCCTCAACCAAGCAGGCAGACCCGTGGCCGTCTTCTCCCGAACCCTCCACGCTTCAGAAATCCGCCACTCCTCAGTGGAAAAGGAGGCACAAGCAATAGTGGAAGCTGTGCGACACTGGAGGCATTACCTGGCCGGTAGGAGATTCACTCTCCTCACTGACCAACGGTCGGTTGCCTTCATGTTCGATAATGCACAGCGGGGCAAGATCAAGAACGACAAGATCTTGCGGTGGAGGATCGAACTCTCCACCTTCAATTATGAGATCTTGTACCGTCCCGGAAAGCTGAACGAGCTATCCGATGCCCTATCTCGCGACACATGTGCCAATGTACAAGTGGACCGTCTACGAGCCCTCCACGAGGACATCTGCCACTCGGGGGGTCACTCGTTTCTACCACTTCCTTAAGGCCCGCAACCTCCCTTACTCCGTCGAGGATGTCCGAACAGTCACCAGAAACTGCCAGATCTGCGCTGAGTGGAAACCGCACTTTTTCAGGCCAGATAGAGCACACCTGGTTAAGGCCTCTCGACCCTTTGAACGCCTCAGTTTGGATTTCAAAGGCCCCCTCCCCTCCACCGATCGCAATGCGTACTTCCTGAATGTCGTTGACAAATACTCCCGTTGCCCTTTCGCCATCCCCTGCCCCGACATGACAGCGTCCACGGTCATTAAAGCCCTCGGTACCATTTTTACACTGTTCGGTTTCCCCGACTATATCCATAGCGACAGGGGGTCCTCCTTTATGAGTGATGAACTGCATCAATTCCTGCTCAGCAGGGGCATAGCCTCGAGCAGGACGACCAATTACAACCCCCGGGGGAACGGGCAGGTAGAAAGGGAGAATGGAACGGTCTGGAAGGCCGTCCTGCTGGCCCTCCGGTCTAGGAGCCTCCCAATTTCCCGCTGGCAGGAAGTCCTCCTGGATGCCCTTCACTCTATCCGGTCCCTGCTTTGCACCACCACGAATCAAACGCCCCACGAGCACCTCCTCCTCTTTCCTAGGAAGTCCTCCTCTGGAACGCCACTTCCGACCTGGCTAGTAGCTCTGGGACCCATTCTGCTCCGGAAACATGTGTGGGCGCACAAGTCAGATCCGTTGGTGGAATGGGTGAATCTCCTTCACGCCAACCCGCAATACGCCTATGTGGAGTACCCCGATGGCCGACAGGACACGGTCTCCCTGCGAGATCTGGCGCCCGTCGGAGCTACCCACACCCCCCCAACGTCAATCACCACCTCCTCACTCCCGCCGGTTCATCCCGCAGCCACCCCCTTCCCGGGGGGTTCGGTTTTCCTCCCAGACCCACCCAGGAGTAAGGACACAGGGGACAGCGCTACGCTCCCAGAGTCAACGGGACTCGAGCCAGCGCCATCACCACCACACCCGAGACGGTCGGAATGGATGACCAGGGCGCCCATCCGGCTCATCGAATCACTTTAACTCTCAACGTTTTCAGTTATTGTGTCTTGTTATAGTTATGGCATCATGCCGACCCTGTTTGGCCCGTTGGCCCAGTTTTCAGTTATTGTGTCTTGTTATAGTTATGGCATCATGCCGATCCTGTTTGGCCCATTGGCCCAGTTGAAGCGATAATTTTGTGTTTTGTTCGAAGTTACGGCACAGTACCAACTCTGTAAACCCCTACCACCATGCAAACCACCAGCCCACCGGGTTCTTTTTCAACAAGGGGTGAATGTGGTGGTATGTATCAGGGGTAATACGGTACACCACGTGTCGACAGGCTATTGGTGGAGGGATGCCAGGTCCTGATAGGATCTGCCACCTACTGGACTCCACCCAGAAATGCCGGTATAAGAACCCAGCTTTTCCCTCCATTTCCCTCAGCAGCTGCATTCTGTAACCACGCTGCTGGGGATAAAGTTCTGCTTAATAAAGCCTTCAATTGACATTACCTCAACCTGCCTCGCGTCATATTGACGGTGCTACAGGGATTTGAAGAGGAATTAGTCACATAGGAGGCGATGGGGGAGGGTGTTCCACCAGCATTGTGGTGACCCCCAAGCAAAATGGGCAAAGCTGAAAGGTGAAGAGAGAACAAGGGATGTGTCACCAAATTATAATTAGGATATAAATGTAACCACATTTTGCATTCTTATTACAGCTGGTGCACATTAGAATTACTTCCATTCTATTTCTACCACCACTTGAAACAATTATTTCTGCTTTAATTAACTTCTGCTCAAAATAATCCTCATCTCCTGCACGTAGATCACTGCTTCAGAGCATTTTTCAAAAGCCATATGCAAGTAGCTTAACATAGAAGCGTCCTGGAAAATTTGTTTCAAATTGTGACATTTTATTACATCTTTTAAATCTTTTACAGACATTTTTGCAATTAAACTGTTGCACATTTATGGTGGTTACTATCAGCTTAGTACAATTTATTTCAGCTTTGCCGAAGAATATGTTTTCCCAAACTGTATTCTGTGGTTTGGCAAGTTTCTCTCCTGGTCTAAAAAAAATTCTGACACATCAGTTTGATATTAATCACACTTAAAAAAACATCCTTTTGAGGGATGCGATGCTTAAATAGAGATGTTAAAGGAACTCTATTACTTAGCAATGTGTTCCAAAAGCACTCAAGCATTTTCTGTACAGCGAAGCCTGTGATTTAAGACATTGTGCTTCAATGTTCCTCTATTTCCTGATTGGTAAGGACCTGGGCAGAGAGCACTTGCTGTTTCTTTTGTTTCCCACCAATACACCGGTGGCTTGTGCTAATTTGTCTGGGCAGATTGTACTTTGTTATTTAATGAATATCTCTCCGGGTGGGACAACATGGTGTGGATAAAGATATTGTGAGACTGATGGCTGGGCAATTGTTTTCTAACGTCCTTATAGTAATTTTTTCTTTCTTTCTTATCTCATGGGACCTGGGCTTCGCTGACAAAGGCAGCATTTGTTGCCCAGCCCAATTGCCCTCGAGCTGAGAGGTTTGCTTGGCCAGTTCAGAGGGCATTTAAGAGTCAACTACATTTTGTGGACCTGGAGTCACATGTAGGCCAGACCGGGCAAGGACTGCAGATCGCCTTCCCTAAATGACATGACTGAACCAGATGAGGTTTTACAAAAATCAACATGGTTTCATGGTCATCATGAGAATTAGAATTGCAAATTTAATTTTAAATTCCACCACCTGACGTGGTCTCTGGATTACTAGCACAGTAAGAATACCACCATGCCACCGCCTACCCACCATTCAGCCCCTCAAACCCATTATCATAGAATCCCTACAGTGCAGAATGATGCCATTCAGCCCATCAAGTCTGCACCAAACCCCCCCCCCCCCGAAAGAGGACCCTATCTAGTTCCACTCCCCACCCTCCCCGCCCAACCCACCCTATGCCTGTGACTCAATCTGCACATCCCTGGACACTAAGGGGCAAGTTAGAATGGCCTATCCACCTAACCTGCACATCTTTGGACTGTGGGAGGAAACCGGAGCACCCGGAGGAAACCCACGCAGACATGGGGAGAAAGCGTAAACTCCAAACATACAGTCACCCAAGGCCAGAATCAAACACGGATCCCTGGAACTGTGAGTCAGCAGTGCTAACCACTGTGCCTCTTCAACAATTGCATGCTTAAACAATTTTCTGTTTGTTGGGCATTAATAGGATTGCTGAAGTTTAATCACGAACATCATATAGTTCAGGTTCCTCATTCTAGAGATAATGAGAAATTCTGTAAATGACACCAACACCTTGTTCTTCTGCACTTTTAAATGCCCTAAAGCACTTCACAGAGTGTTACAAATGTGGCATGACACTAAAGCGCCTAAGGAAATAATAGGGTAGATAAGCAAAAGTATGACCAAGAAGGCAGATATTGAGATCAAGGATGAAAACAAGGTAGCAGATGGAAAGGTTTAGCGTGGGAAGTCCAGAGCTTAAGGCCCAGGCAGAAGAAGGGCAGGACCACCAGTGTTGGATCGATTAGCATCAGAATGTTTGAGAGACCAGAAGTAGAGAGTGCAGGGATCTTGAAAGGTTTGTGGTATTGGTGATTAGGGATAGAGAGGAGGGAAACTAATTTCCTTCATTCGTACATGGCATAAATGACTGCATTAAAGTACAACATAAAGATTATTTGCTTAACTACTTGTGTAAAATGGCAAATGTGATATCATGATATACCTCTGAGAAGATTTGACTCAGTTTTTAAATCAAACAAGTTTCATTTATTGTTATAATTAGCCAGCAACCAATTAGCTGTGCACATGACCTAATATTGTATTTTTAAGGAGAATGGCAATTCCTATGTCCTTTTTTAATAAGTCGATATAGTTAATAGTTATGAATTAAACATACACTAAGGGGTAGCCTTGTGGTTAGCACAATTGCTTCACAGCTCCAGGGTCCCAGGTTCGATTCCGGCTTGGGTCACTGTCTGTGCGGAGTCTGTACATCCTCCCAGTGTGTGCGTGGGTTTCCTCCGGGTGCTCCGGTTTCCTCCCACAGTCCAAAGATGTGCAGGTTAGGTGGATTGGCCATGCTAAATTGCCCTTAGTGTCCAAAATTGCCCTTAGTGTTGGGTGGGGTTACTGGGTTATGGGGATAGGGTGGCGGTGTTGACCTTGGGTAGGGTGCTCGTTCCAAGAGCCGGTGCAGACCCGATGGGCCGAATGGCCACCTTCTGCACTGTAAATTCGATGAATTTATGTTATCAAAGTAAACCAGCAGCCTTTCACAAAAATGTTCAGATGCAGACCCATTTTGATGAAAAAAAATCATACTAATGTTCACTGATCCCATCCCACTATTATATGAAAAATACATAGAACATAGAACATACAGTGCAGAAGGAGGCCATTCGGCCCATCGAGTCTGCACAGACCTACCTAAGCCCTCACTTTCACCCTATCCCCATAACCCAATAACCCCTCCTAACCTTTTTGGTCACTGAGGGCAATTTATCATGGCCAATCCACCTATCCTGCATGTCTTTGGACTGCAGGAGGAAACTGGAGCACCCGGTGGAAACCCACGCAGACACTGGGAGAACGTGCAGACTCAGTACAGACAGTGACCCAGCGGGGAATCGAACCTGGGACCCTGACGCTGTGAAGCCACAGTGCTATCCACTTGTGCTGCCGTGCTGCCCTTACATTAAACATTATATCCTGTAAGTTAATATATGTTACATTGCTAAATTCCTAAATTGGTAAATGAAATAGCTTTTAAAGTAAAATAAATTTATTCAAAATAAATAAAATAAAATATTTCCAAAAAATTTAATTTTCTGCTTACTGCTACCGCTGATGTTTCCTGAACCTCCTGCTCCCTTGTGCTCCTGGTCACTGCAAATCCCTCCCTTCTCCGACCTTCTGACTTACAGCCTCTCCACATGCCCGACCCACCCTCTCGACAGATCTCCCGCTCTTTGACTCATCCTCTCACTGCTTCCCTCTCCTGAACCTGAATTCCATTTCAAAATTCAGATCTGATCCAAGACTAGCTCGGGGGTGGTTGAAAAAGTGTGGGTCACAATGGTGCCGGAGAGCTCAGCTGGGGCTGTTATAATCAATCTTCGTTGATAATTCTACTCATTTATAGGGTCTGTAATATTCATGAAATTTATTCCTTAACTACCTTTTAGTTGGTTCAGTTTGAATTTCTGCCACAAAAAGGGGAGAAACAAGATTTTATTGTTTTATGACGTTAAGTTCCTGAACAAAGCAACAATGTGCTGTCTTAATTGTCCATATTACAATTGGATGCTTTTTAAAATCAGTTTGAAGGAATGACTAGAAGCCGTCTGAATTTAGGATGATGCTTTGGGCAGGATTTTCCCATTGTTCCCAATGGCGATCCTCCCACAGAAGGTTCCCCGATGGCGGAGGGTGCGAACAACAGGAAACCACGTTGACAGGCAGGAGCGGAATGTGGGTGTCCTTCACTGCCGCAAACCACACCGTGGGGGGGGCGAGGGTTGAGACTGTATATCCCGCTCTATATGTATCAGATCTTGGCATTGGGCTGTTGGCTACGGATAGGCATCATCAGCCACGACTGCAGTGGAAAACCCTTGTCACCCAGGAGCCAACACTCCCCAGCCGGGGGGGGGGGGAGCCTTTCGAACATGTCAGGAATCATCGAGTCTGCCAGGATGTCGCACTGTCCCCTGCTCAGAGACTTTGACAGCATGCTCGGTTTGGTAGGTCCTCAAATGCAGGCGGTGCTGGTCTTATGTGGCGCCTCCTTTGCCCTTCCTCCTCCTCCTCGGCCTGTTGGGCAGCCAGCTCTCTAGTCTCAGTGACTGCCTCCTGTTCCTCTGCTGCACGGTCCGCTGCTGCAGCTTCCTCCTCTTCCTCAAGCAGCTCGTACAGCTGCAGCATATTCCCCAGGGCTGTGGCGAGTAGGAGGAAGGCCACTATTGCTGGTTGTATTCTAATATCCATTGTCTGTAGTGGGTGAAAGGCCATCTTGTTAGCATGGTGCGTACCCCTGTGCCCAACCAGGTCCGCTAATGTGCACGGTGGCATCAGTTGGCATTGTGGACCCTGCCATCACATGTCCCCCCCCACCAACCCCATCCCCGCACCCCTGGCCCGGTTGGTGCCCAGCCTTCTCCTATATCCAAAATGGAAAGCACATTAACAAGCAAGATAGGCACAGGGGACTTCTGCATTACCTGCCTAGATCTATTAGACTGCCTTGCCATTCCCTCCAACCTGCATGCTCTTAATCTGCGATGTGACCACCTCCTTAAACGTGCTATCCACCTGGCTCTTAGCTTCGCAGATGGACAATAGTAACACCAGGCATTGTTCAAGTTCAAAAACACCAAACCCAAACTTCTGCAGCCTATGACACTTCATGCAGATGTGTTCAACTAGGACACATGGTGCGTCCATGATTTCCCACATCTCGCAGGATGCACATTCCACTTGGCCAAGCTTATCTGCCATACCGTAACTTTAAAAATCATTTTTTTTACAATTAAAACAAGGTGAATAACTTACTAATTACTCACAAATCAGCTTCTTCCCCAGTGATAAAGTGAAACCCAGATACTGGATGCTGAAGAAAGGAAGAGAATTAAAGAAAATCATCTTCTCTTCACCAAAATCCCTCACTCTCTAAACCTCAAACTAAGCACTCTAATGCAGCCCAAAGAAACACTCCAGTACAGATAAGGCAGCATTGTTTTTCTATTCTCTGATTCAAGCTTCTGAAAACCTGTTTAAGCCAGTTATCTAATTAGCTACCTGCAGCTCCCAGCAGAGACTGTTGTACCCTGATTTAAAGCTGGACTTAAATTCAACTTCTCCCAAACCAAAGAACAACTTTTAATTAATTTCTAAATTAATGAAAGGACAAGAGTTTAGATAGAAATAAACCATTCTCGTAACTAGCCCTAATCCCTTACTTACTATGTTGATATGTTAACATGTTAACTTGTTATGGAAGGATCTGATTTGTATTCTATGGACTCTAGTCCCCCAGATGTCTTGTTTTGAATTAATTCTGCATTGCACTGCTTGTATTTATACTGGCAATATCTCTTGTTTTGGTCTGTACCGGTGTTGCACCAATTGTTTCCATTACTCTGTTGTGGTTATTGTTAAAAAATGGGGGAAAATCTAATAAACTTACAAAAAAAAGAAATAAACCCTTAAATTAAATTAATCCTTAAAACTCCCTTAGATCACCAAACTCCAACTTAAGCATTCTAATGCAGCCCAAAGCAGCACTGAAGTGCAGGTTTTCCAGTACTCTATTAGTTGCCTAGACTCAAAGCCAAACATAAATCATGGGGCTTGGCTGAGAGTCCAGACATTCATTTAGTTTGTTGAAACAACTGCTCCCCAGAGAAATAGGGCATATCATAGCTATCCTGCAGGGTAATGTTTACCTGGATCAAACCATTGCTCATTGAGTATATTGTCATACTCAGAAATGTGCCTGAGGCCACCACATTCAGATCTGGTGAGAGTCCAGTCTACCTTAAGTTACCCTAAAAGGGTAAAGTTTCTCAAATATTTGAGCAAGAGGTGAACTAGCCATTTCATGCCACTGCTTAGCAATCTCAACATGAATGGTATTTTCCACTAACAGGATGATGCTGTCAAGACAAAAAGACATTCTTCCCACCACACAAATGAGTAATGCGATATATGAATTTCAGTGCTGGTGTGATGCCATGTATGCAGGCTGTATGGCCGATTGACTGGCGGGTCATATACAATAGCACATCCCTTCAGCTGTTTGAAATGACAGAGTACTGACCATACTCTTGTGCTCGAAATGTGTAGAACATAATGTCTAATGTTAGATGTGATTCTGCATATGGGTAGCATTTGCTGTACAATCCTGAGTGTGCTGAGAATCACACTAACACCCAATTTAAGATCATCAGCTGGGCTCACAATGTATCTCACTTACGCTTGCTAGAGCCACACATATTAATATGCAGGAACAAAGACTTTTAAAAGGAATGTACGTGGCTGTAATGGTCAATGTTTTGAATTAATCCATTAACCTTTGAACCAATATAAATTTGGACTGTATTTCTCACACACGATGGAGGAATAGGAGATCCATCCAATTATATTCCACACCTAGTAGTATATGAAAGCAGACTATCATCTGTTCCCATTACTAGTAATTACCCAAATAAGTTGTTTATTCCTATTTGGCGCAAGAGTAGAAATGGAGCTGTGGCCAAACCATGGCTTACAAGGAAAATTACAGATAGTATTAGATTCAAAGAAGAGACATACACATTAGCAAGAGAAAGAAATTGACCTGAGGATAGGGAACAGTTTAAAATTCAACAAAGGCAGACCAAGGAATTGATTAAGACAGGGAAAATACAATAAAAGCTAGCGGGGAACTTAAAAACTGACTAAGTTTCTATAGCCACGCAAGGAGAAAAAGACTTATGAAAATAAATATAGGTTCCTTGGAGTTAGTAATGGGGGAACTAATAATGGGGAACAAAGAAATGGCTGAGGAACTAAATTTGTATTTTGCTTCTGTCTTCACAAAGGAAGACATGAATAATGTCCCGGAAGTTCTGAGAAGCACACGTTTTAGTGAGAAGCTGAAGGAAACTATCATGAGTAGAGAAATGGTTTTGGGGAAGTTAATGGGATTGAAGGCAGATAAATCTCCAAGGCCTGATAATCTTCATCCCAAAGTACTTAAGGAAGTGGCCCTAGAAATCATAGATCCATTGATCGTCATTTTTCAAAATTCTTTGGACTTTCGATGGTTCGTACAGATTGGAGGCTAGCTCCTATAACCTTGCTATTCAAAAAGGGAGGTAGAAAATGGAACTATAGACCAGGGAAGTTACTGGAGTCCATTATCAAGGATTTGGAAAGCAGTGGTGTAATCGGACAAAGTCAGCATGGATTTACGAAAGGAAATTCATGTTTAACAAATCTACTAGAATTCTTGGAAGATGTAACGAGTAGAGTTGACCAGGGAAAACTGGTGGATGTGGTTTATTTAGATTTTCAGAAAGCTTTGGACAAGGTCTCACAAAGCTATTAATATGTAAAGTTAAAGTGCATGGAATTATGGGTAGTATCTTGAGATGGATAGAAAGCTGGTTAGCAGACAGGAAGCAAAATGTTGGAATAAATGGGTCTTTTCCGATTGGCGAGCAGTGACTAGTGGGGTACCGCTGGGATCTGTGCTCGGACCCCAACTGTTCACATTATATATTAATGATTTTGATGAGATTAAATGTATTATCTCCAAATTTGCAGATGATACAAAGTTTGATGGAAGGGTGAGTTGTGAGGAGGATGCAGAGATGCTGCAACAGGATTTGGACAGGCTGAGTGAATGGGCATATATGCATGGCAGATGCAGTATAATGTGGATAAATGTGAGGTTATCTGCTTCAGAAACAAAAATAGGAAGGCAGATTATTATTTGAATGGGTGTAAATTGAGAGAGGTGGATACACAGTGAGAATTAGTATCCTCGTGCATCAGTCACTGAAAGTAAGTGCACAGGTACAGCAGGCAGTCAAGAAGGCCAACAGTATGTTGGTCTGCATAGTGAGAGGATGTGAGTATAGTAATAGGGATGTTTTATTGCAATTGTATAGGGCATTGGTGAGGCCACATCTGGAGTATTGTGTGCAGTTTTGGTATCCTTATATAAGGAAGGATGTTCTTGCTACGCAGGGACCGCAGCAAAGGTTTACCAGGCTGATTCCTGGGATGGCGGGACTGCCATATGAGGAGAGACTAAGTTAGGATTATATTTATTGGAGTTGAGAAGAGTAAGGGGGGGATCTCATAGAAACGTATAAAATTCTTATAAAATTCTAACAGGGCTAGACAGGGTAGATTCAGAAAGAATGTTCCCGATGGTGAGGGATTCAAGGATTAAGGGTCATAGTTTGAGGATAAGGAGTAAACCTTTTCGGACTGAGATGAGGAGAAATTTCTTCATCCAGAGAGTGGTGAATCTGTGGAATTCACTATCACTAAAAAGTATTCGAAGCGAAAACATTGTGTAATTTCAAGAAGAAATTAGATAAGCTATTGGGGTTAAAAGGATCAACAGATATGGGGAAGGCAGGATCAGGGCATTGAACTTGATGATCAGCCATGATCACAATGAATGGTGGAGCAGGCTCGAAGGGCCGAATGGCCTCCTCCAGTTTGTATTCTCTATTTATTTTTTTTTAAAATATTAATTTAGAGTACCCAATTCATTTTTTCCAATTAATGGGCAATTTAGCGTGGCCAATCCACCTACCCTGCACATCTTTGGGTTGTGGGGGCAAAACCCACACAGACACGGGGATAATATGCAAACTCCACGCAGACAGTGACCCAAAGCCGGGATTGAACCTGGGACCTAGACGCCATGAGGCAGCTATGCTAACCACTGTGCCACCGTGCTACCCGTATTCTCTATTTATGCTTCAAGGTTGCTAACCTGTCATCAAGGGATAGGAGAGAAGAAGGCAAAGGAGAAACAAGTTCAAGAGAGATGGAGAATGAGGTAGAATGGATGGACCAGTCACCAAAATTAAAAAGGACAAATCAAGAGGGGGAGAAGAGAAAGGATCCACTCAATTTGCTTCAAACGTGGCAAGCCTGGTCATGTAAAGGCAGACTGTTAGCTTTACAAAGGTAAACCAGCAGGGGTCTCTGCGGTTAAAACAGTTTCTGTGGCTTTGAAAGTTATACATTTAAGTTTGATTGTAACAGGAGTGTGCCAAGAGAGTTTGAAAAACTTCTTGCGTAAAGAGAAAATTATCCTCGGCTTTTTCGAGAAATCAGGAAGAGATGAGCATTGAGATAAACATTTTCAGGGATACTAATTGCACTCAGACTTTGCTTGTGGCCGGAAATGGAGATTATTCACCGAATGCCAGAGTGCTGACGAAGGGGCTTACTGAGAAATGTTATTTAAGACATGACTGTGGAGTACGTTAGTTACAGAATTAGTAACAGTCGGAGTGATTCCAAGCTTGCCCATGCAAGGTGTGAATCTATTACTGGGGAAATAACCTGAGAGGACGCATGGTATTATCCCCAGAGTCTCCCAAACAACCTGCAGAGACTGTGGGCACCAAGAAGTCTAACAAGCAACATAATGCAGAGATTAGTTGGGGAAACTTCTTTATGAATGCAACAGGTGGAGCCAAAGCAACCAGAATTTGTCTGGGTTGAAAGAGAGTTAAAAGCAGCAAAAATGCAGAAATGAAAGTAGCAGACAGGTAACGTTTGCAAGCTCGCAAGCAGGAAGTAAACAGGTCTTATATAGTTGAAGCGCCTCAGGTGAGTGCAGTGCAATCTAGTCAGAGGTAACAAAATCCCAGAGGATATGGGATAGATTTGGGGGAAAGAAAATCACAGAAATATGGGAAAGAAGGATGGAAGAATGCAAAAAACTAGGAGACTGTTGTGGAAAGCACAGGCAGACTGAAAACGAATCTCCTCCAGCCTGATCGGCATCTCCAACGTCTGCCTTCTCTCCTGCTCCACCTCCGGGAAGGTCAACTCATCCAAACGTTTCTTCATTGCTGAACCCTCCTCCGGGGCCTTCAGACCTCACGGTAGAAGGCCTCAAACATCTCACAGACCATCTTTGGAGCAGAAACCAACCGGCCACCTGAGACCCTAACCTACACTATCGCCACCTCAGCTGGTGAGCCAACAGACGACACATCTTCTCCCAATACTCATAATAAACCCCTTCGAGCGCTAGAGTTGGCTCTCTGCCTTACCCGCCGACATCAACGCAAATTCTGTTTGCAATGTTTTTCTGTCTGCCAATAAGTCTAGTGTCGGGGCGATCGAGGTCTACCCACCACGAATAAGTCAATCCAGGAGTAAACTGGGTGGATATGGGAATAAACAGAAAACTCCTCATCCCCAGAAACGTAAATCTCCACGGGTCTGGCCCCCCAATCTGTTCCATGAAGATTAATAACTCCTTTGCCACCCCAGATGGTCTCAGACTTGTGGACTCTACCTAGGATCCAAAACACAATCAAAGTCCTCCCGCACATAATTAGCTGATCTGGGATAGATCCCAGAACCTTCTTAAAAAGTGCCGAAACGTCCCAGTTCGGCACAGTCACATTAATCAACACCACCGGCGTGCCCACCAATGTCCCACTGATGATAACGTACTTCCCACCTCAGTCTGCCAATATATTAATTGCGAAAAAAGCCACTGTCTTATTAATCAATACAGTGATCACCCGCATTCTACAATAAAAACCCGAATGGTAAACCAGTGCTAGACATGTCTTCCACAACCTTGTTTGATCCTTGATTCTCATTTGGGTCTCCTGCAGAGAAACTTTCAAACTTTTTAGGTATGCAAACATCGGGGGCCTTTTTAGTGGGCCGCTTAACCTCCTTACACTCCAGGTTAACAACCGGATAGGGGGCCTCTGACCACTCCCCCTGCAAACCTCCTCTCCCCGACCCAGGATCACCCACATCCACCCATATCCATCCTCTGAGGCAGTGCCCCAACCACATCCTTCATTGAGCCAGTACAAAAACAAAGGACTGTCACTGTCAGCAGTGCACACCTCCCTCCCTTCCTCCCCTGTCGCAGCCCCACCCCACCCTGAAAACTAAACAAACAACCACCAGAAAAATAAAAGCCCCCCTCCCTGTCCCCAAACCCAAACCGAATAAAAACAAAAAGCCTAGGGCAGCACGGTGGCGCAGAGGGTTAGCCCTGCTGCCTCACGGCGCCGAGATCCCAGGTTCGATCCCGGCCCTGGGTCACTGTCCGTGTGGAGTTTGCACATTCTCCCCGTGTTTGCGTGGGTTTTGCCCCCGCAACCCAAAGATGTGCAGGCTAGGTGGATTGGCCACACTAAATTGCCCCTTGATTGGAAAAATTAATTGGGTACTCTAAATTTATTTAAAAAAATAAAAAGCCTGAGCTTGTTACCTTAAAAAACCCACAAAAAAAACACCCCCTTTCTGCTTCCGTTAACTAGCTATATCGTTCACAGAGTGACTCCCTGCACAGGGTAAAAATCAAAGTCAACTAAACAGTATGTCAACAATTAGGCCCTCTGCCCTAACCAAACCTTAATACAGAATAATAGAGGAAAATCAACACCCAAGCCCCCTCCGCCCCCCAAAAATCCTGAACAGTGCAATATACAAACCCCAGCTACTCCCAAAAAAACACCCATCAACAAGCCCAGAACATCGCCAAGCCCTCACCAACATTACAAAAATACAGATGAACATGACGAAGAACAACCAACAAGCCCCATAATCCTGAAGCACTTTAGTTCACCCCCAGTCCGTTCTTCTTGACAAACTCATTTGCATCTTCCGGTGCCTCAAAATAATAGTGTCTGTCCTTGAAAGTCTCCTGAAGACGAGTCGGGTACACCACACTGAACCTCATGTTGCTTTAACACCGTAGCCTTGGCCTTACTAAATACTGCACGCTTTCTCACTAACTCTGCCTCAACACCCTGTATGTTCTAATGGCATGGCCCTCCCAGCTACAGTCTTGATGGTCCTTCATCCACCTCAGGACCCGCTCCTTATCCAGTTATTGACAAACCTGTCTATGATCGCCCGTTATGGCTCCCCAGATCTGGGCTTCTGCCTCAGCGATCTATGGTCCCAGTCCAATTCATGAGGGGTTGAAAAGACCCCCTCCCTCACCAACTTTCCAAACATCTTGGAGATATAGTCCATGGAGCATGAGCCCTCCAAGCCCTCCAGCAGCCCAACCACTCATAGGTTTTGCCGCCTGGAGCGGTTCTTCAAGTCGTCAACCTTGGTCTTCAGCACTCTTTGCTCCTCAGCCAGCAACAACATCTCTGCCTCCAGGGAGACAATTTGATAACTATGGTCAGAGAGCGCCACCTCCACCTTCTGTATCATCGCCCTCCTGTACCTCGGCCTGCTGATCCATCTTATCCATGGCAGCCCGAATT